>NW_024610137.1:0-314702 GCF_016920785.2 Ixodes scapularis
AGGCTGTATACAGTGGACCTTCAGCGCAAAATCTTTCCCGAACTGCTTGGACATTCACCTAAGGAGAAAAGGCCTACGCACTGCGCTATCGACGCTGTCGAGCTTTCCCGCTGCGCCGATGGAGAGGGCTGCCGCTGACGCGCCGCGATACCGGTATTGCCAAGTCAGCAGACACGGCTGTTTCCGATGTCTCGACGGGTTTACACCAAGATAGATGGCGACAACCACCCTTCCGAATTTAAAGTGGAAAACCTCGAGGTTGTGAGCCTTTAGCCGTTCCTGCTAGGCAAAAGCTGTCGTGAGGTAGGATGTATTCCTTAGTAAAGTGTAGGGTGTCTGAAGTCACCAGGCTCGATCTGAAATAGACTGTAAAAATCGACGCCTGCACGAAGCAATCTAAACTTTTCGTCAGAAGTGCATTTCACAGGTCCATTTTAGTTATAAAATTGCAAAGCGTTGCTCTCTTTCTGTAAAAACTAGGGCGAAAAAAAAGTGCCAGGGTCAACGGCGGGTGGCGAGGCAGACGACTGAGTCGAGCGGAGGAGCGCGTTTGCCGCACGTATTGACACATGGTGTCGGGAGCAGCGTCTGAAAGTGTAGCCGAACAGCGAAAATTAGCAGACTACACACAGAGGAAATCCGTCGGCAGCAAGAATGCCGTCGTTATGCAACGGTGTTTTTAGAGCACAGCTCTTAGGGGGCCCGTTTCCGGCTTGAGGGGCGTAGGCGTCGGTGTCGGCGTCGCCGTCGGCGTAACCGCAAGGTCACGTGACCCCCAAAGGTCTTGAACACCCATCTCCCGAGGTCACGTGAACCCCCCCCCCCCCCGAGGTCATGTGACCCCCCTGACGTCACACGACCCCCCGGAGGTCACGTGGCCTCAAGGAGTCACCTATCCCTCAGTACGCTACCATCCTCATCCTCAAGAGCTGCGCTCTAATCCAACGTGACAGAGAATTGTAAACGGCTGTAATTTTTTTCTTTCAAAACTTAATCGTTTGCTTTTATTCACCGCTTTTTTTTTTCAAATCAAGGCTACACTATAAAAATATCGTCATTTTAGTAAATCATGGTCGTCGCGAGTAGTCGTAATAAGAAGCTGGCGCCATCTATTAATGCGTATGCCAAACGCGCCCCGCCACTCGACTCGGTCGTCTGCCTCGCCGTTGACCCTCGCAAGTGTTTCGGTCTTTTTTTTACAGAAAGGGAACTACGCATTGTAAATCAACAAGAGAAAAAGCGACCTGTGAAATACACCTTTGACGAAAAGTCTAGATTGCTTAGTGCAGGCGTCGATTCTTACGGTCTATTTTAGAACAAGCCTGATGACTTCAAACACCCAATATATTCAGAATCCGTTAAAACTTCTCAGTAAAAGGTACTCATCTTACACTCCTTTCCTGAATATATATATGCTTTTCTCGATCATTCTGGTAAATTCGGTCAGCGCACAATTTTGTCCTGTGTGCAACGCATTAAAAAAAATAACTCCTGAACCAATTATGACTAACCATAACACACACATAATTCATGCAGGAAAAAACTAGACTCCTCGGGTTTTTCAAATTCTCAAAAAACGTTTAATATATTTCCATTCGTGTTCCTAATTGTAAATATATATACAGGGTGTTTCAGAGAACGCAGGCCGAATCGCTCCTGTGAAACCCACTCATCGCAACGAAAAAAGGCTTGTGGCGTTTTGTTCCTGTGCCAGGGGCCCATTTAGGAAAATTATTAGAGCCCAGCATAATTAATCTGTTAATTATTTTCGCGTAATTAACTTTTTTAGTATTGTGGTTAAGGGCATGGTCTAAATTTAAAAAAAAAATGAACAGCATTATCGAAAACCACTCAATCAACAAATTTCAGAATGATAGAAGGTCCGCGAAGCATTTTACGGCTTTCTGAAAAACCGCACAAATTCGACGGGTGTTTAAGTTTCGGTTTATTATCGGAGCGCACCTCGGCCCCGGCAGCACCGCGCCCCGTGGAGAGATAGTGCAACCAACCTCTGCTGCGTCGCGCGATGGCAGCGCACGACAGCGATGTCAGCAACCCTTAAATAAATAAATTTATTTAAGGGTTTTAGATCTGAAAGTTCAAACGGTGTTGCGTCGATGTCGGCTGGGACCGCTTTAGGGAAACACTATGTCGATGACATTTTGGTTTGTACGACGAGAGGCAGTGACTTGGCGATGCTTATGGATTTCATCCGAAACGCGGCGCCTGAGCTGGCTTTTGTAACAGAATTTCCAAAAAATGAATCACCACAGTTTCTCGATGTTAAGATAAGTTTGACGAACGGTTTGTGCTGAAGGTACGGCAGGGATGAACCCAGGCCATTGTTGCCCTACATGAGTTGTCATGCCAAGGCGGTCAAGAGAGGTGTTGCCGCTTCACTGTTGAATAGTGCGCTCAGTAAGTCTTGTGCGCATAAGGTTGCGGAGGCAGTGCAGGCGCAACTGTCTAGATTGTTAGCGGCAGGATACAACAGGGAGCTTGTGGAGAGTGTAGCCGCGAGGGGTTTGCAGCGTTTGGAGGGTACGGTCAGAGTAAAATAAAAACTGAACAATGTAGTGTGCATTCCCTTTTACCATTCGGTTTCCCGTAATTTGAAGCCTCTTGCTAAGAAATTCAACGTAACTGTGGTTTTCAGACCGGACTTTAATCTCAGCAGACTTACCCCATTCACGGGAGGGGTGAGTGGGTGCCCAAAAAAAAAAAAAACACAGAAAAAGAAAAGTCGAGTGTCGGGAGGGGGTAGTTTATGGTATACCATTGACATGTGGTTTTACTTACGTTGGCCGAACAGGAAGACGTGTAAACGACCGGTTATTAGAGCACAAAAGGGCAGTAGAATTGAGAGCTCAAAATTCAGAAATAACCAGACATGTTGAGGAGTACAATGGGTGCAACCCGAAGTGGGCCAGAACAGAAATTATCTACAGTGAAAAACATGCGACTAAAAGAATATTGAGGGAGACCATTTGAATAGGGAGTATTGGGTACTGCATAAGCAATCCTTCCGTTTCGTTAGACAACCTAACCTGGTCCTGTATCAGAAACGGAGTTTTCGCCTCCATGACGGGTGAGATCCAGCCAAGACTAAATAAAATTAACCTTTTTTTGAGGTCGTTGGAAGGAGACGGAAATAAAGGGAAAGGGGGCGGGTAGGTTTTTGGGAAGGTCGGGGATAAGTAAGTACAAAACGAGCGTGTTGGTAACAGTAATTAAGCATGAGCAAGTACATAAAAGGGAGACGGACGGATAGCGGCACAAACTGTGAGGCTTTGAGATTACTTTGCGGCGCATTTTTGCTCACTGGATGGGCCTCCCCATGTGTTCTCGAGGTTTGTGTTTACGTCGGCAACTGTAAAGGGGGGGGGGGGGGGGGGGGTACGGAAAGGGGGTATATCTGAGCGGTGTGGTTGTGTACGATTCGACGGCGGGGGGCAAGGAAACGTTGCGAGGAAGTAGGGGATTAGTAGTGGTGGCAGTGGAGGGTGATAAGTCAACTGCGTGGACGTTCTCATGGACGCTGTGGCGCCTAGGGCATGTGGATGGGTATGTGTGCGAGGAGGGCTGCTGACGTGGACTGGACGGGAGGAAGCGGCTTGACCTTCGGGACTGTGGATGTCGGAAAGGGGGGGGGGGGGGAGGCTTGCCTTTTTAAACGAGTGTCTCACAAATAAATGTTCAACTGTGTTTGGGATGTTGTGTTGTGTTCGTCCCCCTCTGTATTCCTGAGTCTCGGGTTTTATTACCATGAATCATCACCAGCTCGCTTGTTTTTTAAGTATTATTGCAGGTCTATATCAATTTTAATTTAGGTATCCCTTTAATTTGGCGGCAATTACGACACACTTGACGAGTTTGCCTACTGGAAAAAAAAACACGAGTCTACATCAGTTTACGTACTCTTTCTTCATGCTGGCAGGGAACGTTCCTGATAACCGAAGCAGCGGCCCGGGCTATGACTGCAGGAAACGTTCCCGATGGGGCCATCGTGAACATTTCAAGCTTCGTGTCAAAGCTGTGCCTTCCCTACCGGGGCGCCTACTCAGCGTCCAAAGCGGGGGTGGTGGCACTCACCGAAGCAACGGCAAAGGAGCTGGCGTCGGAGGGAATCCGTGTTAACAGCGTCCTGCCGGTACACACGACCACGCCTATGGCGGGGACGAATAGAAAGCCTGACGAAAGAAAGAAGGCGGTGGAGGACATTCCACTAAAGAGAGCCAGCCGCCCCGAAGAGGTGGCCGACGTCATCGTGTTCCTCCGCCGCCCCGGAAGCTCTTTCGTGACGGGCGCTGCTGTGGATATCGCTGGCGGGCTGTAGTTGACGCGCTTCACCGATGCCCCTTAGGCGACAATTTACGTGCCTTTATTCTTCAAACGACAGCACTTGCGAATCCGGGCAATGCTATATGGCTTGCGTCCTCTTCGCAGCCAGCGTGTCTCGCGGCGTCTCGACACTATCGACCTTTTACCGAATTGCCCAAACATCAAAGAAAATGCCGGGAACGTATGTACACGCGTTTAGCGTGTTTGAATCTGAAGCTGTAACTGCTTCGACAGGAAGCATCTAAAAGAAATGGCACCTGGCACCCGCGTTCCACAAACGCTTTGTTTTGGTTATTAAATTCAGATCTTTTGTAGAGGGAAGCCGGGCGCGGGAAGCGCGTGTACATACGTGCCCAGTATTCGCTTTGATGCAGGATAATTAAGTGAAAGGTCTATTAAGACGCCTGCGCGCTTCGACGCCAAGACGGAAGCGCCTGCCGCTGGGCAGGGTCCCTCGTCGAGCCTCAGCGGGTTTGCCGCTTGGAGCGCATTGGGGATTCACAAATAATGATGTCGTGTGCACGTTTTGTCGTTTATGTAGTATTGTCTTCGCTCTTTTACTGCTGGATTGTTTATCTGGATTACTAAATAAAGTCTACTTCTTAATAAAGCCTTTTTGTTCCTTTGAGCTAAGTACAATTTCTGCTTCAGTTCGAGTTCAGCTACGCTGATTGAAAGTTTAAGAAACACGGAAACGAACAACTCTCCCGCATCTGATTCTCGCACCAAACTCAGTAATATTGATTTATCAGCCTATAAAAAAACCCAACTAGTGAAAACCACGAAGCAGTATATCAATAAACAACGCCCAGTGTTGTTTTAAGGTGACATTAAATTTAGACGCCCGCATTCTAACAGCTGAAACACCATACAGTTATAGAAGGCCAGAGAAGTTTTGTGGTAAAAGTACTTCAAACCAGACAAGTACACGTTGGCCAAATAAAGTAATTGAATAGTGTTTCTCGTTACTCGATAAAAAAAGTAACTAAATACGTTCCTCATTGCCGATTCCCAACAAAAATTGCGTTACTCTACCTCAAAAGTAGCGAGTTACTATTCTCTTCACCTTCACGACCAATTACACAGCTGCTTTTGTTTCATGGTCGTTTGTTTTCTTTTCTGTAGTCGTTTTTCTGAAGCAGTACCTGCATCTCCAAGTTTTCGTCGGTTATGTTTCCCTGCTTTATTGAAAATGCGTCTCTGGCGAGGCTAAAGAGTCGTTCTATTTACACGCTCACTGAATGAACGGCAGTGTTGCGAGTCAGAATGCGATGATTATTCTGGGATTCCTTTTTTCTCGTTTTTTTCTCTCTGCTTCGAAGATTCTAATGTGACACTGCGGTTCTGTGCCTTCCCGCTTTGGCAACCAACGGTGTCTACACGAATCTCGAAGGTTCAACCAACGCTCTGTATTGTGTTCGCTGGCTGAAAGACATTCCTAGCTGTAGAGTTCTACTGACGTTGTCTTGAACAAACGTTGCCAAACTGTCATTCTCTTTCGTTGTTTTTCGGGTTGCCAATCTGCCTTTGGCGTGATACACGCATACTCAGGTCAGTATTAACGCAGATGAGATTCGCCTGCGTGTCACACAATGGGCAAATTTCCCTAAACGAACCTGAGGAAATGCACCAGAGTATTGATTATTTCTAGGTTCATTATGATGGTGTAGTGAATGTGGTGCGACGCTTCCCTTTTACCATAGCGCTGGAAAGTCTTAATAAAATCCGGAAATATGGCGATTTTGACTGTTTAAAAGCATTTTCAGGCAATTATAATGTGAAAATAACGTAGATGTCAAAGGTGAGAAAAAGAATGATAGTGCGTACTAGAGGTGTCTACTATCTTAAGTTTAAGACCCCGACAGGAAGCATAAATGTCTTCATATTGGCGTATTTGTGCAGCTAAATTTGAGTGTCGTTTTCGCTACATTTTTTTTAACGTGTACAACGAGAAGGCGACACCTGCGCCAAACTCCTAACAAATGCCACAAGTCAGAGCATTTATTTCTTATGTTGTTTTCACAAGCTTGCACGGACAATGACTCGCGGCACGGCACCTATGCTGCACACCGCCGAGATCAGTTTTGCCGTTTTGCCGAAGAATGATTTGTGTGAAAGTTCTGACCTTTGCACCACACAACAAAATAGGACTGTGAAGTGGCGACATATCCATGACGTAGTGATTCCAAAGCAACGTGTTGTGTCTCGCCACCGCGGGACGAGCTGTCACTTCAAATTTTAGAGTGACCTTGGCCGATGCAATTATCGGTGCAGCCAATCTAGCTGTAAGAACGGGCTACGTCACCTCGCGATGCGCGAGTCCCTAGGTCACACAGAAGAGTCACACGCCCTCAGTAAAGCCCCTTGATGTGTTTCTTTTTCTTGCAAGCGTGATCAGTTCTTCAAATACGCCCACGCCCAAGCCCGTGCCTCATGCGACACTTGAAAGAAAATGGCAGCGCAGCACCGAAATGAGCGGCTATGGAGCGGCCCCTGAAAGAAAATCGCGGTGCGGCTCTTGCTCGTAGTCTCGTGGTACGTGTGTCCCGCGTTTGTCGACAGTGATTGTTGATAGTGGTAAAAAATGCCTAGCCTGTATTTTACGCATGAACTTTAGCTCACAGCATTAATTTTGCATTCCTGGCTTCAATCCGCCCCCTCATACCTTGGTCAGTACAGTAAAGTACCATATTCAGAAAGTAGGTGTAGTTAATATTGGCAAGGAAATGCGCACCAATATTGGTTAATGCCACGGAAGTTAGTACAGCCAAAATCAGCTAGAACATGTGCACCAATATTCGTCATATTGGGGATGTTTGTGTAGCAAATATTGTCCTGAAATCTTGCATCAATATTGATCAATAATAGGTCGACGGTAAGGGCCAATATTTGGACTATATAGGGCCGCGTTGCACTTGGCCATATAGGCTAATATTGGCATCATAAATTATCATGATGTGACCAATAGAAAAATAACATATTGGTGTGCTGCCTGGTATGCAATGTGTTCTATCAGCCGACTTTCAATGAAACCTGCAACGTTTGGCTTTTAAAGTTTAACTGTTACAGAAAACAAACACCTTAAGTCGTTACGTCCATCCCGACGGCGCACTGTCGGGTTGGTGCTCGGCGTACAGGCGCGATCGTCCGTCGCGCGGCCTCGAAAGCTTGTGGGCGAAATAGGAATATGTTTCTTCTTAAAACGGTAGTTTTGTATTTACACAAAATTGAAATGAGCCGCCGAGTCGCTTTAACTGTGGTGAACTGAAAAGACGGAGTAGGAAGAGATGATGGAACAAAGGGAATGGAGAGAAATACTTAGAGAGGGAAGTGATATGTACAAAGGAAGGCTCGTTGCCCACACGAAGGCAATCGGCGTGTCCAAAAGGTGTGTCCTGCGGTCATCTGTCTTTGTTGTGTGTGGGCATGTCCAGCCTATGTCAGAGATGACAAAAGTACTTTCAGAAAGTAATTAAATTACATTAGTAAGCATATTATTGAAACAGCAAAAAGTAATTAAATTACATTAAAAATTAACGGAAACTAAAAGTTAAAGACATTATATTACAATTACTTCCTAAAAGTAATTAAACTACTCGGACATTGCTTTCCTATACATTGAGGCAGTGGTTCGTAATAATTGTAGCTACATTATATGTACCATAACTTAGATCTTGCTGTTTACGCGGCAACAGCCAAATGAGCCTCAAAGTGAACCATAGTGAACAATCGTTCTAGTGCCACACACGAAATAACTTTAAACATGATAAATATCTTCTTCTTTAGATGTAAATTTAAGACTTTCAACTCACCGGTTTTGTTGTTAATTCAACAGAGAATATCCTCAATTTAATCGTGATATAATTTCATCTTCCTGCACTTCAAAGAAAGATTACTTGTATCAGTACCTAAAGTTAAAATGATTACATTTTGAATTTTACTAAAACACTTAATTCCTTTAATTTGACTTTAAGCATCACGAATATCACAAAACGTAGGCTACTTCATGGACGTATCACCTAAAAGACGGCCTTGAAGTTGTGTTAAATCCGCGCCCCTCCGCAGCAGCGGGAGGGGGGAGTCAATAGAGTTTTAGTCGACCGTGCGCTATAGCTTTGCGCACGCAAGGAAGTGCGCATGCGCAGAACGCAAAAGTAGGGCTAGCGTATTGCGTACGCACGCAACACTGAGGATTTGCGTTGCACTCTGGTGGGCCTTGCGGGACGCTCTCGAGAGATCTTGGACCCAACGAGAGCGCCAGTTTAAGATGGCGGTTGCCTCGCCTGGCGCAGTAAGGGCGACGTGGTGTTTTCGAAGTTCTGTGTTGCATGAAATTGCGTGGTGTTCAGCTCGGCGATTTTTTCTGGCACCTAACGCGGTCGAATGAGATCGCCCTGCAGCTGAATGAGTGCACAGTGGAAATGTTCGCCGCTCGCAGTGTGCGTCGACGCTGCGATCTGCTCAACGCTAAGCCTATTCCCACAGTCCATCGCCGACGGACGAACGACTCTAAAAAAAATCGCCGAAGTTCTCGCTATGCACTGGACATCAGGGTCATGAATTTCATTTCGCAATAGCATTGATAAAAGGTGCCGTTTCCACGGAACGACCGACGGAGGCTCCGTGATCGAATTTGGCTACGCACTCGTACTCGAAGCCTCTGTACCCTTGCAGAAAAGTGCGCTTGACGAGGCAGCTGTGGCTTGGTTTAATCTGAAATAAAGTGATTAGACACTTTTTCTTTTTTAATATTTCTTTCCAGGAGCATGGTTGCGCTATAAGCACTCGGAATTCTACGGCTCTATAGCCAATTTAAGCAAGATCATGCGCAGTGTTCACTCGGAAACGTTCCCGCAGGAGCACCTGTGAATCAGGTGTTTGGTTAGTGGCGTCACCACGGACCCCGAGCCATGCGGGTTGACCCGCCCACGTCTGGCTGTGCGTGGCTTTCCCGTGTCCGAGGAAAATGGCATCCTGGTGGTTGAGCCGAGCCCGGGGCAGTTTTGGACTCTTCGGGGCCCCCCGGATGAGGCAATACACCACTTCTGCCCCCGCTTCTCGTAGACGGCAGTCCTGGTAAGGCCCGGCCAGGATGATTCAGTCTAATCGCCTTTTCTTCTACCATCCCCTCCAATCTCTCACCTTTACCTTTCCTGTTTTTTTTACTTCTCTCTCATTTCTCTTACTCCTTTTTCACCCCTCTTTGGCGGCAAGGGCTAACCTTGGGTGGCAATATACCTCTGTCTTGACCCACACTTGGGTATAGTTTCCCGGCAGCACTGTTAGCGTGACGTCTCCAGCCAAGCTCATCTTGTTATGGTGCGTTACCTAACCACTCGTTGGGCTCGGTGGTGGGCGGTGCACCGCGGATTCCGAACACTGTTTGCCCTTCTATGGCGCCCCACCCCTCTAAACCCCGTTCAGGGCACGCCCTTAAAAGGCGTTGCCTTGAACAGAAAACCATTGACAAAGATTCCGAGGTAGGATCCTTTACAAAGTTTTTTGTTGTTCACTCTCTCGATGAGCACAAGAGAGTTGCAAAGATGTCACCCTTCATTGTAGCCAAAGTTCTAGAGCATCTTGTAGGGTTTTCCTACAGGGCAAAAAAACTGTACTCTGGAGGCCTACTTGTGGAGGTAAACACAAAAAAAAGAAAAACAAAGCGAAGCACTCCTTAACCTGACCACCATTGTTGACGTAAAGGTGTCGGTGAGTCGTCACCGCACACTTAACACCATTCGTGGAGTCCTCTCTGAGGACGACTTTTTGGACACAAGCGAAGAAGAACTCCTCGAGGGACTAAAAGTTCCGGCGTTGTCGCTGTTAAACGCATAATGTTTCGGAAAAAGGTTGAACAGGCTCTTTCTAAACATATTATTCTTACTTTTGAAAAACACACACTCCCAGAGATCGTCAAGGAAGGATACTTGAACTGCCGCATTCGCCCTTACGTCCCCAACCCCCAGCGGTGCTTCCGTTGACAGCGTTTTGGTCATGGAGCACGCAGCTGCCGAGGGAAGGAGACGTGTGCAAAGTGTGGGACTCAGGGCCATGTTTCTGAGGTTTGTGAGGAGGCTGTGGCCCACTGTGTTAATTGCGGTGGACCACACCCCGCTTATTATCGTACCTGTCCCTCATGGAAACAAGAAAAAGACACCCTTACCATTAAAGTGAAGGAGAACATTTCGTATTCGGAAGCGAAAAAACGATTCTCCTTTGTGTCAAAGGGGAGTTTTGCCGACGTGGTGAGCAGGGGCCCTGCACCACGCTCGGAGTCGAGGGCCACCCAGGTCACTCCCGAGATCTTGGCGGTCGACCTCAAGGCCCCAGCTCACCGACAGGGGCAGCAGGAGCTTCCCCCAGCCCCTGGTGGTGGCACGCGTGCTGCTCCTCCATCCAAGGACAGGCCGGCAGCAGCCGCGCCTTTCCCCTCTCCTAGATCCCCTCCTAGGGAGGAGCGAGCTTCTCGCTCCTGCTCGGTGGAGGGGGTCCCCCCTACCGAAGGAGCAGCATGGTACCCATGCAGCTCCTGTGAAAGCAGGTGTTAAGACGAGCTTGGGTGACCCCTCGCCCAGTTTGTCCGCCACTCCTCCATCCGGTCGTGGCTGGGGTTTTCCCCCGCGCATGCCAGGCCGGACCAGCTCCGTCATACTCCATCCATCGGACACTTCCCAGGACATAAAGATACCAACTGATGCTGACAGTCAGTCTACTCCTGGGTCCGACCAGGATGGTATGGAATGGGAGACAGCTTCTCGTACATCTAAAAAGAAGCAGCCTGTAGTAGCGCCCAAGTGTTGACCCCAATAGCTGCCGTATTGTGGTCCCATATTCCACCTAGCTCGAGTTGGCTCTCGATAGCTTTATTTATTTTGCTAGGTTTTATCTCCTGATATTTACATATTTAAACACTTTTTTAATAGATGGCGAAGTTCCATTTTAAGCAATGGAACTATCGCGGTATTTTAAGAAATATTGATGATGTCAATCATTTCATGGATGAGCTTCGACCCATCGCTCTTGCCTTGCAAGAAACCCATCTTCACTCTAATTCTTTTAACATTTTAAGGCACCATCAGGTTTTCAGGAAAGACCGTCCCGCTTCCACTCCTTCAGGTGGTGTTGCAGTAGTTGTGCAGAGTGGAGTCGCTTGCTCTCAAGTTCCACTCCGCACACCTCTGGAGGCTGTTGCAGTGCGTCTCCTCGCGGACCACCTTGTGACGCTTGTTTCTTTATACTTACCACCAAATATTCCTTTGAATATTCTAGAGCTGCAGGGACTTGTAGAACAGCTTCCTCAACCATTTTTAATTTTAGGTGATTTTAACGCTCATCATCCCATGTGAGGTAGTACCCGTCAGGATTCCCGTGGTGGTGTAATTGAACGACTTTTATTGTCTTCTGGGCTGTGCCGTCTTAAAGGGAGAGAGCCAACTTTTTTTAGTGCGGCACACAACTCATTCACATCCATTGACCTTTCAATTGCTTCACCTTCATTACTTTCTTGCTTCTCTTGGAAGGTTTTTCATAACCCTTTTGGAAGTGATCATTATCCAGTTGTTTTAGAAAGTACCGTTCCATTGTCTAATCTTTTAAAGCGGGTTCCTAGGAGGAAGTTAGACAAGGCAGACGGGGCAATTTTTAATGTTCACTCCACTTTATACCCTTCGCTTCTTTCTTCTATGTCCCCCGAGAACGCTACACTTTATGTTACTGAGCGGATACTAAAGGCTGCTCAGCAGTCCATTCCCCAAACATCTGGTAATATACCCAAAAAATGTAAACCTTGGTGGAATAAGGAGTGTGCCACAACCCTGGCGAACCAAAATAGGGCGTGGGGCAGATTTCGCAGATACCCCACTTCAAGCAACCTTGTTGAGTTCGAGCGACGAAAAGACAAGGCTCGTTGGACTAGGAAGTGGGCAAAGCGGAAGTCGTGGATTAAGTATATCTCTTCTTTAACCAGCTTTGTCCCAGCCAAGGAGGCATGGGACAGATACAGGAAAGTAAATGGGGATTACAGGTGCTTTGCAATTCCAAAGTTTAATGCTCCTTCTTCGTCACTAAAAGATATTGGTAACATACTCGGGTAACATTTTTATAATTCATCTAATTCGGCCAATTACAGTGTTACCTTGGGACAGTTAAAAGCTCGCGTGAAGCGACAAAGGCTTGCAATGTCAGGAGAAAACTCAGCATCGTATAAGCAGCCATTTACGCGATGCGAGATTGAGATGATTGAGATTGAGGCTCTTAATGTGACAAAGCTCTCTGCCCCTGGTCTCGATGGAATTCATTATGAAATGCTTCGCCGCCTCTCTCCAGAATTTCTTGAAAACCTCCTCCTGTTTCTTAATCTTTTGTGAAAAAAGGCATGTTTCCCTCAGGCTTGGAAACACGCACATATCATCTTCCTCCTAAAGCCTAACAAAGACCCTCACAACCATCAAGATGTCGCCCAACTGCACTCACAAGCTGCCATGGGAAAACATATGAAAGGCTTATAAACACGCGACTGGTCTACATGTTAGAAACCCAAAGGGACTTTGATAACTATCAATGTGAATTCCGCCAAGGTCGATCTGCCCTTGACCACTTAGTTTGCCTGGAAACTGTGATACGTGAGGCATTTGTAAACAGGCAGCAGTGTGTTGCGTTTTTTTTTTTTTTGACTTAGAAAGGGCATATGGCAGAGCGTGGAGGTAAGGGATTCTCCGAAACCTGTATGCCTGTAATATCCGGGGCCGTATGTTTCGACGCATAAAGGAATATCTGACAGACAGGACTTTCCAAGTTCGCCTCGGCTCAGTCCTATCTGATTCCTTTGTTTAAGAAAATGGAGTCCCTCAAGGGGGTGTTTTAAGTGTGCCTCTGTTTTTGCTAACAATGAATTCACTCGCACGACTGCTGCCACTCCCTATTTCATATTCTCTTTATGCTGATGATATACAGATTTTATCATCGTCCTGTAACTTTTCTAGTTGTGAGCGCCAGTTGCAGTTAGCCATAAACAAGTTGTCCAAGTGGGCCGACGAAAATGGGTTCAAGTTCTCTGCTTCAGAAACGGTCTGCGTTCTTTTTTCTTTGCGACGCGGGCTGTCTTTGGATGCCTCCCTGAAATTAAAGGGAATACCTATTCCAGTTAGAAAGGAGCACCGATTTCTTGGTGTAATATTTGATAAAAAGCTTCACCTTATTTCCCACCTTAAAGCTCTGAAGCAAAAATGTCTTCAGTCCACAAACCTTTTGAAAGTTTTATCTCACAAGCCTTGGGGGTCTGATAGAAAATGTATCCTGCAGTTATACAACGCCCTTGTAGGATCCCGTCTTGACTACGGTGCAGTAGTGTATGAATCGGCTCGGCCTTCTGCCCTTAAAGTGTTGGACCCAGTTCACCATCTCGGCTTGCGACTGGCAACAGGAGCCTTTCGGACGTCGCCCGTCCTCAGTTTGTATGCAAAGCCCAATGAGCTGTCCCTGAACAAACGACGTACAGATCTTAGTCTAACATATGCTTACAAGATTCTGGTTGACCCCCAGCCTTCGACGTACTCTTCGCTTAAGGGGTCAAGGTGTTTTTGCCTTTTTGAAAATAAACCAAGCATTGTGACTCCGTTAAGCTTCCGTATTGAACATCTTCGCACTTCTCTGCACCTTCCTCTGGACCAGGTCGGCCTCGTTAGGAAAGTCAACGGTATTCCACCTTGGAAAGCACAGCGAGTTGAATCTGACTGGCCTCTTGCGAAGTTCAACTAGCACGGCATTTCCCATGCTGTAATTAAGCAAGAGTTTCGTGAACTGCAAACTAAGTATGATGGTTACCTTCATGCTTATACAGAGGGTGCCGAGACCTATTCCTTTGTCGGTTTCGCTGTGTATTCAGAACGCTTCTCCAAGGTTCAACGACTCGATTGTGTCGCCAGCATTTTTACGGCGGAGCTCTATGCGGTATCAATGGCGATCGAATGCATTATCAATCAAATACGGAGGGCGGTCCGGTTTGTTGACTCTCAAAGTGTGATTCTTGCAGTTTGCTCTCTTAAAGATACTAAAAATATGCTTGTACAACAGGTTCGATATAAACCTAACACTGCTATGCATGGAGGTCAAAATATAACATTTTGTTGGGTACCCAGTATCATTGGCATACAAGGCAATGAAGAAGCCGACAAGCTTGCGGAGTCTGCCGGTAACCTTCCACAATCTCTGTCCTGTTCACCCTATCAAGATATTAAGCCCTTCGTGAAGTCCTCCATTCTTCATTCTTGGCAACTGGAATGGGACATGGAGTGCGGTAACAACTTTCATGTTACCAAACCGGCTTTGGGAGCTTAGGAAAGCTCTTCACGCAAGAGTCGACTTCATGAAACGTTGTTGTGCCGTCTGAGAATCGGACACTCTTTTATAACCCATAGGCATCTGCTTTCGGGAGAAGATCCACCAGTCTGCGATCCGTGTGTTGATAGGCCCGCTGTTTTGCACATTTTGTGGTTGTGCCCTGGCCTTGAGCCCAAGCGCCACACTCATTTCCCTGAATTTTTTCAACATCATATCCCATTTCATCTTGCTCTCCTTCTGGGAGAGAATCCTCTGGTCTCTTTTGAACGAGTAATAGAATTTCTCGGTAGTATTGGCCTTTTACACCAATTATAGCTTTCTGGTTATCCGTTTTGTAAAAGCTGTTTTATAGTACAAACCTTCAATTAGTTTGGCGCAGATGGCCTCGTAGCTATTGCGCCATAAACCCCCGAAATCTCTCTCTCTCTCTCACTCGAAAACGTAACGCACAACTAAATTCGGTCCGAGCAGGTCATTTTTAGCGTACGATATACTGTTGCGTATTGCGTACGTAAGATCCAGCAACGCTATACTAAAACTGTCTAATAAAGAAGGGAAAACTATACCGCACGAAAAGGTTGCGCGCATGCTCCTCGGGTCGCAGAGCCAGCGTTATACATTGTCGATACCGAGCCAGTTGGTGGTTCATGTGCCTTAAAGATGCCAGTCGAACGCAGGAGGATACACGAAAAGAAGTAGAGATAAGAGGGCAAACACACTGCTGCACCAGCAACCCTCCAATGTAGAATTTTTTCACCCATTACTTGCATATGTCTGAATTAATAGGTGTGGAGGAAGAAGAGATCAGCATTAATTTTTTGCTAGTCCAGCAGTCAAAATAATTTCTCCACAGAAGAGGCAGGCACCTCAACGAATCTGAAGAGCTTAAGTGAAACGGAGACGAAACGAGATTAGGCTTGCCAGTTGATGGTTGCGTGAAAGAAGCAATTAGAATCGCGCCTGACCATTTCATGACATAACGGCTCGACGAACCAAAGACGTTGGGCAGCGGCGTACGGCCGCCTATTTATGTAATTTAGAGGATAAATGTTGTTGATTCATAAATTCCCTAGAAAACAACTACGCCATAAAGAGGCATGTTATGATCAGAACGAGCGTGAGTCGTTATGTGCAACGTTTTCCTTCCGACTCGGACGCAATCTAATTTTCGCTTAAGCGTATTAGTTGACGCAGTTCCAGGCCTTCCTGTTTTGAAGTATTGTTTAAAAATACCAAACATTCCAAGTTATTGCCTATTCTTACACAAGGTGGATGAATGTTTCCTTAAGAAGACGCGTTGCCGGCTGATGAAAGAAATGACGCGAGCTTCTTAAAACGAATACTTTTCCAAGAAACGGTTTGCGATATCTGCCCGTTTGCTTATGCCCAAATAAACTCTCAAAGGAAAGGCAGAGATGCTCATTGCGAGTGGAATCTACTTTCAGCTTCCCGCCTTTTCCTACAACAAAATGAATATTTACTCACCAAGGCCAAGGCTGAGCACGAGGTGTTTGGGTTCTTGTAAAGTCACTTCGGATTAAGTTGTTATTCCGGTCGTTTATTGTTAGCGACGGTGGAAGCTTGCGGTTTTACCTCGCCTGACGAAAGGGCAAGAAGGATGGAGATCCGTGTCTATAGCGCTCTCATGTTTGAGAATGTATTGTCGTGCCCTTCGCATTGTAGCCCATAAGCCGTTCACCTCCAAGCTGACAGTGCGGTGGAAGTTGAACCGGTCACACGTGGATCTTTGGACCAGTTGGACAAGTCACACGTGAATCTTTTGTTACGTAAATACGCTCTCGTTCATCACCCGCGCAGAGAAGGGTTTAGGGGATGAAAATAAGGTTGTTGATTGCTTCCGGTGAGCTCGTAGATCCCACCGCCCTCCAGCTTAGGGGCGAATGGAGTATATACAGGGTGTCACAAAAGAAAATTTACACGGTCTTTTTTGCCGCAAAAATAAACTAGGCATCGCCGAACGCTCACTCTCCACCCAAAGGTAGAGCTAGGGGTCACAACAAGATGCCAAAGTTTCAGCCCGATCCGATAATTTAATCAAAAGTTATAAGTGATTTTCTGAAAATTTCAATGGGAAAATGGAGCCCATTTTTGCTCGTTGTCGGTTTGTGGTGCCATAGAGCCCCATGTATTCGAAAACTCCGTCGGCCGCCATTTTCCCATTGAAATTTTCAGAAAATCACTTATAAATTTTGATTAACTTATCGGATCGGGCTCAAACTTTGGCATCTGGTTGTGACATCTAGCGCTACCTTTGGACGGAGAATGAGCGTTCGGCGATGCCTAGTTTATTTTTGCGGTGAAAAAGACCGTGTAAATTTTCTTTTGTGACACCCTGTACTTCGTTCACTTCTAAGCTGAGACTGCCTCCTGTAAAAGCTTAGTAAAAGCTTACACCTCATTTTGTCACGTGATGACGCTCCCGCCGATACCCACGTGCAAGAAAACCGGATCGGGTGATTAATGAAGGCGGCTGATTGGCCCGACCTCATGAAGCTCCCACCGCAGACTCAGCTTAGGTGTGAGCGGAGTGCATTACCGTCATGATGATGTGGCGTCCTGACTTTGACTTGTCCAAGGTTCCTGGGTCGTGGTGGCCTTCAAAGAATGTCTTTACACGAGTGCTTTTGTACACCTCCATGTCCTTTTAAGACCGCTTTGTGCTTGTGTCTTATTCTTTGTACGAGGCTTTGCGCTAAGCTGGCCGACGTTTATTTTGCTCAGATATCTCTTTCACATCATTCAAACATGCAACAAATTGTCTCGTTTGGTAAACAAATAGTTTCCAAAGTCCCAAGTAAAGTTTTTTAAATGACTGTTCAAATGTAAATAATTACATAACCTAATTACTAGCCTTCAGTTGTAATTTATTACAATACTTATTGCCACAGTAAATGTTATATGGACTGCAATTTCAGTGCAGTAATGTCATTACTGTCGTCTCTGGTCTGAGTAAGTCGTGAGGCGGTACTTCAGTGCTAATAAATTAAGTGTATGGTCCAACGTCTGGAGTGCACAGGGCGTGCTGCGCCATCTCAAAACGTTTGTAAAAAATGAGAGCGATACTTCGGCGCAGTTGCTCCTTGACGCGCCGGCGCCGCTTAGACACCTCTCTTATATACAACCGTGGCCATGCTCCCACGAATCAGACGTCCTCAGAACGTCTAAGGGCCTATCGGGAACGCAAAGAAAAGCAGAAGTAGGAAGAGGCGCCTTCACCAGGGGCCCCGCAAACGAAAGCCGATACGTGCAAGGCCTGTCACACATGTTGTGCTTACAGGTCCTTGGGAGCATGATAAAGCTTGCATTTTGTTTTCCCCGGGGATACTGGAGGGTAATACGTTCCACGCGAAGATTTTATAACATACGCTGCACGCTGTTTAGAATAAATACTGGGCGGCCATAACTCACAACACGCGAAGCACGAATTATAATTCATCTTCGTGCACTAGCAGCTGCATAACCGATTGAATGAAAACGACTGGCGCTCAGTTCTACGACTTGTAGCCACAGGATGTGGACACCTGGTTTATATGCTGACAATGTTCGTCATACTCACGCGCTGGGATTGGAGACAGTAACGGTTGCACAGATATTGTAGAAGTTCAGCTATTCCTGTCCCAGCAGCAATTGAATACGAGTGCCATTTCAAGTGGCTGCCACGTCTATGATGTGAAGCTTGGCCAATTGGTGTGTGTTTAACGAGTGGTCGTGTAAAACATGTTTGACAAATTCGACCGGTGTAAAGGACATATATCTAATATAATGAATATCGGCACAACCCTAATATTGCTACTCAATTTGTCGTTTTCGATATTTTTTCTAAGAGGCGGGCGTTCCTTTTTTTGCGCTGAGCGAAAAATGAACGCCCACCTTAAGAGATTATGAACATCAGGAATAAGTTTATAAAGTTAGACAACCAGATTTCATTTACGGCTCGAATACCTACTGGCCTTATATAGTTTATGTGCTCAAAGATCAAAGTCAAATCCCCCACCCCCCCCCCCCCTTTCAACTGAAAAAAAGAAAAATAATTCGGTAGCAGCTACCTTTTAATGGGAGCATACCTGATCGGAAACGTTGGCTTCAAGGAATCTTGTACTCAGTCTCCGTGGAAAATATTTCAAGTGCCACGAGTGGGGAATCGCCGGTAGACTCTATACAGCAAAGACAGACTGAGCCTTCCGTCGGATACCGCTCGTTGATTCAAGACCTCGCAACGACAATCGTGAGTCACGCTCCAGCCACAAACGCAGCACCTGGAGTGTCAAAAGTGACGTATTGCTATATCGCGAATACAGGGCAAGAAGCTTTTGCTCCAACGCGAGAAGGATACGACAGCGACCGAAGCTTATATTCTATACAGGTTATTCAATATGGTATAAGAACAATGATTCATAATGCGAGAATAGTTACATTACGCTCTAAGCATGCTTTCAAGTGTTTGAATGCAGCATTAATATTTTTAAAGAAATATCTCCCTCCACCTGCATTCATCAATTTCTAATTTCTGTTGTTTCTTGGTATATCTTATTTAAAAAAGCAAGGACCCCCCAGAACCTGTAGCTTTATTCCAATCATGATTTGTGGTGCTTGAGTGATTTACCTAAATAACAGTACCCGTCTTCTATGTTGCCGTGTCTATAATGAATGGTGGTACGTATAGTGTGGGCGAAAAAATTGTTTTACTCTTTCCGTGTGCTTTTGAACCCTTGAGCTTATGCGTCGCTGAGCTTTATTTTGCGGCCACTTTCTCTCTCTTTTTCTCCTATATATATATATATATATATATATATATATATATATATATATATATATATATATATAAAAGAAAAGAAAAGAAAATCCTTTGTGAAAACAGCAACAGCGCGTGGTATATATTCTTCGGCGTTTCGGCCGAAGTCCGGCGTTCGTTAGCAAGAACTTTCACAGATGAACGCGGGTGGTATTTATGCAATACTACGGTCGAGTTCAAGTTTCAAAAACGGCGGAATCACGGTTGGACTTTTCGTAGAAGAGTAGGGAGAGTTAGTGTCCGGATGGGCAGACGTTTATGCAATCCTACAATCGAGTCTAAATTAAGAAAAAAAACAAAAAAACAGCGGGATGACGGTTGGAGTTATCATGAGAGGGAAGCGTGGACGGGGCCAGGCTCGTATCAGGGTGGGGAGGATTGATGATCGGGTCCAAATTTCCAAGACGGTGGAACGACGGTTGTATTTTGTTGAGGGGGCGCAGGGTGAGTTCGTGTCCGGGTGGAGGTGTGCGACCTGGGTGATAGCGTACAATACACGAGAGTTACACGCGCAAAACAAACAAAAGTGCGGTCATGACCCCTGCGCTTGTATGCCCCATGGCCATGCGGTCATGGGGCGTGCATGAGTCGAAGACCTGGAAGGGATCCATGTTAAACCTAGAAATAAGAGGGAAGAAAATGAATATCAAAACATAGAAATAAAAGAGAAAAGTTGACGGTTTAGTTCCGGCAAAAAACAAAGTACCACTGCAAATACGTAGGGTTTGGGATCTGAAAAAAATGTCCTCTGGTCGTTGTTGCTATTCGTCAGATAGCGCATATATATATAAATATAAATATATATATATATATATATATATATATATATATATATATATATATATATATATATATATATATATATATACTGTAAACGGTTTAATTTTTGCGGGCTCAGATTTTCGCGAATCTCGCGAAATTCGCGAAAATTAGGTCCCCGCGAAAATTTAGTCGTTTACAGTATATATAAATATCAGGGTTGGGCAGAAATACAAAAAAACATGTATTTCAAAAATAGAAATATTGGGATACAGAAAAAAGTAGCTGAGATACTGATGCCAAATTATATCTGTAAAAATGTATGGCGATACGTATTGGAAATACATTAAAAAAGGCCACAAGTCTTTGGAACTACAAATACAGGAATACATATTAGAGAGGGCGGAAAATACAAATACTGATAATGCAATACATTTTTCAAATTTGTTTCAGACGCCAACTGAGATGTACTTTGAAGTTTGAAGTGGACGTATTTGATATCGAAATTACTGTCCCACAGGCTTGGCACTTTGCCTTGCAAGCAGTGGTTCCGAACGAAGAGGAGTATTTCATGGGCTCGAAAAACGTTCCATCAAGGATTTACCACGGTCCTTTCCCTGATATCCTGTCTGTCTGACGAGTGATGCGAAAAAATTTTGACCTCCAAATAAACCCCATCAAAACGTCACCACGCCCCTATCCAATAAGGGTACCCCCCTCAACGGTAATCACATGACGTCACAGTGGAATGAACTGGCATTCTCGTACTTGTAGGTGTTTTTTTAACATGAAACTTTACCCACGCTGTTGTATGGAAGGACATTACGTACTTTCGTTGTACGTAGCCTCATTAAAAATTGCGCAGGCAGTTGTATTTTAAATTTTCGAGCACAGTGAACCACCTGATGCATCCCGGAACACATCTTATATTCTTGTACGGTTAAAAAAACGATACGGTGGGATCCCTGTTGGATCGTCCTTCCTGCCGACCCTCCGCCTCCAACGCATAAATGGCAGCCTTCAAGTTTCGCCTAGCATCATCCAAACAGATACCTTCTGGATTGCGACCTGATATGGCCGACTCAGGTTCGAGCTGTCCGAGAAACAGCACGCTCGAGACGAGTCGCAGGTGTACGAAGACTGGTTCGGCACAGCGTGAGTCACGCCTGGCCTTCTTCCTGGACATCGGATCACTAGAACAGCGGTTCACGTCAACTGATAACGTACCCGTAACCCGTGTAAAATTACGGGCACAGACGTATTCGGATATGTGTTCAACTTCACTGCTTGAGTCGTCCTACTATTTCAAATCAACCACCGCCGAGCTCGTGTTGCCACGGAAGTGTAACTCAGCTTTGCTGGCTGGGTGTCCTCTGTACACCCAGCCGGTTTCTGGCATGAGGAGCAATCACTCATTTTTAAAAAAAAATGCTAAAACAGGAAGTAACACGAAGCGACAGGATTACAAACCAGCGGGATGCAAGCAGTTAAGCTGAAACCCCAGCCTCACTTAGTGTGATTCTAGAACAAGAGATGGCTCTCGCATCGTCATCCAGACCTAGACGAGCAGATAAATTCGTATATGATAGCGCCTCGATAGACTGCGCATTTTGCCTTCTCTTTGATTTTGTCATCCTTTGTGATTGTTTGGTTTCTCCATACTTGATGTCTCTACCAAGTGCGATCCGGTTGGTTTGCGGTGTCATGCAGATGGAGGATTTGATAACCGACGACACCGTGCGCCCAAGAGCGTCGGTTTTTGTTTTTCAAACTTTTTAGTGTGGTCTTGTATTTACTGCCCTTTCTAATGCTTCGATTTTCATCTTAAAAGTCTCCATAAAAAAAAAAAAAAGCTATATTTTTTGCAATGACGCGTCGAGCTTTCTTTTCCTCGGAGAATTAGCCTGGAAATAACTTACGGGACCCAGCGAGGAGCGTTGCTTTGTCGAACGTCGATAGACTACGGCGGCCCTTATGAAACGGAAGCATCCGTTCGATTGAGATAGAAACAAACTACAATAAAAGCGTCAGAAAGTCGTCAAAAAGTGCGGAACGCCACACTGCCCTATTTTTGGTGGTGTGGTAGTAAATAGAAAATTATTTTACAATACATCTGTTGTAGTTCGTTTTTTTTTTTCGTTTATGCCTGCTGTTACGTTTTATTATTATACCGCCACTTCTTTAAACTTTCAAATTACACACTCCAAATTTTCTTTTTGATCTATAATACCCGAAGGATTAGCACAAAATCATTTATTTTTCTTGTTTTGTCGGGAGCCTGGTTTCAGGCTTCTTAGCTGTTTATTAAAAAAAAAAGGAAGATGGGGAACATTTATCGACATGGAGGTTTTATAGTACCATTTTCTGCTCCAGACTTACTCTAGAATAGCTTTCAGTAGCTCTCAGTACTCCTTTTTAGCGAGAAAAACAGTACGTTCAGTGCTATATTTTTTGTTTTTTGTTTTTTTGTTTCTGCAATGTTCAGTTTGGTAAATGAATTAAAGGGCTCGAGGAGCTGTCGCATACTATACACATAGAAAATAAAACGAAAAGATCACAAAATAACTCGGAACACTATCTTATTTGGCGTGATTTGAATACCTGTACGCGCGTCGTCAAAGATAAAAAAAAAAAAAATTACGTTGGATTACAAATTTGTGTTTGGCGGTTAAATATTGAGCGTGCATTGGCAGTGTAGCTGTTGTTTTTGTTTTTATTTTAATGGACTTACTAGGAGGGGGGGGGGGTTCACACATAACAAACACCACATAAAAATGAATGGCGACGTTAGAAAAATTCGTTTACACATTTCGCGGAACCGTTGTAGAGGTGCGCGACATCAGTTCTTCGTTTTACGCTAGCTTTGAGCACGGCTAAGCTCGAGGTCACGAAGTCATAGCTGTGGAAGGTATTGACAGAATATGTGGTGTGTGATCTCAATTTCCACTTTCAGGAGTCAGGGCGAAGAGGTTCAAAAAACGCAGACAAAATCTGAAGGGAGGCGCCGCCGCCCCCTTACTTTGGCGACACAGACGACCCAAATGAAGCTAAAGAGAACCACTAAGTGTCGGGCATGTGCATACCCTCTGTAGCGCTTTATATAACCATAGAACACGTATGGCCTCATCGTATCCTGCGATGGGCTAAACCCCAAGCTGCAGCCTGTCGGGTGTCATCATGAGCCAGTTCAAAATACACGTGTTATATTGTTTCGTGAATACACAGGAGGTATCTAACGGTCTCGTGGTTGGACCAGGCGGGCCGTAGCCTGGTAGCCGTGTTGTACATCGCTGAAGTAGACAAACTATAACTGAAATATTTGGCTCCACAATGACGTCATTAAACAAAAAAAAGATTCCATCTCCACGTGGTGAATGATGTTGATTGGTGCGAAGCTCTGGTGGTGCGGATGATATTGATTTTATTGTTCATAGGTAGTGCTGATGGTGCTGATTTTTTTTTATTGCTCATAAATAGTGGTGAGTTCCGGGTTGCGTTTCGACTTCATTATTACTGCTTTATGGTCGGTGAAATGCAGAGCCAGTGTTTCTTTTACCGGATCAGCTTGGATCCCCTAGAAGCCGTGGGAACGCATCTCCACCGTTTAAGTCAAGGGTCCATGTCAGAAAGAGAATCTGCGGTGTGGAGCGTGGTTATAAACGCGTTTGAGCATTTGACCGCAGCGCCGTCTCGTTTATAAACGTTAAGCTAATGCATGCAAAGTTTAATGGGATTATATACGCATTTGACCGCAGCGCCCTTACCTGCATAGACGTTGAGCGGCTACATGCAACGTTTCATCCATGACAGAAACTCCAGCTCTCGAGTTACTGCCACATCTCAGAGCCCCCTACTCGTCCCGCAGTCGTGGCCGAGTGGTGAGGGCGATGTACTAGAAATCCACTGGGGCCTCCCAGCACAGGTTCGAATCCTGTCGATTGCGCAAACATTTTCTTTCTTTTTCTGTGACCACGGACGGACGGACGGACAAGGCTAGACAGTCAGGAGCTTCGCCCCTAATTTGCGAGAGCCGCAGATTCCGACGTTCAGTCGGCCTCGTCTTTCCATGCGAACGTCACAAACTTGATAGTGTTCGTTACACGTAACGCGCGGCACTTGAGAAATCGCCACAGGCGACAACCTCGCTGATCAGCTAGCCCAGTGGCTTTCAAAGGGGGTCCGCGAAGCCCTGCCTCATCAGTCAAGCCCGACAATAAAAGTTGTACTTTTTCATGTCGAGAACAATTTTTTCTGTTTTTTGTCGAGTTTTCTTTGTGAATGTCAATAAGAGGGGTATACTTCTCCCTATAGCCCTTAGTTATATCAATTTATTCAAAATGTATTATATTTAACGCATCCATTTACCCTCCCCTCACCATGAACGGGTCCACCATTATCTCCGCGGATCAACAAGGGGTCCGCGAAGCATCGATGGTTGCGAACCACCGAGCTAGCCGATGGAGGTGGTAGCCCCAGATGTCTATTGCACCGCGGTAACTAACGTAAACCACCGACAGTTACATATTCCCATCAACAGCGAAAAAAGACAATGCCACAAGCTTGCCGCTTCAGCAGCGATAGCAATCTCTACAGGTCTGGGTAGGTAAGATGTGCTGCAAGTTTGGAAAGTATGTGCGTCTTCCTCGAACGAGGGCAACACAATAATTTGAAAGAACCTATGGTGGGAGAATGTAGAATAGAGCATTGCACTGGCCCCGCCTGCCCGTACATGAACTTGAATGAATGAATGTACAATAGAGCACTGCACGGGCTACATGAACAATAGTTGTAATTGACCGGCTTTTAATACCGCATGTGTGATGGCCTCCAATAAGCTGGCAGGCTCCTCTCTGAAACCGCCGCAATAGAAGTTTTGCAAAAATTTTGTAGTCAACGTTACATAAAGTAATTGGACGAAACCCCATGACGTAACGCAATTTAAATTTATCGGCATCGTCACTCTTAGGAATGAGGACCTTGTATGTTTTCAGGAAAGACGGCGGCAGCGCTTCCCGTTCGTACGCAGTTAAGAAAAAACGTCCAGTAACATCCCGGACACTGCGCTCTTATATTTCTTATATAACTCGGCGTTTAAGCCATCGGGTTCCGGCGTTTTGAAATTCGTCAAATCGTCTATTGCTTTTTCAACCTCTTGTAAGGTGATTACCTGCGAACGACTGTCCCGTTCGTCCTCCGGCAGCTCTGGTAGGTAGTCGAGAAGGTTGCCGCACTCTGGGTCCTTCCTCCGGGAACTTGCGACTCAAAAAGATTTCTATAATGCGCAACAAGCGCTTGCTTAATAGTACTCGGGTCTGTGCTGCTGACGCCATTTTGCGTAATGTCGCGTATTTCGCCGCGCAGCGCGCATTGTTTCTCGTCGGCTGACGCTCTCTTGGTCGGCTGCTCTCCCAGCAGGTACCTCCCTGATTGAGCACGAACAATGGCTCACCGGTAACGCTCTAGATGCAGCCGGTCAAGTCGGTTCTTAACACTCTCTAAGTCTTTGAGACCTACTCCGGGTGTTTGACACTCCGCTCTCAACAGCGCCTGAAAACTGGCGTTTAAAGTGCGTTCGGCACCACGCGCCTCGAACGCTAAAACAGACGACCTTTCAATCGCGAGCATTTTAACTTCCTGCTTGACGGTGTCTAACATATCAAAAATGTCCCCTCCCTGTCCCTGAACGCGCGATTTGAAAATGTTCTCTACCCCCCCCCCCCCCCCCCCCCCCCCCCCCCAAGGAAAAAAATTTCGCTAAGAAGCTTCAAAGTTTCCAATCAAAGCGCGCCCTGGGCAGTGCTCTTTCACCAACCTCTGTCGACACCAAGCAGTGATCAGAAAAGGACAATGGCATGACCCGATACTTCGTCAGGAATAGTTGCCAGTGTCGCTGAAACGTAAATTACGTCTAGCCGCGCATGCAATGACGCCTGGAAATGTGTGAAATGCATCTCGATAGTTTCATTCTGCACGTTTCCAGCGTCTATCAAGTCGAAGTCTTCGAGCAGATTGCTGAGAACGGTATTATCTCCATCGGTGAGTCGCCTGATAGGCGTTCTATCAATCGCTCGAACAACACAGTTAAATCACCACACAGCGTGACTGTTCTATCACAGTCTAGCCAATCGGCCCAAGCCAGAAAAAAAGGAAACACGCCCTCTCACCGTACTGGGGACATATATGCAGATAAGCCGCCAGGGGACTGTCGAAAAACAAAAATCGCACATAATAAACCGTCCCTTCGTGTCGGCTGTAACCGCAAACTCCGACAAGGGTAACAACTTCTTTAAAAATAAAAAAAAAGAAGCGCCCGAGACTCTGACAGTGGGAGCGACACAAACCTCGTACCAGTGTAAAAAAGGCTTTATTGCGCTAAAAACCTGCTTCTCCTCGGCCATCTTGGTTTCCTGCAACGCCAAAAAATCGGGTTTCTGTATCTGCAACAGCCGCTGCGCCTGATATTGCTTCTCGCGCGTGTTAAAATTTCGAACGTTTTCCACTCCAACCGAAATGGCCGAATTGTGCGTACAAATTACGAAGGCTATGATGCAGCGTTTGCCTTGTCGCTCTTCCACCAGTTCTGGAAACCAGGCGTTGCCGTCTTACTCGAAGTCGCAGCGTTGCCGGTCCTCCGGGGGTGCGTTCAGCACCACCTTAAAACGGCTCCGCTGGTTCTTCTCGAACCCCCACCAAAGGGTAGGATTGAGCGTCGTGTCGGCCTTCGAGGGCGTATCCTCGAGGCCGCGCTTGTTGAGTCGGTGGTTTCGTTCATGTCGTCGGTGCGCTCGGAGGTAGTTTCGGTCGTCGAAGGACGGGCCGTGGGGGTCTCAGAGCTCTCAGGCGATGTCGGGGCAGAGGCCGGGGGACAGGAAGCAGGCTTCAGAACGTGAGGGGCTGACTTGTCTCTTTTTGTCTCCACGGCGCCCTCCCCGGAATCCTCATCTCCGGCAGGCTTTCCTTGTTGCTCTGTAGACGGTGGGGCGTCGAACCCCAAACCTCGCGCGGCTTTCTCGGCCTCTTCAGTGCCCATCGTGAAAGCCGTATGCTCCTCCAGCGCCTGTACCTCGGTGACGCCAGCGTACGTGTTCATACACTCATCTTTACCGTGGCCGAAGCGAAAGCACTGTGAGCACTTTGGCACACGATACTCCCGTCTGATATGCCCGGCACGCTTCCATCGTAGGCATACGGGCACTCTGCCTGGTATGACAATAAGGGTGTTCGCGCCGTGAAGCCGCAGGTGGTGAGGCATGTCGTGAGGAGTGAGGCCACTCTTCAGCGTCATGCGAACAAAACGCGTCGTTGATTCGATTCCTTGGAACCCATCGACTCGCCACATCTCCCGGCCGACTTCAAACACCTTGCCGTACGGTGCGAAAAGCCTACGCACGGCGTCGTCGTGAACGTGAGGAGGAACCCAGTGCAAACGCACACGTAACTCGGTTGTGCTCGGGTCGATGATGACGCAGCGTAGGTTCTCCACGACGAGCTCGTTGCTGCTCGTCAGAAGTTGCTTGACCTCCGAATTCCGAAGCGTCGCTAGCCACACATGGTTCGTCTGAAAAGCGCCGACCGCTACGATGTCGCTCAAGACGGCAACACGTTTGAGTTCCTCTCGGAAGTCCTCAATCCGGCACGGGCGACCCTTAAGGTCGCAGTGCAGGGGCACAGAGTTCAAACACGTGGATCCTGTAGGCAGAGGAGGAAGGACCACCTTGTAAACGCCGGACGATGACGCGCCATCGACAACAAAAGAACCGCGGCCGCTCGGGGCCGTTTTCGCCACTCCTGAGGAGAGCATGATTATGCGACCGTACGGTGCGAGCACCGAAAGCAGAATCACAACAAACCTAAAGGTACGCATAAAGCCGCGATTTTAAACAATTCGCGAATGCTGCATCGGACGTAATGCAGAAGAAATTTGTAATATTTTTCTGCTTACGTCGTGTTTCGGCCACAAACCGAAACATGTTAATAAGGTTCCGTAGGTTACACCGGCCGTCACTTATTTCAGTCGGACTTAACTCGAAAGCTTAGAGTAAAGTTACGTCGGACGTATCTTTAATTTTTATTTCGGGTTCCCTCGGACGTAACGCTAGACACTGTGTAAGTGTAATCGACACGTTGAAAACAATCGCTAGTTTGAGTTGGTCAAGAGAACGCTGGCAGTGTATAAAAGCTTCGTCCAATTTACATGCACCTCCTGCACCGGTGTAGAAAAGTGTAGGGTGGCGTCCTTCAAGTAAGCGATTTGCCGATCGACGACAAAAGCAATAGCTAGGAGGATTCGCTGTCGCTTATTGAGCCACGCGACGAGACACATGAACGCCATTGGTGCAAGCGACCAAGGCGATCATCGACGTTTTCTAGGAACCCAAAAACCGAGGGTTGCACGCAGCGACAGTCAGAAATCTTCGTCGCTCGTCGCCGGCACTCGTAGCTTGTCGCCGTCGCACGTCTCGTTGATCGCTATATTGCTTACATGCCGTTCAGAAATGTGCTCTAAGTGCTTAGCATAGCATTGGAACCAGCCTCGTATCCAACCGTAAACAGTCTTGTCTTTTTTTGTTTAAGCCGCCCACGTACAAGTTAACATCGTACATCGTTTTCAAGCATGGCACCTCGTTGATCGGCTCGATTTACATTTTCGGTAAATGACAAACTGTGATGAAGCACAATTATTCTAGCTCAAAATTGTCACGAACACTTGGCACGCACGCTTACGCTGAGCGCACCTAACATAATTTAAAAGTAGAACAAAAAGGGTACGAGATTCGCTTAGCGCTTCACGGAAAGACAGACGCCTTTGGATCTTAGGCCTAACGGACGAACTTCGAAGTCGTCGACGGTCCGGCGATCGGACAAGGCGAGCCGGCCGCGCTGCGCTGACCCGGGCTGACCACACTTGGGTGAACTATGAGAGGCGTCGTCGAGTTGAGAACCAGAGTCGCATTAGAAACGGACCGCCAAACAAGTGTCCGTAAAACGTAGAACGAACCTACACTCTAAAAAAAAAACGTGCCAACTAGCACCTTTTAGGGTTCTTTCGCTTGTCCAATGGGCGGCACCCTTAAAGGTGCAGAAAAGAACCCACAAAAAGGGTTCTTTCGAATGAACCCTATTTCGGGGTTCTTTTCGGATCGTTTATTGGTTCTTCTTAATAAACCCTATTTTTGGTTCTTTTCAGAACGCTTCTGGGTTATATTTAACGAACCCTATTTGGGGGTTCTTCTAAGATCCTTTTTTGGTTCTTCCTAATCAACCCTATTTCGGGTTCTTTCTCGAACCCTTTTCGGTGCTCATGATGAACCCCATTTCGGGTTCTTTCCAGTACCCTTTCTGGTGCTCTTAATGAACCCTATTTCGGGTTCTTTCCAGAACCCTTTTGGGTGCTCTTAATGAACCCTATTTCAGGGTTCTTTTCGTATCCTTTATTGGTTCTTCTTAATGAACCCTTTTCGGGTTCTTTCCAGAACCCCTCTTCGTGCTCTCAATGAATCTTATTTTGAGGTTCTTTACGGATCCTTTTTTGATTTTTCTTTATGAACCCTATTTCATGCTTTTATTCGGAACCTTTCTTGGTTCTTTCAATAAATCCCGAGTTCTTTATATTATGTTAGCGTTATTTTAGTAAACCATATTTTGTACTTCTAACCCTCTTTTATGACAAATCGTTTTTTTTTTCACATTCCTAGTTAGTTTTAGTAAATCGTATTTTGTATTTCTTACTCCACAAGGTGAATTTTTTTCTATCAACCAAAGTGTCTTTAGATTGCTCATTAATCACTAGCACTGGGCCTTTTCGACAGGTTGACAAACATCAGTCTGGCCAGCGTTAACACACTTCATTCCTGTACGTAATCAACTAGGTGAAAGGCAGAAAAGTAAAGATCATGTCCATTCATATACTTTAGTGGGGTCGCAAAAATTGATTCTTCTGTTCGCAGTAAAAAAACTAACAAAATTTGAAACAGTTTTAAGACGAGACGGGTATCACTGCCAGCAATGGGCACACAGCTTCTACTGTCGTTCTGATGCCGCTCACTGTCAGGACACCGTCCAAAAAGATGTCAAACTTATTTTCCTGGAGATGGATAAGTGGAATCAGTGTCTGGACTTCCTAGAACAAGAAAGCAAGAATATAAACACATGTATTTTCCTCTGTATAATTATGCTGCGGGTTACTCATTCGCCGCGCTTTCAGATCAATTATAATTGTATAGGTTTCACTAAGCATTTCATTTCTCGTTTAGCCTTACGCTCTAAAACATACCCGCAGATGTGATTTCCTTTAAAACATTTAGTGGGTCAATCATGTGCAATCTAGAGAGCGCGACCAGCGGATGACGAAGCGTCCCCTTCGAAGCCCCCTTCGCTACAACACTGAGTAAAAGCGAAAAATGGCACGCAGCATCAAGTGTTCCCTTTCCAACCAAGAAGTAGTAAAGGAAGAAAATCGGAAGTCAATGAGTTACATTATATGTACAGTATACACGTAAAACAATGCCCAACGTGCCATCGCATTTTCTCTGCTCTTAAAAATGCCCGTGCGTCCACTTCTCCTGAGAATACTTGAGAGGCCGATCAATGCAATCTACGAAGAAAGCTCGGCCAATGGAGAAGCTGAAAATATGTTTTGATTTAAAAATGAAGTCTGTAACGTGACACTGAGCATGAAGCCAGTACATGAAACGTCATGCTCACTGACATCTCTCGCTTCATTCATATGTCTAAACATGCTTTGGCCTTTTTATTCGCCGAGCTCTCTTCGTGGATTGGTGGGATTGGCTTCTCGAGAATTCTGCGGGAAAGTAGGTGCAAAGGAATTTTAAGCATGTTTCAAGAAACGTTGGTTTTACCCATATTTCATGCTTCTTGCCCTATAGTCAGTAACAGGTTAAGAAAAAAATCTACGAGCTGGAGAGGAGGAAGCGGACAGGAACTAGTAGGGGAGAGGAGAAACCTTCTCTCCATTTCAAACGTCCGTCGGCTTTCTTCTTTTAGATTTTTCTTAACCTGTCATTGACTTTCGTCGCTAATATTTTCTTTAATTTATTTTCAGAAAAAAAAGCAAGATTTGTTTTATATTACTAGCTCGTATATTGAAAATATAACCCTGACAAGCTTGCATTACCATCTGTGACAATGGACTATACTCGGGGGTGACTTGGGCAACTTTTTTGGCAATGTAGTCGAAGTTAAAAACGCCCGCGCATCTTGAGCGCCAATCAAGGCTATGCAAGCGCACTCTTCACTTCAGAAACGCCACAGAAAGTTATTTCCAAGTATAAGTTAGCCCTGTCTTAAACGAAGGGCCCCGATAAGCGGTCATCAGTTCGTAATGAGGTAGTAAGTTAACCCAGCATATTTATGGTGGCCGAAGGTAAACCTCTGTGCCGTCGCAGTCTGAAACTTGTCATTGATTACAAAAACACCGACTAAGTGTACCTTCAAGCAGCTCTTCGAGGTTCAGAGCGACGTTCTTTTCCTTTCAGGAACACCAGTGTAGAAGCTGTAAATGTCTCCCTCTTGGCTCTCATGTCCTCCGGATGTCTTTGCCGAACGGCAGTTTAACGTCTTGTAGTAACTGAAAAATAAACAACGAATGGAGAGTATTGCTGGTTTACAAAAGTACATTTATGCACTATAGATTTGCACACACGGATTGTTTACACACACACACAGATACACACACATATGTATATATATATATATATATATATTAACTAAATGACCACTTACTGTCACTATAGTGGAGTAGGGCTGGGGGTCAATTAAAACAATTTCGATTTATGTTTTTTTATATTGATTAATTAATCAATTTATAGGTCGCGCTGATCTCCGGGCATGATATTGTATCTCAGGAAAGGCCTAGAACAACCGATTTTTGCTTTGACAAGTTTTTACTACATCTTATAATGGGTACTACATAGCAACTTGTCAGTGTGCCTCATACAGAAGTAAGGCATGGCAAACATTTAAAATAATATATCCGTACATGTTTGTACAATAACATGTTTAAATAGCAACTTGCCATTGTGCCTCATACACAAGGAAAGCATGGCAAACATTTAAAATAAAATGTTTGTACATTATTATTTAAACTTCAAAACCACTCTAGATAAAAATCATATAAAACAGTTAAGTAGCCATGAGAGACAATTGTGTTATAAACACACAAAAAGAGTAAAATGAGTATTCTTCTTACTTTTGTTGTTTATAAGACTTTTCGTAATTCTAAATTCAACCAATATCCCGATTAAACTCACTTGATTGAGAGTAAAACAATAGTTAATTAATCGGAATGTTAAGTAATTCATTGCCTAGCCTTATTACGAGGTAAAATTATATCATTTAGCAGGTATCAAAAGCCTTTATATCGTTCACAGGCGATAAAACGGGTATACTTCGTTTGAGGTTCGGTCCGAGCGCGGCCGATGTTATGAGCCGAAGGGCCAATCAAACAGCGCAAAAAGCGCAGCGTCATGGCGTGCTCTCTGCGCTTGATTGGACTAGCCGGCGGAGGAGCGCGCACAGAGAGACAGGGAATACCGGCTGGCCCTATGAACTGCAGCGAAAGAGGCACAACGCCATGACGTTGTGCCTCTTTCGCTGTTTGATTGGCCCTTCGGCTCTTAACATCGGCTGCGCTCGGACCGAAGCTGAAACGAAGTATAGTAAGAAACTTTTGAAATCCTGATTACCTGTAAAAATCTCGAAACTTTAAGACTAAATATAACGACATTATTCAATTACCATTCCGAGAATCGTCATTGCCGGAAATTCCTCAAGGACTGTGAGGGCTCCAGCCTCGCTGAGGATCAATTCTTGGCAAGGCTGAAACGTCTGCATCATGCGGTCTTGTATCAGGTCGACGTTCAGAGGCACTTTAGTTATCTCTTCTTTCATGAGCAAGACATGATGGCGAACGCTCACGGCGTCTTCATATTTGTCAGTATCAACGAATCCCTAAAACAAAAACAATTTGTTACGTTCATGCGCCGTTTACGCATGTAAGCTATTTACACAATAGTTGCAGCACTGAATATAGGACCAAGGAAAACATTTATTTTTATAAAACATACTTCCACATTTGTGCAAACACAAAATGCACAAAAAGTTCGCGCCTGTCGATTTCCGCACAACACTCCGGGAGCCAATCGTTGCAACCTGCGAAGCCCGCTCAGCGAATGACGACGCGGAGCATACGTTTGGACCAAGAAATGCAGTCTGCACTGTTACATTAAGCGATGCAAGCGGGACGTTTTGAATTCCTTAAAGGGGCCCTGCAATCATATTTAAGCGTCCACCTTTTTTGCGGTTTCCGCGTCTCTTGGGATTCGGGCAAGCCAGCGGGCACGGAGAGAGTAACTAAATATCAGTGCGCCATATTTTAACCGGACGACGCGGAAACCTCCTCCACCGACGAGGGCGACCCGCGGTACCGAAAGCGCGCAAAATGGGACGTCTTTAGTCCTGGGCTTACTACTGGTCAGAGCCGCTAAAACCTTTTTTTTAGTCGAAATGCAAAAAATAAGTGGCGGGAACCGCTTCAATTATTTATAAAAGTAGTTTTTGTTCCGTATTTTAGATCAAAAAAGAAACGAATGCTCGGCATCGTCATTAGTTGAGCGGTGCCGTAAACTGCAGTGATTGGCTCTCGGAGTGTCATGTACCTGGCCGGTCAAAAAACAGAAACGTTTACAGCACCTATTCGCTCGCGTCTATTGGGGCCATAAATACGGATACATTAGCTAATTAAAGCCCGGTAACACAAGTTTTTACATTTACGAAGAGATATCATTGCTCATTTCATTCGCGTTGTAAATTCGAAATTCTGTTCTTGAGATCTTTCTGGCGGAAAGCTTGAACTCAGCATTTTGTTATATTATATAAAGTAAGTATTGTAGTAATAAGATCAGTGTTCGCCTCAAAAACGTTTTTTCTTGTGTAGTTTAACATAAAAAACTGTCAAAATATTGTGTTTTTTTTGTTTTTTTTTTGCAACGCGCTTGTTTGGACAACTCCAAGCCAAAATAGCATAAAAACAAATTTCAAACGACAAGTAGCTTAATTAATAAGAAGCCACCCCCTGTCCTACTTATTCTGCCTATGCATCAAACAATTTCCGGCCATATTGAGCACTACTGTACTTATAGCAATTTTCAAGATAAATTTTACCTTGAAATGATGAACACCCAATTTCTCGCGTGCAAAGCCTTTCGAGCCTGGTCATTGTGTCCCTCTATCCGGTAGAAGACTTAAGTGACCTTCGTTTTCCAAAGATCGCTTTATCTCTTTCCTGGGTGCCACAAGAACCCTTTTCGTTCTTTCCAGGCCGGAAACTAGCTCTGCATTTCTTTTTTTATTTTCCATGGGGTGATTTTGCTTGAGAAAGCACGCTTCATAGTGATCTTCCCAAAAATCGGTTCTTTTTTAGCGAAAAGAACCCTTTTTTGCTCATTTGGCTCCTTTTTTTCTGAGAGTGTACGTTTCCTACGCCGCTACGTCTCCACCATCTTCTCCGCGACGACGGGAACCTGGGGAAACCGGGGAAACGGGAAAGCCGAGCACCGGAAGCGAAAGTCACTGGGCGGAAGCTTTACGTTTCGCTTTTAGCCAACGCTGGTTTCGGTTGTGGAATCGTAGGGTTGCAGCTGGTTGCGACGACGAGAGGAGCCACGAAAAGACGCCGAGTTTGCCGTGTACACTGTTAGCAAGTCCCGTGTATTTGGTGAATATTTGGGGTGAAAAACACGCTATTTACACAAATTACCATAAATTTACACGTTGAGTAACGGATAATTTGTTCAAAAATCATGCGAGGTTGTAAAAAACGTGTTTTCGTTCGGTCATACACGCATAACCGTGTAGCCGACCTCGAAAACACGCACCACCGCCGGCGACGACCGCAGCATTGCCGGCTACCGAAGCACCGGAACGCTTGGGGACACACCTAGAAAGGACCGTGGAGTCAAATTCCGCGGAAAGGAACATGTCTCGGAGACAGATAAGCACCAAAAGCAATTACGCCATGTCGCGAGACGGGGCGAACCCCGCGCTTAACGTGCGTGCTGGCTGCCATTGTTTGTGGTCGACAATGGCAATGCGGCTTCCCTTATGTCGCCCTTGTTTGTATTTATATTAGGGGTCTTGATAATTGTTTCTCACACACCAAAAATAAAGTTAGGCGTATAATTACTTGTTCTAAACAGTTACAATGGCTATAAAAAGCGTGCCCTTGATCTGAACACGCGACATTGCAGTTGGTTTCGTTTTGGCTTCAACCCTTCCAACTGCAAGCGAAGGTGCCGCCGCTTCCCATGCATCCTCCTCAGAATTTACGGCGCTCCGTGGTGTCCAGTGTTGCTGCATCTGTAGGTCATCTTTAAGTTAGAGCTGACAGAGAAAATTTGGCCACGGTGTAACGCCGATGTAAGCTGGAAGCTAGAACCGGTTTGCTTTCGTTGTTTTTTATTTGGTCGGAGAAAATCTGGCAACAACGCACGTTTAACATGGCGCCGGTATTCTTTTGGTTGGGCAAGAAGGTTGGAAGGTGCTCGGTTTGCGAGCACATGTAGCGAAGACGTGACCGGACAAGTGCCCCCGTGATGTTCCCGGACGACGGAAAGCATCATTCGCAATCGTCGTGTGTGCTTGGAAAGCGAAGGGTGTCACCGGGTCCACGAGTGCGCAACCACAAGCCAAGGGTCACGACAGCGCTGCGTTTACTTCGGCGATCTCGTTCTGTTTGGTGCAACGCGGCGATGCGACAAAGAGCTGAAGTGTCCGTGGTGTGTGGTGCGGTGCTTGGAGGTAGAAAGCCACACTAACACGGAGCGCGAATTGGTTGCTGTGGGTTTAGTCCGTCGTAATCAGCTGATCCGGTCCAGCTGGTCCCGGAGGACGCAGCGAGCGTTTTTAAAAGTAAATATTCCCTCGTTCTGTTTCAAAATGTGGAGATATACCGACGCATACCGTGAGTAAAAAGCTGTGGGCGTTTTCCACAAAATTACGTCGTTTAAATTGAACAATGGACTCCGGATTGTTGTCCTAGATCTGCCGTTTTTATGCTTCGTGTTGGACTGCGTTTGCACAGCGACGCACACAGCTCGAGTAGATGACTCGGTCCTGCAAACGACCGGTAACAGAATTTCAGGGAAACTTAAGTCACCACTGATATTTTCCTTTAAATCTCGTGCGAGTTTGTTGCGCTCATCATGCGGTGTGAATAAATTGGGGCTAGATTTCCTACCTGCCCACAGATGCATGAACTGAGACAATTTTTTGCGTGGTGAACATAGTGCTTTTTCTTTGTTTTGGAAAGGCGCTGGTGCATTTACTATGGTACTTACAATCACTTGAGAGTTGAGAAATTGGAGAGAGCGAGCAAGCTTTCCCAACTTTGTCTGTTTTCTATGGCACTGCCCTGTTTCAGTTTCAGTAGGCATACCTAAAAGCGGGTACAAACTGCTCTAAAGCAGGTAAAAAACAGAAGAAGCTTAGGACAGTGCGGACTCCGTGTTTCGCGCTTTTCGTAAGGTGACTGGGTAAATGCTTTTGCGAGGTATGCGGAGTATGCAAGCGATTTTGTTATGCCTGTCGTTTGCGTCTCTCCAGTAAAACGAATAAGATGATCTACAAAGGCGCAATCACAAGCCAAGATTTACGATAGCAGTGCGTTTGCTTCGGTGGTCCGTGTAGTTGTATTTTACTCTGCTCTCTGCAACACCGTGCCATGACGAAGAGCTGGAACGGTCACGGTTTGTGCTGGCCTCCCCGTTGACAGAAACCCGCATCGCCCGCGTCGGCACCGAGTGCGCTTGGGCTGTTGATGCTCACAAGCCACGAATGCTTTCATCCGTGGCTTGTCGCCAGCTGATCCTGCTGCTAAACGGTGAGGAAGCGGCGAGAGTGACCTCTGAAGTGAATGTAGATCCTCGTTCATTCAGTTATCCGGTGTCAAAGTGTGGAAGATGTCCAACGTGTACTGAGGGCGGGAACTACGAGCGTTTTGCCTTGCTTTTATAACCGGAACCAGAGCAACGAGATAACTGCCTTGCGTACTTAAAAATGACGGAAGCAAAACGTTTCAACAGGTGGAATACGTCACCGGGCATGTAGGCGAGACGGTGTACATTGTTTAAACGCTTGCAGTATCCACGAGAGGTACCAGGAAAGCGACGTCAACAGAGAAGGAGCTCGCCATTCAGCATAATGCAGTGCTACGGGCCCGTGTATATTCAAAGTTCGGAATGGTAACAGCGTGGCAGTGTAAAAAAAAAAAGAAGAAAAATACGCATTAGCGCCCCACACCAGTGATCACGAATAACACCGGCCACGAACTCCCGAGCCCCACCGCTCCACTCAACACCGACACGACAGACGACAACAAACTGCATCAACACGACCCAAAAGTGAAGGCGTCTGCTCCTGTACTGCAACTAGCGGAAGTGAAGTGTTGAGCACATGTCCTTCACAAGAATATATAAAAAAATGCTTTGCGCAAGCATCATTTCCGTTTATTATTAATTATATAATGATAAAATCTTACTAATTAAAAAAAAATCTGATTCAAGCTACTCGGACTGCTCATAACACTGGTCTAGCATAAAAATAACAAAAATTTGAATTTCTTCATGACCGGTTTAGGATTTATTGTCAATACATCGTTATCTTTCGCAACGGACTAACATTATAGATTTTGCCTCCATACTTTTTAAATGCAAAGGGTTCTTACATACGGCTGTCCATTGCGCCGTGTTTTGTGTCTTCTATAAATCTGTAACGGTCAGCGACTAAATAGCTCACCCGCACATGCCAAGCTTATATACGCCGCGGAGAGAAAAGCATGTTGAGTAGGAAGTGTCGGGCGGAGTGTCGGCTGTTGTGTTTGTGTATATGTCGGTGGTGTGTAATGCGTGGTATTGGCGTTGTGCGTGATGTATGTAGGGGTTGTGTATACTTGTGATCGGTCGTAGGCTCGCAGCATATTAACAAACTTTTTCTTATAGACTGCTAGAAATCCCGCTAGGTGGCGGAAGTTACCGCCCGATTTCAAATAGTTTGCTCGAGTTATTTGTCCATTTAAGTTCGCTTTTTGTGTCTAGCGGCTCGATCGTACACTGTTAGTGAAAATGTAATATTTCGCCTGTTTACACCCCATTTTCACTCGTTAGCATATTTTTACACGCTCTGCTAGTGATAAATCGTCAAAAAATTACTTGGGGTAGTAAAAATTGGTGTTTCGGTTTCGGTTTACACGACTAGGCGTGTAAGCAACACTGAAAACACCCCATCCCAACACCCCAAAACGTCGAGCGCCATGTTGCTTCTGCCTTGAAGCGGTACGGCGGACGTAGCAGCCGAAGGTGAGTGTTTGATTTTTTTTATCAAGTTTGTATAGAATGTAGCACGTCTCAGATTTTTATTACATGACATACAAGAACGTTAGATTTGCTTTGAGCAAGCCGGCTCAGGCGTTAAGCCCGATTCACACAACCGGCGTTTAGCCACCCCGTCGATTGGAAACGACTCGACTGCTCGCCGGTTCTTTTGCGCGAGCTTTCGCTCGGGCGCTGTGAACCCTATGAACTGTGGTGCTCAAAGCTAGCACAATTAGGCACGGCTAGCGTCCCGGTGGAAGCTGCAGAGAGCGGAAACCGAAGACACCGTCGCATAAGAGTGGCGAAGCCGCGATCCTGCGCTGATCGTTGTCCCGCCGCTCTCTCCGGCAATATCGACACTTCGCTGCTGGGTGTCTCGTATTTCGACGTTTTAGAGAAACTTGGCATTGGCAAGCGCGAGGAGTCTCTATATCGTTTTCTCCGTAGCCTGCGTGGAGGAAACACGGTGGCGATAGAAACATATGCTCATGCAGTCAGTCAACTTGGACAATCCCCCTGTTCCCTCAATCCTATCGCATTCTTTGACTGCGTTTGTGACAACAACGTTTCCCCAGTGTGAAAGCTTTCAGTCACAACGGGCTACAAACTGGGTTGTGCATTGCAGGTAGCCCTGAGGGAATTCTTCGCCGGAGACACCAGCACATTAGTTTCATTGGTAAAGTGACCGGCCACTAACGTGTTTGGCAAATGAAGCGATCACGGGTAAGTAGAAATGCAAACAATGTTGAATAAATATTAAGGTGGTTGTAGCCAGAGCCTGCCAGTTGAAATCAACCTTTAACAATATAGTCTGCGGTAACTTCTTTTTGCACTTAGGATTGCAATTTTAAACACAAAGCCACTCCACATAGCTGTCGAAAATCGTGTAAACAACAGCAGTCATCGTCCCCGGTTCGGATGAGCGAAGCCTTAGCTTGATGAAAAGAATGGCGGTCTATACTTTTTGGTTGTTTCAATCACAACCTCTCACAGCTGAACAGACAAACAAATCAAGGAAATATATCCCGTGCTGGCTTGCAAATCACAGCACACAAGCAGGGTACATAGCAGAGCAGAAAACACTGGCAATGAGCACACGGAGGCATGCAGCTTCCTTTCTTTTTCCCTCGGCGGATGATTGGTTTGCTGCAGCATTCCGTAAGCACGTCGACATTCAAAAGTTGAGCCTGATCTGTCTTGCAGTGCCTTGCGGAACGGCAAGTACCGCCCACCATTCCACAAGGCACTGCAGGACTCGCAAATGTGTGAACAGTGCTTTGCAATAAAGGCCATGATCGGGCAGCAGGTGCCCATCTAAAGACATTTAATATTGATTGGCATTGAACTAACCTTTGGGCTTCATCACGTAGCAAGCATGGGTGCGGTATAATTCAAGAACATTTAATGTTCGACGAGTTTAATATGTTGTGGTGCTTTCCCATCTGTTTCGGTGTCACGGAGTGGGGTTCAAATTCATAAAAATAATTCAATGATCCACTCTGAGAATAAACGAGAAATTACGGGAAAAGAACAAGAGAGCTAAGTTCGACCATTGACTAGCGCTAGGTCCACGCCTGGTGTATAATCAGTAGAGAAAGATGATGACACAGGGAGGATAAGCAAACAAAACTTTAATAAAGTGAAAAACTAAGCTGTACACGGCAATAGAGCACTCAACACAAACCACACTCCAGCTCAAAGCTATGGAGCCCTGCGAGCCAGAAACTAATACTAAAAAGACTTGACGCTCATAAAACCGGAATAAGCCAACAAAACAGTGACGAAAACCCGACACTAACAACGAGAGCAAACCGAGATGGAGCTCGAACGTTACCGCTACACACATGGGATAATCCCCCAAAACAGTCGCGACAGAAAGTAGCACTGTGTAAAAATCTTCCCAACATTCAACAATTCGTACTTCAGAGCCAGAGAATGCAGTAGACAAGTCCTAGAAAACCAGGCTTAGCTTTCCGGTAGGTGCCGAGTCCAGAGCAGTCCGTAGTCTGGAGTTGTCGGCCGAAGAACGGCGTCTCGAAGTCCAGCGGTCCAATTAGAGGCTTGATGAGGTCGACACCGCGCACCACACAGCCACACACGCTTCAGCACAACAAACTCAAACACTTGTCCGACAGGCAGGGCAGAAGCCAAAAATTACACGTTCCAAGACTCATCTGCAGGGAGTAACCGCGTTGAGTAGCGACCCAACCACCTCTGGGGTTGGACTACCTTCTTTGTTCCCGAACCCCCTTTTATAGGCTCGTCTACCGACCAACCTCCCGTTTCCCCGCCTTTCGGGTCAGTCAACTTTCAAGAAAAACAAAGCTACACAGCAACGACCCAAATGGCAAAACCTATTACATTTTTCAGACAACCAAACATATGTGCCCATCCATTCCCCCGTACGAGTCCAAAAACATGAATTATCGCCGATACATAGAACACGACAGGCGGCAGACTGAGCAAAGCCGCCGCCTTCAAAAAGCGCGCTAGCCAGCGTAAACATCTTTGTATCCCGGCGGCGCCCCTGCATGTCAAATCGGCACCATACGCGAGCCAGCATACGCACCCCTCCGTCCGCGAGGTCAAAGCCACAAACTGTGACCTGGGATGATCTACGTCGCCCGTTAACAAAAACCCATTCCGCAAACGAGCAAATTCGTTGGGGACTTAGAAAGGAACTACGACGGGACGAACTGAGATTAAAAGTGGCACCACACTCCCCCTTTTTGACCGTATTAACACTTAAAGTGGTCCAAAAAAAAGATCATAAAAGTATTTAAAAAAATGAAGAGAAGCCTGAATTTGTGACACCCGGTTTCTCCATCCTGTGTTTTTTTTGTGCTTTTTCTATTACGAAGCGAGACATTATTCCAGCCGTAGGCACCAGATGTAATTCCCGTCTGCGATCATAAGATTATAGGATCCTAACTGCCGGCAGCTAAGTGTCAATTACATCCGGCTTGTGCATACAGTGCAACATCTTTTGCTATTCAGCCGATCATCACTTTACAGCCTGGGTATCTGTTCTTGTAAACGACAGTAGTGCTACATGTTAAACGGCTCTAAAGCGATAGAGCAAACTCACATCTCATTATCTTTTAACTGAATAAACTGTTTGTTTGGTTATGCTTGTTATCCAATTTTTGTTTTAAATTTAATTTTCTCATATAAACACCTTACATTATAGAAAAAAAATATTTTTATAGTACGGAGGTGTCCATATTAAGAAGACATGACTGTATCATCTTTGAAACTAGTTTGCCACAGCCAGTGTTATAATATGTATTGATTTTTTATGCAGTGCCTGCCTTTCCTTGCCCCTTGTGAGGACGACTGAGAAAGCGACTTTGCGCCACAACGACGGATGGCAAGTGTCCCAAGTGTCGTCACCTATAGTGGTCATGTGCTATGTGTTTGCAGCATTGTAAGCCGACCGTGGAGCACTTTCAAAAGGGAACTTTCGCCATGTGCACAGTATGGCCGTGTACAATACGGGCACGTACAGTCAGAAGAATTATGAGAGGGAACATGCGGGCGCGTGTCACTTGGTACAGGCAGAGCAGCCTAGCAAGTGTCATGCTTGTGCACTGAGGGGCCCTGGTTTGAAGAGCCGAGGCAGAAGTTTCAGCGGCGGTGTCACCGCCCTGGCGGCTTGTCGCCGAAGCAGAAACGGGGTTAGCTAGCTTTGCTCGTGGCTGGCTTTGTGTAGTGTGTGTAGACCGGGAACGTAGGCTTATGAACTTCGGCAACAAGAATACTACACGGCTTTGGTGTTTTGGTACGAGCAACAAACGTGACACTATCTGCTACGACTAGCTACGACCACCCACCGCAGCGGTGAAGGCATCCAAGAAGCAGAACCTGTGTATTACGCCGTTGCCGTAACCCAACAGTGCTCGTTTGTCATGGAGGGCTTTCCGCCCAGAGACTTTGCTCGTCACTGAGTGTTATTTCCCGTGTTTCTCTTTGTGTGCGCAGTGGCTGGACGGGCCTCATACAGCAGTTCTTCAGTCTCAAAGGTGACTAAAAGTTGAGGGTGGATGGACTTGCAGCAATCCCCTCGGTTGGTGCGAGTGACAGAACCTTTGTACGGCATCATTGGGAGGATGCTGTTGTGAGTTAGCAAGTTGTCCAATTGTATGTTCATTATGCTAATATTTGAAAAAGCTTGTTTAAAAGGATGCAGGACCAAAATTTGGATTTCATAAAATAAGGCCGCGGAAGCTTTGAATGGGAGCTCTACAAACTCCGAAACATCACTCATACATTAATATCTCAAACGGATGGCCGTATTCTTGGAAAGGAAAGGGCACAATCAAACAAGAAATGTGACATCATACTTCTCCTGGTACACTTTAGAATGAGGGGAAGCGGCCTCGCTTCTCTCATTCCCGCTTCGGTTCACCTGCTTAAGGGGATGAAGCCTAGAGGAGAGGGAATGAGAATCGCGACATCACATGTCTCGTCGGCCTTGTTGAATCCCACATGTTTCCAAAAATACGGCCATCCGTTAGAAATAATGCTGTATGTGTGATGTTTTGGGGGTTTTGCAGCGTCCCGCCTACCGCCCCAGTGTTGTTTTGCAAGCTTCGAATTTCGGTTAAGCATACCTTTTAATATGAATAATTGTGTCATCAGAATGTTAGAACATGTCAGTTCTACGCAGCTACTCTCAAACATTTTCGAGTGGTCTCGCCTGCCAGATTCAAAGGGGGGGGGGGGGGCAACATGTACATGTTTTTATGTCTACAGCACAAATAGTTCCTATCATGCACTCTAAATAGCTGTCAATCGACAGACTTGGTAAAAGAGTGAGCACAAACAAGTCCAACTACCAACAATGCTGTCCATGGCGAATCTTGGACACCATGTCTTACGTTATGTGGCCTCAGCGGTCTTTCTATAGTTCTTTTCATTGTTGCCGGTAGAGCAGCTACCGATAGGGGGGGTTGCGAGGACGTCAACTTTGAAATGCAGTTTCTTCACATAATGTTTGCACTTTGGGAAGTTTCTACACATATATACCTTGAAGTCGCTATTGTACGGATGAAACAACTTTGTAAGAGTGTCTATGAAAACTTGGGCAGGGTTCTCTTTAACGTGCCTGACTTACAACAAGGCTGTCCAACTTGAGAAATTTCACTGGTGGGAAGCTTATTTTCATATAAGAATGGTATACTTCTTCACAGCGCTGTATGTATCCAACAGAAACTCCAGATGTGTTCAATAAAAGTAGCATTTGCTAATATTGTGTTTTCTGTGTATCTGATGCACTAGGTTGTATTTGTTTTGAACGCTTGCTACGTTTAGGCTATAAAAAATAGTCTAAATTTTATGCCGACAAGCTTATTGAAAAAGAAGTGTTCGGTCTGAATAAAAGATTCCAGAAATTACACTAAAATAAATTGCTACTTGGGGTAGCAAAAATGGTGTTTTACAGTCGACTCTCATTATTTCAAACTCCAGGGCCCGTTTGCTCGAAGCGCTAACCGCGGCTGAAGTTAGCCGCAGTACATAGGAGAGGGATGTTCAAATCACGTGACTGGCTCGGTAGGGATGCGGGGAAGCGTGGCGGTGCCCCGGTGAGTGAGCGCCGCACGCTTTGGAACTAATATGTCGTTGTAGCTGCAATACCGGGCGCGTTAGTCAGCAACGAATGGTGCAGGAGGCTTTCGCTTTGCCTTACCTCACTTCATCACAAAGCATGAGCAAGGCTCTTGCCGCATTTTTTAGATAGTCTTTCGACTCTGGCCATTCCTAAGCCTAAATGAATGTGGTAATTGTCGGCTTAGCAACATCTTTGGAAAGCGGATTGTCTTGACTCTATCGGTCGGGGATTGATTGCACACAAAAGCAAACAGCATCCCTATAGACCTTTTTCTAAATTACCCAAGCATCGAGAAGAACGCTGGAAGTATAATTCTGCGGTCCGCGCGCACTGGCCTTCCTCTTATAAAAGATTCGAAGTAAATAATCATAATAAATATTTGACCAACGCACGTGCAAGACAAAATTTGTTTTAGACTTTTTGCTTTAGAACAGTTACTACTTCAGACGCCAGCACGTGCAACGCGTGTAACTACACTTGTAGCCTGCACCTCGGTGCTCGGGAAATTTAGAGAAAGGTCTAATATGGTCTATTGGGACGCTGTCTGCTTTTGTGTGCTATTAATACCCGACCGATTGAGTCAAGACAATCCACTTTCCAAAGACATTGCCATGCTAACATTCATCGCGTTCATTTAGGCTTAGGAATGGCCAGAATCGAAAGACTATCTAAAAAATGCGGCGAGGTCATATGCTCATGCTTTGCGATTTAAATGAGGTAAGACAAAGCGAAAGCCTCTGGCACCATTCATTGCTGACTAACGCGCCCAGTATTGCAGCTACAACGACATATTAGTTTCAAAGCGAGCGGCGCTCACTCACCGGGGCACCGCCATGTTTCCCTGCATTCCTGCCGAGCCAGTCACGTGATTTCAAAATCCCTCTCCTAGGTACTGCGGTTAACTTTAGCCGCGGTTAGCGCTTGAGCAAACGGGCCCTGGAAGCCACGCACTTTAGTTTGAAATATCAGAAGATTGAATTATCAAAATTCATCTAAATATTGTCACGGATAAAAACATACTTCTTTATTAAACTTAAAATCAGTGTGTAATGCACCGGACTTGTGCTGAGAAACATAAATGAACAAAGACTTTTGATGGTGTCGAAAGGACAACTGCCTCAAGCAGCCAAGCAAAGGTACTTTTGTAAGCGCGTGGGTATCTAGAAGTTTCTGAGCTCGAACAAAAAAAAATTTAGAGTCGTCTCATCATTCCAGTCACGCAAACAAAAGAAAGAAGGACATGCGCTGGCGGGGTCAGCGGCATGTGAGTCGATCACGCTGCTGACTCGGCTATTTGCACGTGGCATTACTCCCCTCTTGTGAAAGACTCATCGTCTTTATGCAACACAAAATTAAATTAACAGCTTAAACAAGACTAGGTCAAAATACAGAGTCTCGTAAATAGCAGATTTTCACAGTCCTACCGAGCATACCTAGTTCAGTTGAGTCGGAAGACGTGAATTGCCTACGAGTCGCAGAGGGCAGCGTGACAATGTTGATGTGCCATTGGCCAACGACTTACAACTTAGGTCTCATGTAGCGAATAACCTTAAGGTCGAAGCACCACTTTAACAGTTCCTTGCTGCAACGATGAATTGGTGTTTAGATTCACAGTGGGTAGCCAGGCTGAAACTGGGCGTCGTGGTGACAAAGATTGTAGCAGTCATCGTCAGGAAGTTGTGGCTTGCATCAAAATGCGACCAAGCTGGCAAACTTCCTCCGTTCAGTGAGTGACATACCAGGCGTCGTCGTCCTGTTCGTCTTCGTGACAGATACCACACATGCCGTAGGTATTGTCATCGGGTTCATCATCAAGGTCGCCGTCAAGTTTGTAGTCGTGGTTGTCGTTAAAGGGCAACTCCGGACCATACTTTCAATTTTGGGATTATGACTGTTTTTAGTGCAGTCAGCGTCCCTGAATTGCAAGGTGTAATTTTTTCCTCGTTATTGTGCGTAGTTTTAAAGATATGGACGCCTCAAAGTTTTGTTTGGGGCACGGCCAACAAAACCGAAACTAGCCGCTCGAGGCCCTGGCAGCACTAGAAATCAGCCGCTATGTGAACGTGACGTCAGGATCGTTCTCGTTCAACGAGTACGCAGGTTGATCAGCAGCTACTTCTGTTGCGCTAGCCGTCTAAAGGTAGGAGGTAAGCTGATTTTATTTTAATTCTGTATATGTGGTAGTTATCCAGCACATGTAGGAAGAGTTAGTGCGTATACCCAAAAGCTAGTGACTGGAAAACCCGTAAACTCGTACAGTGCCGTACTCGGCGGCCGCTGCCGCCGTGCGTGTGCCATGCCGTACTTGTCGCTAGTATACCCAAAAGGTAGCGACTGGAAAACGAGTGAACTCGTTCAGTACTGTACTCGGCGGCTGTCGCCGTGTGTGCAGTCTTCCGTACTCTGTCGCTAGGCCTAAATTGTCATCGGGGCTCCGTGGATGGAGCGGCGTTGCTCTACGACGCGCTGCCAGTGAAGTACAGTACAGGGGGCCCTCTCGCTTTCGCGCTGCGGGTCAGTAACAGACACGAAGCTTTGAGGCTTTCCGGCACGGGCTGCTGCGTTAGGGCTGTACATGTCTGTTTTTGCATTCTTTTTTCCTTGGGCGCGTAAAAGCCAAAGTCCACTCGTCGAACAGCGTTTACCCACACCTTCTTCAATTTCTGGTACGTTGGAAACTTGTGAAAAAGCACCTCCGGGTTGTGCAGCGGGTTGTTTGAGCAGCCCACAGCACTACAAGTTCTACTCGGCATCCTTCGAGGAACAGCTGGGCAGTCTTGGGCGCTACGAGTTGCTCGCTAAAACCAGTCTTTGAGTCCTCACTAGCAAATAAACAAAAGGCTATACCGAAGCTACACGGGCTACAGATAAAAGCAATGGCTAAACATGACAATCACAAGTCCAAGTAGCGGTGGTAGCGGCTCAAAGAAGCGCACTCCGCGTAACGCTTGGAGGAAAAAAAGAACGATACTGACGTCACGGCCCAATGTTGCTTTAGTGATCGGCAACCCGCTAGCCGACCGCTAAGGTGCAGCGGCTCGCGGCGGGTCACATTTTTATTATCGGCATTAGTTGAGAATGCGGCATCCCACGGACGTAATATTTTGGCTGGGGTCGTATTTTGTGTCACCACAGCGATACCAGTAATTTCTTTAATTTCGAGTTTTGGCCGGAGTTGCCCTTTAAAGTCATCGTCCGGATTGTCCTTGGATAACTGTCAAAGCCGTAGTCGGGATCGTCTTCCATGAAATTGTTTGAGTCTTCGCCTGGGTCATCATCAGTGTCGTCATCAGTCTCGTCACCACGGTTGAAGACTGTTTGTCATCGAGGCCGTTGTCAGGTTGGTTGTTGACATTGTAGCCGGGTTTGGTCTTTGGAGTTGTCGTCCGTTTCATCATCAGCGTAGAAGTCGTCATGATGTTTTCAACTAAGTGTGGTAGCCAGGGGCTTTGTCAAGTTCATTGTCCGGGTCGCTTCCGAGGCCATAGTTGAGGTCGTCGTTGGTGTCAGAGTTGGAGTCGTCCTCGGATGATTTCAAGGACGTCGCCTTCACGATCGTCGTCTTCAGAGTTATCGTGTTCACAGATGGTACGCTTTATGGGCATAGACTGCGTTACCCTGCACATCCACCAATATGTCATGAACAAAAACAAACTTGATTAATAAAACTTCAGATCAATGTTAAATGCAGCGAACTTGTGCCGAGAAACATAAAGTAACAAAGACCGCACATACTTTGACAGCGACAAAAGGACGACTGACTCGAGCAGCCATGCGAAGCTCTTTTTGTAAGCCCGTGGGTATCTAGAAGGTTCCGAGCTCGAACAAACAAGATTCTCGAGTCATCTCAAACATTCTAGGCGTGCAAACAAACAAAAGATTCCCCATTCCACCCAACTCCATTGCAGAGAATTGGAATTTTCTAATACTAATTCCATTCCTTTGAACTCCTGGAAAGGAAAAACTGGGCCCATTCCCACTCCTGGAATGGCTGAACTGCTGCATTCCATTCCTCTCAATCCCTCCCAATTGTGAAAATGGCACTTGACAGCTAGTACTAAGTTACCGGAAAATAACGTCGGCGTAAAGCTGGCGTTGTGAAATGCGTAGACAACTGCAAAATTCAAAACCCTACCCGCAATCATTGATTTTACTAAGTTGAGCTTTGGTCGCACATAGCACTAGTGGCAATTGGTATGGGGGCACTGCAGATATTGATCGCACCACCAGGTGTAAAAGCCTCGTAACAGAGAGGAAAACTAAGTCGCCCATCTTTTCCACAAAAGAACCGTATATGTCCTCCACTTTTACGAGATACATAATAAGCGAGGAGTCACGTGTATTAACGAAGTGCGGGCGGTGTGACATTGTCCCTGCCTGGTGGCCTACAACTGGTGCTGTAATCACACATGGTCCCAACAGCCTTATGGTTGCATCTCGCAGCACCAGGAACGACAGTTTGGCTGTGTTCCAAATCTTACCCAAATAGATCCGAGTTACTCCGGTGGGTCGTGTCACGTGACAACACAGATTGAAAAGTGCTGGGCGCGGGTAGTTTTTGGAACGCTGAGGTACAAAACCCTTACCCTGGATTAAGATCGAGTAAATTGCTCTTGTCAGCCTACAACTCTACAGTTTGGGTTGCTTCACTGGGGTTGCCACTTTCATCCTCGAAGGAACATAAGCAGTCAGATAACCAAACCGTCAGTTACCTAAGTGCAATAATGCCGTTTCGAAAGCCCCTTTGACGGCATCTAAGCAGCTCGCATTAGAACAAAGCCTATTCCATTCCTACTCTATTCTGGGCAAAATGTAACTACTAATTTCATTCCCATTCCATTCCAGTGCTGCCACCATTTTATTTGCATTCGATTCCAGGGTTGTGGAAGTGCGGAATCGTTCCAACTCTGGAGTGGCAACTCCTCAACACTGGTGATAGTCACCAAGGCACCCAGTTCAGTGTGAATGCTGTCCTCACAGCCCATCCAAAGCTGTTATTACTGTAACAAACTCCAGTACGACGAAGTAGTTGAATTCGGAAGCCTGTTGTGCAGATTTGTACCTTGCATTGTTTCCGGTATTTTTTATTTCTTTTGTATTTTATAATGGACGACAACCGTTGTAATCTCGGTATTGTTGCCAAACCTGATGGTTTTATCATTGGTGCACTTTTAAATAAATACATATATGCCACAGCCGCAGCTCAGCGATAAGTACTTATACTGCGACTTAGGTGTTTCGTAAGTATTCATTTTGATTGCGCGATAATGATGTTTGTCTCCTGTTAGAATTAAAAAAAAACAATATTCAACATGATGAATAATTTTGGACACCCGTGGCATGTGTGATCTGAGCATTTGTTCTTTTCATCTGAAGTGTGTCTCTTGCTTACTACCTATAGAGTATACAATGTTGTGGACGGAAAAGATGTTGCGACCGACTCCGAGCAATAAAAACATTCTGTTTATTCTCATGTCGTTGAGCTCGTGGTGACGAGTATGAGTAGCACTGTCATCTTTGGCGATGCCAAGGCTGAACCGATAGACTGCCGCAGAGCTATCGCCCTCAGGTCTGCACTGTGAGGAATGGCACGATTTTGTTGAAGTGATTGCGGCTCCAGAGAGGTGTCGTTGCTGTTGACATGTACCGCAAGCAGGATGACATACTAGAGAGCAGGAAAAAGAGCGTTTGGAAGCCGTGCATGGTAGTTGACGCCGAGGTCAGGAAATGAGGCAGCAGACGGGGGAAATCGACCCTGTCGTGCTTTCAGTCCGGCTCGATCAGTTTGGAGTGTACAGCCTCGGACTGAAAGGGGGATGCCGGCCGACTGCGGGGCCGATGCAACATCCCCTAAGATGAGGAACCGAACTGAGAGCGAATGCCTGACATGGCAACGATGAGGAGACCCTGGTCGGCTAGCAACATGCCTTGTGAACAGTGTGAAGATGTCGATGAATATTCACTTGCCAAGCCGGTGGGGCAAGCAAGGTGGTCGCAGCCCATTGCTGGGAGATGCCGGTGCTAGATGCGACAGAGCAGAGGTGGTTGCGGAGGCGCTGCAGATGTGGAGGCTGAGAAAGTTGAATATGTGCCTACTGCATTTTCGTCCGAAAAGGCAGAGCCATTGCTGTGCCCTTGGCCACGAAGAACATTCCCCTGGATAGCAGGTGCTCGGAGTCAATCATCATGTCCAGGTCACCAATCTGTAGCACTTTCGATCTTGAGGACGGAAGAGACGGTGCAACAGACTGAGTTTAACTGTGAAAACATTCTCTTTATTCTCGTACCGTCAAACTCGTTCCGACGAGTAGCTTGCTTTTATACACTGCAGTCGTTAGCATTATAGTTAATCTAAGTATTTTGCAACACTATTAATACAGCAGATTGGGCGAGTTGGTACGGCATAATTACGAACCAGCGCACAGGTAGACCAGTTACTCAAAATCCAAATGCACAAAAATATACACTCGCACAGCGCTGATGTGAGTTTTTTGTGTTTGGATTTTTGGTAACTGTCTACCTGTGCGCTGGTTCGTAATATTGCAACACTGCCGTCTTTAGGCGGTGTGGAGGCTGAACCGATGGACTGCCAGAGGCCCATATCTGTATCTGTTTCATATACTGAATGCCTTTTTGCACGGCTCTGTGTTTACTTTTGTCTTCCAGATTTTTACTGCTCACTTGTTTTTTTAATTTTATTTAGAGGATACTACTGGCCATTGAAGGCTTAAGTAGAAGTGGGGTACAACATATGCATTCACACACCTACGACAACAAACAAATAACACGACATTAAGAGGTTTACAACAACTAACCAGCAAATATACAGGATATATATATTTAAAAGGGGGGGGGGGGGGGGGCGGCACAGCATGCATCAAGCAGCATGTAATTCAATCATTTGTAATAATAGATGTGAAATTTAAAACTCATGTTTAAGATTGAACATTATCAAACAAATGTGAATTTAATTAAGCTATAAATTTTATATAGACTGTTACTTTTTATACAATTTTGTCTAGATTTGTCAGGATACAATCAGCAAGTACGCATAAAGTAACTGGAAAGTTCAAAGAAGCAAATTAGAGATTGCAAAACCTACTTCTCAATAGATATTTTTTTCCCAAAGTATTTACGTGATAGTGCAGCTGAAATAAGGCTCCTTTTTCAGTTTTTTTTATTTGAACCACCTTAAAAATACATTGTTTTCTAAGATTTTTTTTTTATTATTATGCTTGGAAAATTAAGTTACCGATTGTGTTCAGTTTATTCTAAACTATTTATATGAAATTCGATCCAGAGTGCTTTTGTGCATAACAGTGGCTAGATAAGGTTTTTATAATTTCTGATAAAACAAACTGACTAGTTTCTCTTTAGTGACCGTTTCGCCAAGGTGACAGCAGAACAAGTAACGGATCCCGACGTCAAACTGCAGGAATTTAAGATATATGTTTTCTTAGCGAATGCACGCCACTGTTGTGACATATTTGAATATCCTTATCGCTTGCTTGGGCTCAGCGGGTAATGCAGGTCGGCACTAGCGTGAGTATAAAGGCTGAACTGCATAAAGCGATTTAGCGAGCGACGGCGACAGCGACAAGTCAGCGACGTATTACGAAGATTTCTTACTATCGCTCGTCGCGTCACTCGGTTTTTGGATTTCTAGAAAACATCGTTCCGCTTTCATGCGGCTTGCGTCGTCGCGCGAGTGACCGAGCGTCAGCGAAGCGGGTCGCCGTCGCTGTTCTCGTCGCTCGCAAAATCGTTTACATTCGGTTTATACTTCACGCTGTCAATAATATCGACTCGAGCGCACATAATTTCATTTCCACGGGAGCGCGTGTAAATCAAACCGTAAACCAAGACGGGGGCTGCAGCCAGCAGCTTTGAGAGCGTCATACAATGGATTATAGTTTGACAGAAGCAAGCACACACTTCGCTAGCGCATTCCAGCCTGGAGCGCTCGAACTTCCGAAAACGAAACCAGATTTTGCTACATTTTGGCTAGCTCGTAACATTTTTTTTAAAATATAGGGTGTCTTTTAGCTATAATCTAGACTAAGAGAAATGTGTACCTTCCCAAATTATATTTATGTCGCCGTACTATATAAGTAATAATTGTGTAATATCGTTACGTTCATATAAAATACGGGGGGTGTCACCGGACCTTCGTCTGAAACAAAAAGTCTGCTATATATACCGAGCGGGTTTCTATTACAATTGAGTAAGAGTGTCGGGTTGCTAGTGCCTCTGTTCGTTGTTTGTGTATGTAAATGCTTGTATGTTGATCTTGTGGTATGTACTGTGATGTATGTGTTGGTATGCTGCCGTCTGTGTTCGAGCGTGTCACTTCCACAAATGCCGAAATAGCCATCATTTTTGTAGTTTTCCGCATACTCACTAGGTGGCGCAAGCAGCCGCCCAATTTTATTTTAGCTTTGTTTGTACGTAGTCCATCTATGTGTAAGGAACCACACCACATAGCTACAGTCTAGTAGAAAAGTAACCGCGTGTTTAAATGGCGCATAGCGCCGGCGTTCAGTTCGTCTTCGTTCGCTGGCCGTTTCGGTAGCCGATTCGTACCCGGAAAGCCGCAAAATTTGCGTACACACGAGATATGCGTGGATACTTCGAAACGTCGCGTACAACTTTGCTCGCGGTAAAGAGGTGAGCGGGACGTCGGTAACGCCGGTCGGGTAGGGTCGGTGTCGGAGCTATTCGCCGTCGCTCGCGGCAAACGGGCTTTTTCAATAAAGTTCATGTCTGTGGTCGCGAAAAGATAACTGCTGTGGAAATTACCCGGCGTCGGTGACAATGCAACCGGCTTGAGGCCTCGGCGATCGGCTGAACCGCCACGCGAACGAGACCTGCTTGATGGGGAAGCACGCTGTTGGATGCAGTCGACGGTCGCTCCCACTGTCGCGTAATCGCCGTAATGGATACGGCGTCGGCGCTTGGGGGTGAATGCTTGCGGTAGTTCAGCACCTATGGACGATTACGAACGAACACGTGCAAACTACGCTTTCGCTGCGGCGAAAAGCCGTGTAAAGCGCTGGGCCTCGCTCGTCGAACACGTCTTGCGTCAAACGGCCGCCATTGTAAAAAAACACCCCTAGACGTGTGATCGCAGAGCGAAGTACACGTTCAAAGATGTTCATTTTACATGAGACCTCGGGTGCAAACGAAATACACCGAGCCTCGCGTGTAAAACGAACACCATTTGGGGAGTCCGTCCTGGGACAACGGTTTACACGTCCAGGGGTGTACTTTTTCGCTGTGTGTGTAGCTACCGACGCCGCCGACGACGCACGTACGTATTTTTGCGCGTAGCTACGTCCGCCGCTTGGAGACTGTTTAGTGTGTATAAAAGACATCGAAGGAGAACAAACGCCGTCCTGTGTGCTTTCAATTCAGCCGAAAGGCGCGCGGCTTGCTGGGCTCGTCCCTCGCCTGTTCTCGGCTGCTGGCCGCCATGTTTTATGAGCACGCTCAGCCAACACGCTGAACCGTGCTTAGCGGAAGAAAAACACGGTGTATCGTGTTAAGTTTACACAGCACCTCATGTGTAGACGAAAAACACAGATGGCTGCGTGTAAAACGAACACGTTTCGACGTGTCCGCTATGGGACAACGGTTTACACGTTTGGGCGTGTTATTTTTGCTAACAGTGTACGAGTCACGGTACGAGCAACGGGCCGTTCGCCGCTGTCGACCGTTGACGCGGTATCCTCGGCTTTTTGTCGCGATCAGTTTGTTGCCGGGCACGGTGGCTTTGCTATGCAGTACAGCTGGTGCGGCTGTCGAATACTTGTGGTGCAGATTATTGGAGACAGTCTCCCAAAGACGTCGCCGTGAAGAGTTGACCGAGAAATTTGTGTGAGCTCAACGTCGGTATATGTTCCGTTTCGATATGTCAGATCAGATCAAATTTTATTTTCTCAAAGGTATCCCGATTGGGATACCTTTGAGCGCACAATAATAAAAGGTAAACAGCAAAACAAGAAAAAAAAACATTAACTAATCTCACTTTACAAATAGGAATTACAAATGTCGCGAAATTTATTGGTATTAGTTTTATGGACGATATGAGCGGGTAAAGAATTCCAGTCGGCAATAGCCAGTAGAAGGGGGGAATTTTTAAATTTGTTAGCTCTGGAGAAGGGAAGCTGAATTTTTAGTGGATGATTGCGGCGCTTTGAAATTAAAGATGGATCTTGGATAGAGAGGCTACGAAATTCCGATGATGGATAGTAGTTGCCGTGAAGGAAAGCAAGACGGGCTAGTTTGGTTCTAACGGTTAAAGGTTTCAACTCCAGGTTGGTGTTAATAACAGTGACACTCGAGGTTCGTGAATTGCCATGCACGATGTAGCGTGATGCCTTGTTTTGAACAGATTCGAGCTTGTTAAGAAGGTACATGCTTGATGAGGCCACCAGATGATGTTGGCGTATTCCAGTTCGGATCGCAAAAATGCTTTGTAGACGGTTAGTTTGACTCTCTGAGATAAGCGGAAAAGGTTGCGTTTGATGTATCCGAGCGATTTACATGGACTTGAAACGGTGTTATTCATATGATCGTTCCAGTTAAGGTACTCTGAACAAAATTACTCCTAAGTACTCGTAAGTTCGATCTTCTTTCTATGTCTTCGTGGTTAATGGAATAATTCCTTTGCGTGGGAGATGGCTGACTGGAAAATGTTCTAAATCTTGTTTTGTTAGTGTTCAATCTCAGTTGCCATGTGCTGCACCAAAGTCAAATCATGTTGAGGTCTTGCTGTAGCAGTGCTTGATCGTCTAGTTTGGTGATGCGCCTGTAGATAACGCAGTCATCTGCAGAAAGTCTTATGGAGGATATTAAGGTAAGAGCAAGGTCATTTATGTAAATGGCGAGTAAAAGCGGACCCAATACGATGTCCTGAGGGACACCGAACTTTAATCTTAATTTTGAAGACTTACTTTCTCCGACATATGTAGCCTGTCTACGATTTTCAAGAAAAGTGGCAATCCATTGTATTATATATGTAACGATACTGGTGTAAATGATGGACGTTTTTGTTGGAAGATGGCGGTCGCCTTTCTGCAGGTATCATCTGGTGATGCCGATGGTCCTGAGGTATAATCGCTGTGTTGGAAAGCGGTCGGTCGCCTACGACTTGAGACGCAAAATCATACCAGCCGCACCGAATCATATCGGCAAACAAACTATCTGCCAGTGTAGACAGACGCGGAGCCATAGCGGTGCCGGTATGTCCAGATATGCAGAACGCCGAACCAAACTAGCTGCATCCATAATAACAAGAAATTATGGTGGTGTCATATCAGAACTGTACAAGGAGCAGGTGTGTTTCTTCTACTTTTTTCAATAGGGTTTCAAAACTGTATTTGAGATTTTACTCTGTTGTATCTGTAATTCCTTCCTTACTGCATGTGAGACATGTAGTTTTTGTCTCATATTTACTAAATTTTTGTATCACAGATGCGCTCGCAGCACACATCGGGGTAGTGCTGGCCCTCCACACGCAAACCAAAAGCTCCTAAGTGGCACTTTCAAACGAGTGTGCTGGTGAATCAATTTGTATACTTGAAAGGGTACAACATTGAGGACGGGGCGGAATTATAACTTCTTTCATTGAGCAACAACATAAAGTGACACAAACTATAAAACCGCCCCCAAAATGTTTCAACGTTAACGAAGAAGGAAAAGATAAAATTGTTAAAAAAAAATGAAAGTCTTTTACAACTCCCTGTAACTTCGGATTAGAGCACAGCTCTTGAGGAGGAGGAAAAAAACATACTGAGGGATAGGTGACTCCTTGATGTCACGTGAGCTCAGGGGGGAGGGGTAGTGTGGCGTCAGGGGAGTCACGTGACCTCGGGAAAAGGGGGTCACGGGACCTCGGGGGGTCGCGTGACCTCAGGCGGGGGGGGGGGGGGTTTCACGTGACCTCAGGCGTGTCACGTGACCTCAGGGGGGTCACGTGACCTAAGGAGTTACGTGACCTCAGGGAGTCACGTTACCTCAGGGGGTCACGTGGCCTCAGGGGGTCATCTGACCTGAGGAGGTCACGTGACCTCGGGGGGGGGGGGGGTCTCCACGTGACCTCGCGGTTACGCCGACGCCGACGGCGACGCCGACGCCGCTCAAGCCGGAAACGGGCACCTAAGAGCTCCGCTCTACAAGAAAAAATAAAATTTACTATAAGTATAAAAGTTTAAGAGCTCCACGATTTTGCTCACGCGAGCCTCTTGGCCTACGAAGCTGTCGCTTTCCTAAACATGGAAAGTGATTACGGGGATACGGGGTCTAAAATAGTTATCTGCAATTATCGCGTTGCTCCACTGAAAGAGATTTCACTGGCATGACTCGAAATTATAGCATGCCTTATCGCTACAAGTCTGAGCTATTACATTCAAGCAAAGGCATACGAAAACATTTAAGAGGTGTACTTGTGCACAGACTCAGATATAGTTCTCTGCTAGATTCCGAGTAATGCATGCACATAAGAGTCACTTCTGAGCTACAGATTCGCAGAAATGTAGAGCAGGTTCGAGCCTGCCAACTGGAGACATCGCCATAAAAAGAAAAATTCAGCGGATTTAGTGGAAAGGGGAATTTCCACTGCGAGTTGCTGAAAAGCGAACCGTGGTGGATCGGACAAAGTTGGTTACACCAACGTCCGATGTGGCCTTAAGAATCTGGGCGTCAAGACGTCACTGCGGAATCGGCTGAAGAGAGGGTGACAACTCTGAGAACTTTTACGATCATGACATTGACACCAGGGATTGAAAAGTTTAGTTCTGTGGTTCGACTATTATGAACGACAGCGTGAATGTTGCGGTTGAGAAATAAAGCAAGGACACGTACAAACACAGGGGAATTAACAGATGGAGAGCCTCTAAACGAGCAGGGAAGTTTTGATGGAACCAGTGCAGCATGCGGCCTGTTCTGGGGAACTACAGGGTATTCGTGAAGGTAACACGCATCCAACAAGTTCAACATTCAGAACTATTCCCCTCGCTATATTAGACAGATTGAAAGTTCTCCAACTGGCGGGAAGACTTCAGGTTTTGGAAATGTTGTAAAAGGAGAAGAATCCAGTTGTGCTACCGAAAGGCCCCCCCCCCCCCCCCCTTTCAGCAGTTTGTTGATTAATCAGGCTCACCGTCGAGTACTCCAAGCAGGGGTACGCGAGACGCTAACGCAGCTAAGGCACCGATTCTGAATACTACGTGATCTACAACTAGTCAAGCAGGAAATAGCAAAATGCATACCTTGCCAAGGACTGAGCCCTGGACTTTTGACTCAAGCGGCTGCGCCCCTTCCTTCGGACCGTGCACCGGAAGCGGATTCTTTCAAGATCGTGGGAATTCATTTTGCCGGATACTTTAGGGTTTCAGCGGGGAAGTCAACCAAGAAGGCATATTTGGCATTGTTTACGTGCGCGGTGACAAGGGCGATATATTCGGAACTTATTCCGGACCTGTTATCGTCAGCGTACCTGCGATCGCTCAACCGGTTTGCTTCACGCCGAGGACTTGCAAGAGTTGTTTACTCAGACAACGCACTGACGTTTACTAGTGCCAACAAAAAAACAAAGTAAGTCTGGAGCATGCTTCGTGGCGGAAAGTTGAATGGTCACTTCAGAGACAACGAAGTTTATTGGAATTTTATTGTGAAGTGTGGCCAAAGGGGGTTCTATGGGCGTCTCCGTCGACAAGTAAAAACGACCCTGAAGTAGACCATCGGCCGTAGACTTCTCAATGAGGAAGAGCTCGGAACGCTACTGAGCGAGATAGAGGCTGTAATTTATTCGAAACCTCTAATTGTCTTAAATAACAAAACAGTAGATTCACAGCTTTGGTACCTGTCATGTTTTCTTGTAGGAAAGATACTCACGTAACTACCCAACCCGTTCGCTGCTGACATAATGGACGCTGAAGCCGGTACTGAACGGAAGGTATGGAAGCACAAACATCGATCCGTGACGACCGTTTCGCAACGTTGGTCGAAGGAATACCTAAAGAAAATGAAGTCGTTTCATGGTACGAAGCAGTCACGACACCCGATCAAGATTGTGGACTTTCTGCTTATGCACATATATATTCATCACGCTAATTTTGGAAGATAGAAATCGTCCAACAGGTATTTCCAGGACGAGATGGCAACCTACATTCTTGCGAAGTAATTCTTCCCAACGGAACTGCATTGAAGCGACGTGCACAGCTGGTGGTCTGCCTTGAATCCACGGAGTGCGACCAAATCTACTAAGTGCACCAAATCGACTAAACGCTTTTTCCTGGTTGGGGATGTTAGAACTAGTTTGCTCGCGCAAATTGAGAAGGGATGGGGCCAGAGTGAGAGATAACAAAATATGTATCAGATGAAGTCCAACAAGTAAAGTAACTTATTTCTTTCAATTAGGCTCCAAAGTCAACTTCAGAAGAAAAAAAAACTCATTGTGAGTGATTGTTTATTCTTAGAACGAAATATATGGACTTTGTTTAGCTTGTGTTAATTTTCAGCCAAGAATTAAGAAACAGGCTTTAAATTGGGGTATATAACTGATAATCCCCAAAATAGAGCAAAACGTCGACACTCAATACTTATGTCCAGTAAAGCTAAACATTAGGCGGCTGTCAGAAAAAAAATCTGTTACAAATATCCAAAAAATTGACCTCATTCATAATAAAATTTAAGTTCATAAGATGTTTCGAGCTACATATATCTGTGGTAGACCATACCAAAATAAATATTTTACCACGATATATATTTCAATTATTTTCATGCACTGACACCTATTTGATACCGTTATCTATAGCGGTCCGATTACTGACGTAATTAAAGTTGGAGGCAAAATTGGTCCAGTTATCAAGTTCGCTATGTTATAGGAAAATATTTATAAAACCTGGAAAATTATTTTTTAGAGGCAAAATATCCGTAACATTTATTTTTCTGCAGGTTTAGCCTGCTGTCACTTAAGTTATATTTCTTTTTATTTTACCGAGAAACAATCTTGTATTGATTTCTTTAAGTATACTTTTTTTAATCGTTACTTTTACTTTTGTTGTTACTCTTGTTAATATAATATTATGTTGTTACTTTTCTTAATAAAAACATTAATACGTTGTTACTTTTGTTAATTAATACATTGTATGAAAACAACCTGAAGCCTTCCTCCCTCCCCTCCCCCGCCCCCGACACTCTCGCTCCCGTCAAGTTTGGTTGATTTGAAAAGAAAACCACCTTCCAATAATCGCGACGCTGTAGAATAAACAAAGTATGAAAATATTTATAATCGCTATTATATTTAATGCTTCGCCGGCGCGCAAACGATATCCCCCAAAATGCACATGCTGGCACACACGCACACACACACACACAAACACACAGACACGCACACGCGTACACACACACACGCACACACACACACACGCACGCACACACCCACACACACCCACACGCACGCACACACACGCACAAATGCGCGCGCGCACGCACACACGCACACGCGCACTCACACACGCACGCACACACGCGCGCGCGCGCGCACACACACGCACACACACACACGCACACGCGCACACACGCACACACACAAAACAGAAGCACATAATTACACAGGCACGAATACACACGCATACATGCACACAAATAAAGATATATATCACAAACGTGTATAGGGTGTGAAAAATATTATTCTAAACAGAACATCATATGTACATTCTCTAAGGTGTTGAATTTCGACTGTGCAAACTATAAACGAGATGCAGATGAAGAGATGAAAACGTTTCACAAACTCCTTTGCGCGGAACTTCGAAATCCTTCTAATGCCCAGTTTTATTTGACGTGTGGCGAAATATGCATAATGACATGAAAAGAGTGGTTTATTAAATTTCAAAGGCGTTTCAGACGCCCTTTCGAAGGAGTTTCCTCAGTAGTTTAGATTGTGTGAGATGAGGCAAAGATAGCTTTGGTAAAACTAAATTCAATATAAATATGCGCGATGTACGAGGCACAGTCCAAAAGTAACCACAATTTATTTTTTATTTGCGTGGTAGAATATATAATACGAAAAGCCCTTTATTTTTTTTCAAGCTAGTAACCCCCTCGCGCGACACGTGTGTGTCAACGCTTCACCAATGCATGGATGCCACGGATAAAAAAAGTCTCGTGGCTGACTCCGGAGCCAGAAATGCACCGCCTCTTTCAGGTCATCATCTGTTTCAAACTTCTGTTCCCCCAAAGCCCCTTTCAGTGATCCGAATGTGTAAAAATCACCCAGTGCGAGGTCTGGCAAGTATGGTGGGTGCAGAATGCACTCGAAATGCAGTCCTTTGATTTTTTTCCGCTGTCTTGCGTGTCGTGTGAGGGCGCATTGTCGTACTGCAGCAATACCCCTGAGCTGAGCAAGCCGCAACGCTTTGGCCTGATTGCAGGCTTCAAGTGGTTCTCAAGCTAGTTGCGGTATGATGCACTTTTCACACTCAGTCTCTTGGGCATGTTATATTCAACTACTGGAACTTTATGGTCCCCAATGACAGTGTGCTTCAGATTGCCCACCGTTGGCGCTGTCTTGAACTTCTTCGGCTTTGGCGACGTTCCGTATCGCCACTTCTTGGATGCTCGCTATGCCTCTGGCTGGGCGTAGTGTACACAGCATCCATCACCGGTGATAATGCGTTGAAGAAAATCATCTTCCTCGGCTTAGTAGCGTCGCAGTAGCGTCTCACAAGCATCCAGACGCCCCCTCTTTAATCTCCGGCGTAAGTTGTTTTGGTATCCACATGGCGGGTACCTTGTGGCACTACTAGATATCATGAATGGTATAGTGCGTATAGCCATGAGTAATGTTCAGTTGTTCAGCCACTTCATGTTTTCACAGCAGCGATTGCGTTCGGCGTCGTTCAAGTGTGAGCCCGACCGGAGAGAGGTGCGTCCGCCGAACGTGACGCTCCATTTCGGTTTGTGCCACTCGTACACCTGCCGAAGCGATACACAGGTGTCTCCGTACTGCTTCAGCATCCTGCGATGAATATCCGCCGGTTTTTTTGCCTCTGCGTTCAAAACTATGGTACCCGAAAGCTGTTCTCCCTGGTGCATCCTAACAAGCGGGTGGCCATTTTGAAAGGGCTGTGGTGAGTTGACATTTCCCATCAAATCGACAGGCCGGCCTGCTCAACTCCCTCTTGTGTTAGGTCAAAGCATATTTGCAGCGCAGCAATCTATCAGTAAATTTTATGTTTTCACGGCTAAATAGCTGTTACTTTTTTCACTATTCCTCATGTATTACGTTCTGCGAGTGTTTATATCCGTTGCAGTGGAAAAAAATCTGGTTGTTTGTTCGGCTGCATTTCTCCCGACATTTCTTTTGTTTATTTGTAACTGATGTGCAGGTTAAGGGTAGCGCATAAAATGGGGAGAACTCATGTACAATAGTTGTTACCTGACAATTAAGATAAACTTCATTATTGATTGATAACCTTAGGCTAAAACAGCAAAATTCCAGAATTAGACACATTTTGCTTACTTGAATAACTGTTTTTCAAATGGTTCATGACAAGACAACAAGTTACAAATACATTGTTTAGGACAAAAAGAAAAGCAATGGGCCACGTGTGATACAGCTGCGCTCCGGTTGCATGGGGACACGATGCCTCGCCGGCTCAGTACAGGCAAGAATAAATGACTGCGCTGTAAGGGCTTAATAAAAAGCGGGATCAGGCATATGGCGGGTGTACAATAGAAGTTGGAGCTTTCTGGCACTGACCTGGATACGCGGATACAGTCTCCTATCAGTCGGTCTGCAAACATTAATTTATTTAAAAATACTATCAGTCCCACTTTTTCGAAAGGGTACAATTGGAGTGAGCGAAAAATTAAGAGAGTGGCATATACACCGAGCACACCGAAAACCACATGTGTAAAATGCCAAGACAAAAACCAAAATTTACACGACGTCTGTTAGACATACAGGGCTAAGCACATCCTAAAATCAGACAAATTTTTCCCTCCTCCACTCGTTTGTGGAACACGCAGCTAAGCCACTTAAGGAAAGAAACAAGCAACTCTCAGACCTTTTCTTATCTAATGTGAGTAAATTTCGGTTCTCGTATCACACGTTTTAGCATTCCGGTTATCTTGTTTACACACATACACCTGTTCATCGCATCTATAAATTATTTCTTTGAAAAATCGCGTGACTAACTTACATACGGGATAAAAATTAGTTGACAGAGGCACTATAGTTAGAGTCATTTGCAGCTGAGACAACTACTTACAAAATACTTATTAAAATTGAATACAATGAATGAAGTGCTAGTCATAATTGAATCTTATGTGATACAGATGATGGCGAATGGCCGGACTGGTTTTACACGTATAAACTAAAAAAAAAAATAGGCAAGAACCAACGACTTCTAACAGGAAATTGACTGTTTTTTTTAATTTTCATTTACAAATATGCAAACGACTTATGGCATTTTTTAGTGAGAAGTTTTATTACATAATATGAAATTATTAACGGAAAGGTTTGGGACAAAATAAAACAGAAACGGCGAGAGTGTATAGTGCTTCGCTGTTTTGTGAGAAACGAAGAGCTCAACAATCGCCGACATCCACAGTTTTATTAGTCATTTATGAAGTGAACAAGACATGGAAATAGCCAGTTTAGCTGATAGTGCTAGGTACCACAAAATGTTGGAAGTGTTCAGAGACGTCCGCGTATATTTCGTCCTATGTAACGAAATCCCTCGTTTCGACTGACAACTCAAAACGCATAAAGTATTAAAGGGTGAAAACTGAACAGTTTAGTCAACTCGTACACCTTCAACAACAGCAAGAAGCCCGTTCACGTAATCACCTTTGACATCGTCTTCACCCCCATTTTTTTACTGGGAGGGGCGATGATTCCTATATTGATAAATAAGCATTCCTCAGCCTGGTAAATGAATAGTTTGTGCGTGCCGAGAACCTTCCCAAAAAGAAGAATGTTCCAGTCTTGACAATCCAGACCTAAATTCGATCTTCTAAGACTATTTCTAAAAACTGTATACGTTATTAGGGATGTAAAAGAACCTTTTCCCAATATATTCTAACTCTATTTTTTAGCTTTTAACCTTTGATGAAGACTGAGATTTTGCAGAAAATGTTCCCGATAGGTAAGATACACATTTGTTAATAGAACACTTCGTGTGACAAAGCAGCAAGCTGCAATTGCATCCTTTTCTTGTGTGTTGGTTTTTAAATAAAGACGTATAAAAAGCACAGTTCCTGGCGTCCGCTTCGGTCTCTCCGGTGGCTACGAGGTGCAGTCTAATTCATGCGGCCGGAGGCAACCGGCAGGACGGCTTTCTGCACCTGAATTTGTGAGTTCGACCTGAACGGTAGTTCGTCTTAAGAAGATTACGTCAAACCCGTCGAGTTATGCTGCGCTTCTAACAAGCTCGAAGAGGACCACAAAAGGAGGGTTTCGGTAATCAACTGCTCTTGGAAAAAAAAAAAAACACGTTCGCCTTGATGTTGACCCTTGTCAAGTTTATTCGACCACCCAACGTCGAATACAAGGTCATCGTCGATGCTGTTAAAAATAACATCAACTCGAATCCGTTCGAACTGTACTGAAGGTATGTCTTCTCGAAAGGTGACCAGCAAGACTGAGAGTCTGCGGCTGACTACGTCTACGCCTAGCGTAAATTGGCCGAAAACTGCAAGTTCGGCATTCTGGCGTTTCCACTTCACATAATGCCGTACGACCGGCTGTCTTTTGGCATTTGGGACCGCGTTTGCAGCAGCGCCTGTTAGCGCAGAAAAATTTGACGTTCGAGACAGCGTACGACTTAGCCGTTAGAGCAGTGACAACTGCAAAGCAGCAACAAGTTATGCGTTGCAAGCGGCAAGGGCAAGAAGATTGCGTAGACGTTGCCGGGAAAGTTGCTCCACCGTTCCGCAACGTGAAGCAGCCAGTTGAGGAGCGGGAAGAAAAACCGCCGAGTCAGCGTCTCGACAGGCGTTGTGCGCCATGCTTCGGCAACCGCGAAGCGACACGCTGCAATTCCAAGAATGGTCTTCTTTAGGTGCCCCTGAAAAGGGCACATGTCAAAGTGTGCCTAAGGAACAAGAAGAAAACGTAGGTGCCGCATCATTCTGACGACTCAACGAGTTCCGATGAGATGGAGCACGACGGTTTGCACAGCATCCTTCAAGTAAGGATCGGCTGTCCGAAGTACATCGTCACCGTAATTATCGTAGACGAAAACGTGCCCAGGCAGCGAGATTCAGGGGCGGCCCAAGCGATTATTAGTCATAAGCGATTCCAGAAGCTCTAGGGGGCGAAGTGCGTTTTTCTAGAAAGCCCGGACACGCCACTTGTGACCTGGACCAGGGGGTGTCTTGAAGTCTTGAGAAAAGCGACAGTGCCTGTTAAGTTCTGGAGTCGCTGTCATCCCCTGCCGTTGTTCGTTCTCAAAAATGAAGGCTGCCGCTGGGTCGCGATTTGTTCAATCTACTCGACATCCGATGAAAGGGACTGCCCAGCGTTAGTGCGGGGCAGGACCCCATCGTCGCTATATGGCCAAAGGCTTTCGGCGAGTCATTTTCCGGCGCTAACCATCCACCCATTTACAATCAGCCCTAACCAGACGCCCGGCCGAGATTCCTAAAATGCCGCCGCATTTTGTTCGCTTTCAGAGATGACGTCGTGGACGAGCTGGATAAGTTGGAACAGCAATACATACTGCCACCAACCCAGCAGTCCGAATGGACCATATCTGTGTTCGTCGTTCAGAAGAAAAATTTCTCCCAAGGGGCATTTGAGTGATTGAAGCAGTCACTGAGGTCCGAATCTCTGCTTGTGCATTTTGGTGGATACAACTGCCCCCTTGGTGTTGTCGTGCGATCCGTCGCTTTTAGGCGGGGGAGCAGAACTCGCTCATTGCGACCCGGAAGGACACGAGCAGCCCGTAGTTCACGCGTTCAGAACCTTAACCAAGACAAAAAGGAACTACGCCGAGACTGACCGAGAGGCACCTGTAATGGTTTTTGGGGCTTATCATTTCCTTTAGTATTTAAATGGCAGACAATTTATAATTCTCTACTGACCACAAACCATTGTTGGGAATTTGTCAACAGCGAAAGCAGATACGTTTTGTGCTTTATTCTGTATGCTGCTGTTGACATTAATGTTCGCAGCATGCGACTACAAAATATATTACAGGAAGCCGGAGTCACCACGGCAACGTAGACCTTTTGAGCCGACTACCATTTCTGGTAACGCGACATGAGACCGAAATATCATGCGATGTCCTTCTGCTGGAAGCGGTGGAATACCCTCTAATTAGAGAGGAGGAAGTTGCACCCTTCACCCAGCGGGACACTCATCTGTCCAAGGTGAAGCAGTGGACCATCGAAGGATGGACCCCTGAAGGGGTAACTGGAGAGTAGGCTGTATATCACTTGAGGAAAGAAAAACTTTCCGTCCATCGTCATTGCCTCCTCTGTGGAAAGTAAGTGGTTGTGCCTGTAGGGCTCCGGAGTCAAGTTCTCATTCTTCTGTTTTACAAATTACGCTGGAGTGAGTGCAATAAGAAATATGGCGAGATCTGATGTTTGGTAGCCCAAAATGAATGCACGGACTCGAGAATTAACCTGGCTACGCAAGCCGCGTAAAGATAATAGACAGACTGAACCAAAAGCGCCTGCTCGTGTCCGGGTAAAGCCCGAACGTCACTGGGTCCTCATTCACCTTGACTTCGCAGGGCCTGTCAAGGGCATGTTTCTCTGGTTGTCGTGGACTCGTCCACGACGAAGATAATACCGTCTCTTTACTTGTCTAACGTTAAGAAAATGCTACGCCAAATGTTCGCATCCTATGGATCACCAGACTTAGTGATGTTTGATAATGAAACCGCTTTTGCAAGTGGCGAAATGCAACCTCTTTGAAGTTAAACAGCGTCTGGTACAGGTTTACTGCGCCATACCATCCCTCGAGTAACGCAAGAGCGGAACGCAGAATCCGCGAGCTCAAAGATGAGCTCAAAAAAGAAATGCGATGAACTGTTGCCTGTAAAGTATCACGAGTTTTTTTGTTTAAGCAGCACTCGACGGCGGGACAAGCTCCGGCAGAAGCTATACTGAGCGGGAACCTGCGCTCTGCTTCGTAAAGACTTTACTCCGACGTATAAAGAGAGGAGAGGTGTCCTATTTAACCCCCTCCACGGAGCTTCCAGTGTGGCGATTCCGTGTACCTAGGTAACTTCAGAGAAGGCCCGAAGTGACCAGCTGCTCGTGTGCTTAGGTGTGAGTGGCGTCGAACGGCAGCGTACAGCGACACTACCGTGACCATCTGCAGAAAACTTGGGAGTTTTTGTCCTCGACCCAAGCAGGTAGCACTCAGCCGTTTCTTCAGGTTTCCACCTACGCCAAGTGTCGTCCACAGTGGCCCCACTCCAGAAACATTGCAGCCACCACTGCCGCTTCGTCGATCTACCCTTGATCGTCGCTGGGTGCGTCGCTACGCCATCGATGCAGTCTAGGAAGGGGGACTTCGGGAAAGCAGCAAGTTGCAAATGTGTCTTTTTGTTTATTTTTTGCTGGCTCGCATCTAAGCATCGGCGTCCCGCCTACGCTCCCTCTAATCAAATGCTTCGTTTCTGAAATAAACGTCTTTTTGAAAGCCACTTGCTGGCGTCTACTTCGGTCACTACAGTTTGACGAGTGCAAAATAAAGAACGTATTTAATAGGTCAATTTATAGTTTTAAATTGTGAAAGAGTTTTTGTCACGCAGTTCCGAAATTCTTTTGAAGTGTGTAGATGCGTTAAAAAATTATAAAAAACTCATATTAACCTTTTATTTTTCAAATCAAGCGTCCACAATAAAACCTAAAACTTATATGTGTGAGTAGAATGAAAAATGTGTAAAAATATTTCGATACAAAATTTCGGGCGGGGGTTTCTTTTTTTAAGATGAATTAATACCGAAAATATAGCAAAATAATATATTTTCATAAAAAAAAACTGATAAAGTCGTCCCGTCCAAAAATATATACTCAACGGTATTATACACTCTACAAGCGACACAACAAGCGAGCAAAGTTACGAACAATTATTAACATATAATGCAAAAAAATCGACTTTTGTGTTTAGTTTTTGTTTTTTATTATTGAAAATATTGCAAAAATTAGGTTCTTGAAATAAAACTCATAAACGTGCTCAGTCTAAATATGCATACTGTACTGGTATATGTAGCTTTTTAATAGGATAAGAGAAACTAACAAAGTTTCAAAAAGGTAATGCTTTTAGGAACAGAACTCGATATAGTCTTCTGAAACAGGCAATATGTGTACTAAAAAAAGTCCTGAAAACAAAATTGATCATTAATTTTTCGATAGTCATTTACTGCAATTTAAATTCAATAAATGTTAAAATAAATAACTTTTTATTTTTAAAAGATTTTATGAGCATATAAGCAGACTCGTGCCAGTTACTTGGCAAATGTAATAATTACAATGATAAAATTGCGAGCCGCGGTGTAATAATTATCCTTATAAATTACTTCCGCAAAAAAAGGATTTCTTTAATCGTACCGTTACAAATTATTTTCACGTTACATTCCCATACACGCATCAAGCAAACAATAAAAACACAAGTATGATGAATTCAAAAATGTGCTGCAACACTCTCCATTTCTCATACGCCAGCACTATGGTAGCCGATATAAAAACACAACATTGTATGTACGTGAAAGAATGTAAGTGTGCACCGTTCAACTGTAGGCTGACAAGGCAGTGAAAGCTGCAACCCCACCCGCCATCCCACTTGCTTACGGCGACCGGAAATGATCCCTGGAATTTCGCACACAAAGCTAACGGTGCGCATGCCGAGTAGCAGTCGATCTGAACTAGGAGATTCGGAGGTAAAGAACCGATTAACCAAAGCTGCCTTCTGAAACGGCCCTTTGAAGCATGAGCTTTACGTTTCAAAGCTGCGGTCTCACGGCTGTAGATTTGACGCACTTTCAGCTTAAGGATGAACGGAGCATTGATATTTTTGCTGTTTACAAACATGAACTGCTTCCTGCATCCCAAGCGACTTCCGGCCACTCCATGTTGGCAGACTTGTCGAGCGTGCTTATGTCATCAGACCAAGAAAGCATAAATGCTAGAGGTACATCAAAGTTGGAGATTTAACAAGGGCCCTCGGCTGGACTATTTAACGTCTCGGAGGAGGCAAGTTGGTTACAAGAATATTCGAAATTTGTTAGCAGATCTCACTTTTCGTTCTCTCGGCGTTCACCTGGATAACTGGTGGTTAAACGTTTCATCGACATTTCAATGACCGGTATTAGGGTGGGCTTTGTTCATTCTTTTGATGAACCGAAACTCTAATTTGGGCTACGTTTGTTAGTAAATTTAGGAAAAGTAACCTTTCCTAAATAGTCTAAAATCTTTTTTGATAAAGCTATTGAAGATGTTTTCACACATAACCAATCCAGCGTAATAATGTTCGCGTTTTCTATGTTTTCTCTAGAGGGCTTATGTGTTAGCACACCATCGAAAGTTTTCCCTACTGAAAAAAACCATTTGGCGCCTGTATGAAAATAAACGGGTCCATACCGGTAACAGTTTAGCCATACCGGTCACCAGTTTGCCAAAAGGGTCGTCCGTATGGCTCAAAAGGATCCCCCGTATGAGCCCTAACGGTCACCTATTTGGTCAAACAGGTCACTTCTTTGGCAAACGGGTCACTCGTCGGGGCAAATGGGCGACTCGTTTGGGCAAAGTTGTCGCACGTTTGCTCAAACCGGTGAACCTGTTGCACAAGCGGGTGACCGTTGACCGTCAAACTGTACCGGTTTAATCAAACGGCTCTCGGGAGCCCGTTTGATATTGAACGTACAGATCGGCGGCCTGGGCACGCCTGGCTGTTTCAGCCGTGGCAGCCAATGTTTCCGGAAGGCTCCACTTCTTTGATTTCAGATCGTCCGCGTAATGCAAGTAATTGTATTTATATCTTAAGTGCTCTGATGTGCGCTTATACTGCAACTAAAACTAACATATTTTTTTTTCTTTTTTCACGTAAACGCGCGACGTTGGTGAGCCGATATTTTTCACAGAACTTTAAAACTTTGTCCATCTTTTTTGCCTCAATTTTCTTATTCAGCTCGAATCTCTCTCGCAGAAGACGCGACCGCATGAAAGAATGTACTTCTAGAGTCCGCTTCACTTCATTTCAAGACTCGGCGAAGGTAGCGCGCGAACACCTGGCTGCAAGAACATCGAGCATTGCGAGAGCACGCCCGCCGTTGCAGCAGTCAAATTACGAGCTCGTGCTGGGTGCTTCTTTGGCTCGGGCGCAAGCTAAGCTCATGGCCGACGCCATTTCCAGCGTGCGTGCTGAAATGCGCGCGTTTCGCCTGCTTTCCAAGGCTGCAAACGCGACGTGCAGTGGCAACTCCAAGAGAGGAGAAAAGCGCGTGTACAGCGGTGTTGGTACAGCGGTCCATGCACCCTCCCCCCTGGCATTGACTGCATTGGCACAAAAAGCCAACCGCAGGTTTTCTTCTTTTTTTTTTTATGGAATGCATGAGGAGAGGGTTGCGAGGGAGGGTGGTGGGGTGTCCCGGTGTCTTGCTCCTTGACCTCGCCCCCTTCCTCCTCTCTGGTCGGCACTGTCACCTGACCAGAGAGAGGGTAGGGCACGCTCCACGCTGATAAGCATTGCCAGATCCGGCTGCGCGCGCGTTGACAGTCGCTTGTTTTTTGTCTGCTTGTTTTCCGTCGCAACTTCGTTTGTCCTGCCTGCTTCGATCTGCCGCCTTTCCCTGCGGTCTTATAAGAATGTCTCTCGACAACGTATGGGATGTGCACCAAATGTTCGAAAAGTCCTACGCGTACATCGGCAACAAGCGATTCTTCGAAGAAGTCAGGAATTCTTGCGGTGTGGCTGGGTTCGGCAAATGACAGCTTGTGCGCCGCATCGTGTTGAAACTTCAAGGAGCCTTCCTTCACGTTCTAGTGTCTGTGTGGCTGTCCTGTTTTGACCGTGTCGACAAATATTACGGACTACATCTTTCAAGTCCGCTATTATTATGGTAAGTACACTGCAACCTACGTGTTGGCAACGATTGACCGCTCTTCTACGCGTACTCTTCCAGGTTATCCGTAGAATTATGCAGCGCCTATTCACGCGGCAGCCGGGAGAATAATTTCCCCGAAAGTCCAGCTGTATAGTCTAGAATTACCTCGATTCTTGTTTGCTTTGCAATCTTCTCAGTTGTATAAAAGCTTAAAGTGCCTCGCACATTTCACAGATCGCTTGCACGTTTGTACTTGTCGTCAGAAGAGCTAATAAACTTCGAGGAGAATTGAAAACAATGTTTTGTGTCTGTTTTCCTGTCCATTTGCATGCACCTATGCGAGCGCATTTGTTCTACGTGTTTTCTCCATGTTATAAATACGTTTTTGAGTTTCGGGACGTCTTAAATAAGTTTAAAATAACCAACCTCCCAGACGATACCCATTTGGGGCTAGCGAATCCGAATGGCACGTTCAAACGTGTGGTCACGTGCCAGGTCGAACGGCACCCGTATCAAACCGGCACCTGTATCAAACGGGCATCCGTATCAAATGGGTACCGTTTCGAACGGGTACCATTTCAAACGGCTTCCCGTATCCCATAATCACGTTTGATTCAAACGGATCGACAGGTTTGATTCAAACGGGTCGACCAGTTTGAATTTCAAATGGTTTTTTTCAGTAGGGTTATGAAAAAAAGTTACTTTACTATATCAGCTGTAGCTTGAATGGGTTATTTATATATAACAGCAAAAAGAAGGTGAAGCTCAATACAAAAGCGAAAGTTGCGAGTCAGTGTAGTGTAAGATTATTTGATTTTATTAGTGAACTTTTGAAGTATGTCTTTTCTCGTGCGCTGTGAAGTGTCAGCACGAAACACCACATCACCCAAGCGGAAGTGTGCAACCATGCGCGTCTCTTCCCCAGGACGGGAACGCACAAACAGTGTGAACCAATCAAAGAAAAAATATCTTTCTCAGTTAAAAAAATTAATAAAAAAAAGATGCGACATATTTTTTTTTTTTTTTTTTTGCTATATATGATCAAACTCGAAAGACATACGAGCTGTGATGGAACTTCCAGCGCACTACCGGCGCCGAGTAGAAGCTTTGGTTATGGTAGGTGGGGTTTAAACACATCGGAGTAAGAATGACGCCCTCGCGGGCACCCTACCCTCCTCCCCCAGTTTCATCAGTTAAGAGAGGAATTCAGAAGGCGCAGCCTCGGTCGACGGCCACGCGCTCCAGAGTCCGCAATCCACTGGCGCCCGATAGTAGAATACTTACTTATGCATATTTAGACAAAACACCTTGGTTTTCTTCTTTTTATGACTGATATCTCTGCAATCTGTTCAATGCTAAATAATGTCGCGCGCATTGCCGAGCGAGCGCGTGGCCGAATGGTTACCGCGCTTCGTTATCACGCGGAAGCTCCGGGCTCTCGTAAGTTAGAGAGCCTTGTCGTCTGATCGAGTTAGGAGTGTTTAACACGCCGAACGTGCCACGCCGATTGTTTTAGAAACCCACACGGATACAAAGGGTGCTTCGCGTGGCGGTCCGGAGTCAGTCTCGCCCCTGCGTTGGATCCTGCTTTTACGCCGACTTCGACGCCCGCGACGCTCTGTTGTTATCTTCTGTCCACTTTTTGTTTTGGCCTCAAGTTCGCCCCATTAAACGTTTAATTTTTCCCATATATTTTTATGTCACGTCGTCATTCGTGCCGTTTTGGTGCAGCTACAGGGTACAACCCATGCAGCGCAACCCTCCGAGGGCCCGCACAGTTAGCCCACTCCCCAGCGAAAGGATACTTTTTGAGGAGGAAGCAGCAGCAAGAGCAAGGTGCCTCATTGAAGGGAAGCCCGTGGAGATTGGTATTCTGGCATCCATGAATAAAACAAAACCAGCCATCATCACCCAGTCGTCGCAGGCCTCGACCGCTCCATACGCCATCTTCATGACTCTTGTGCCATGCAATCCGATGCCATTCAATGGTGAGGCCTACGAGGATGCGTAAGAGTGGCAACAACATTATGAACGCATAGCCCGTCATAATGGAGGGACTAGGAAACAGCGCGTACACAATATTTACTTCTCCCTGGAGAAAATGCAAGACACTGGTTCGAGAACTACGAGGCTTCGCTGAAGTCGTGGGATGCCTGCGTCACAGAGTTGAAGCCGACATTCATGAATCAGCATTGTATGCAGCAGGCCGAAGATCTTTTCCAGGAGACGTCTCAAGCACCCAACGAACCCATCACGAGCTTTGATGAAGATGTTCTACCGACGAATAGCCGCGCAGATCCTCAAGCCACAGAGGAGTAAATACTGCGGGTCCTTATTCGTGGCGTAAGGGAAAACATCTTCGGCGGTCCTGTCCGGAGCCCATCGACAACAGTCGAACGTTTTGACGACAAGGCGACGAATATTGAACGTACCTTTCAAGCGCAGGCCTCCCAATACCAGTGACTTCCCGGCGTCGCTGCCTTCTCGCCTTCAAGCTGCAACAACTCGGACCTCCACAATATAATCGCGACGTCTCGCGGGAGGAAATCAAGACGCTTGTGCCTGCCGCCGCAAGCCAAGCTCCACCCTCAATCGCCGAGATTGTCCGGGAATTAGTTCAGCAGGCGCTGCAGTCAAAAGTTTTCTTCAGTGCCACCCCCGAACCACCAACGCTGAGCTACGCCGCAGCTGCCCTACGATTACCGTCCCTTACTCAACAGGATACGGTGCCTTAGCGACGTGAACTTTCAGTTGCGCAGTGCGTCCACCCAGAGCAACCGTCGCCAAGGAAGACGGACGTCTGGAGGATGGCAGAAAGACGCCTGCTGTAGTACCACTCCGAGGAAGCCGACCATGTGCACCGGCGATGCCCATATTGGCAGCTCGGTCTTCGTGGGCTCGCACCTAGCGCCCCCCGCCCAGGAAACGGGAGGCGACCGAGGTTCATCGACGCTTTCTTGCAACGGCCACCATCTCCTGGGCAAACTCATGCCGAGGATGCCGCTCGCAAACCCCCGCCGTCACGTGTCGCCTCTTCGATGGTCCCGCCGAGAGAGTGTGTCCCCCATTTCCCGCCAGGAAAACTAAACGCGGCAACACCCGGAGGTGAAGTAGCCCTGAACGGACGACGTAAAAAGCCTCCACGAACGCCGGAGCGCTCCCACTCTCCCAACACCACACATTGCAACAACTTTCCTTCGATGGTGCACAACAACTTAAACGTTTTTTATTGACGGCCATGACGCATCGGCACTGGTGGTCTATGGAGCAGACTAATCACTCTTGAATGGGAGGCTCTCTCGCCGCCTTCGAAAAGTAACCACGTGCTGTGATGGGCTGCCGATACGACTCGCTGGAAGAAACCTCATCGCGCTGTCGAAAGGTGCACTGCTCACGTCAAAATTCTCGGTGAGACGTGTACTATGATTTTGGCCGTTCTACAAGATGTGCCAGCGACGTCATTCTCGGCATGAACTTTCTGTGGGAATACGGCGTAGTCATCGACCTTGGAGATAACTGATTGACTCTGCGGGGACAACGTCAGCCGCCGTCCGAGTCGCTGCCAAACACATGAACCTGCCGCCGCGATTGAGTGTTGTCGTAACCGTCGTGACCCATGCAGCTACCTGCGGCGAAGTTTTTCTGGAAGCAAACTTTCAATTAATTGCCACTGAGAAGAGGCCTTGACGTCGCAAGAGGAGTAGCTGAACTTCACGATGGCCGCACTGCGGTCCTCGTCAAAAACTTCTGAAAAGAAACGCAAACCCTTACCAAAGGTGCAGCCGTGAGCCACGTCGAAGAACTCCGGACTCCGCCGAAATCGCCGCGATTACTGAGGAATCCTCACCACTTCAGCAAGACATTGCCAGCGTAGCTCGACATTCACTCTAAGCTTCCGCACCCGAAGCGACGGCAGCTGATACACCTCGTCCCTGAATACTGCACCTGCTATTCGACGTCGTCGAAGGTGTGCCACACCGCCGTTGCGAAGCCCCCATCGTTACCGAGAATGACGCGCGCCCTGTGCATCGATCGACGTACAGAAACCTCCGTAAAAGAAAGGGAGGTACCCAGGAGCAAGTTTAAGAAATGTTGAATGGCGACATAATCCAACCTTCCAGCAATTCATGGGCCTCTCCAGGCGTACTAGTCAATAAGGACGGAACACTTGGTTTGTGCTTAGACTACTGACAGGTGAACGCGGTGAGGAAGAAAGACGTCAATCCGCTCTCCCGCAACGACGACACTTTAAACCCGCTGCGCCGGTCCCGATAATTTCTATCGATGGACTTTTACTGGCAGATCGAAAACGACGATTTTGTCACGACAGATTTTGTCACGCTGGATAGACTGTACGAGTTCAAGGTGATGCCCTTCAGTCTATGAGTGGTGCCAGCAACCTTTCAGCTTGTGATAGACACCGTTCTGGAAAGACTGAAGTAGTAGAGCTGTCCCGTCTACCTCGACGACGACGTAGTGTTTTCCCGCCACTTCGACGAGCGTTTTTGACGTCTCCGAGCTATTGTCCCACCTATACGGACTGCCGGACTCACCCTATAATCGTCAAAGTGTCGATTCGCCTATGAATAACTGAAATTCCTAGGTCACGTGTTTACTTACAAGGGCCTTCGCCCGGACCAAGAGGGGACTCGTGCCGTCGCAGCGTTTCCAGCGCCAACAGACAAGGAGGTCGTGCGAAGGTTCCTTGGACTACGTGCATAGTATCGGTACTACGTTGGGGATTTTGGTAGAATTTCCGCATGGCTCACAAACCTTATGAAGGACGCCGAGAAGTTGGAATGAGCCAAGGAGCAGCAGCAGGCATTTGACAAGCTGAAGCAACGACTCCAGACTCCTCCTGTTCTTCTACGTTTTGATAAGGATGCGGATACCGATATTCACGTGAACGCAACTAACGCAGGACCTCGCGCAGTACTGGTTCAAGTGCAAGAGGGCACCGAGCGAGTTATCGCCGACGCTATTCCGGCACTCTCCAAGGCGGACATAAATTACTCCACGACTGAGAAAGAATGCCTTGCGGTCGTCTGGGCAATCGCGAAGATTCGTCCGTACTTGTACGGGAGGCCGTTTCGAGTAGTCGCGGACAGCACTCGCTCTGCTGGCTTGTCAACCTCAAGGGCCCGTCAAGAAGCCTCGTTTGATGGAGTTTGCGACTACAAGAGTTCAACATGATTGTGGTCTACAAGTCACACCGCAAGCGCACTGACGCCGACTGCCTGTCCGGAACCTCTTTCCAAATGCAGTAAACACTTCCTAGGCGCTTCCTAGGCGCTTCCACTTTCTAGGCGCAGTGAACACCGACGATATGCCACGACGTCAGCGACACGATACCGAGTTGCGCGAAGTAATGGAGCACCTGGAAGAACGCCAGGAGTGCCATTCTATGTTTTTCTCAAGAGCCCAGCCGAAATTCGCCATTCGACATGTTGAGGTCTAAAAAGAAATTTCGGGGGACAAAAACTCGACTTGGCTGCTGGTAGTCCCGACCGACCTTCGAGAGGAGATAATTCAAGCTTACTATGACGACCTGACGTGTGAACACTTTGTTTACAGCCGGACACTGGCCCGTACTCGTGAATAGTATTACTGGGCCAAGCTCTCCAACACAGCCCAACTACACACACGATCATCACGATCATGCCACGAGTGCCCGCGACGGAAGAAACCGACGACGAGGCCGACCGGTCTCCTCCCTACTGAAAAAAAAAAAAAAAAACATTTGGCGTCTTTATGAAAGTAAAGGGGTTTATACCGTTAACAGTTTAGCCATACCGGTCACCAGTTTGACAAAGAGGTCGCCCGTATGGCTTAAAGGGGTCCTCAGTATGAGCCGTAACGGTCACCTAGTTGGTAAAACAGGTCACTTCTTTGGCAAAAGGGTCAGTTGTCTGGGAAAGTCGGTCACTCGTTTTGGCAAAGTTGTCGCGCGTTTGCTCAAACCGGTGACCATGTTCCACAGACGGGTGACTGGTGACCGGCAAGCTGCACCGGTTTAATCAAACGGCTCTCCGGAGCGCGTTTAATACGCCTCGCAAGTGGGCTCATTTTCGTCTTCTGCGCATAAGAAAGGAAGTAGCGGTGACGTCAAAACGCCAAACTCTGATTGGCTGATCGCGACCCCCTATGTCAGCGTCGTCTGCTCCTTTGCAACGTCGTCTGCTCGCAAAGTCGTCTGCGTCTGTCTTACCTTTCCTGCGACTTTCGGAGCGAACTCGACCTCGCCTTTAAGAGAGGGCAGACGAAATAACTCGAGCGGTACGTTGTTTTTGTCTAACAACTAGCAGACGCGCATCAAGGAGGGAAGTCAAAGGACTCCCTGGCAAGGTGTCCCGGGGCGCCGAGGTTTTTTTGCTTAGAACCGAGGCAAGTTTTCTCCCAAATACTTTTTCCCTCCATTCGTGTGCGGCGAGACCCCTCACTCTTTAACGGCGTCGGCGGGTTGGCGCAGTTAACGTCGTCTGCTTTACGTCTGCTAGTCAAAGCGGTCAAAGCGATGGCTGCTTTACCTTTGCTGCGTCTGTCGGAGATTCGCCGCTTTTTCATCGGCGAGAGTCACCGTTGCCTCGGGAAACAAGGAGATAACAAGAGGAAGAAATTGACATTTTAATCTAAAACTGAGGTCAGCAATCAAAATATTATACGGGAAGGGTTCAGAAGGGTCGCGCGGGCATATTCCACTCAGCACGCCAGCCGGTCGTGGGCAGACGGTCGCCGAGTCGCGGAGAGCCTGCTTGGCCTAACTGCCCCTCGTTTGGTCGCGTTCGGTGGGATCGTGGCCGTGGGAGCTTTTCCCGGGTGTTTGTGGATCCAGCGTTCTTGTTCGTCGTGGTCTGTTTCAAGTACTTTTTACTTTTTTCTTGCTGCTTGAAGTCGGGACGCGTCAGAACCGCACGTAAAGAAATAAACGTCCGTGGGTCGTCGCGACCGCGACGTTGTCGGCCATGCTGATTTGATCGTAAGAAGTGCGTAAGACAGCTTCGGAGCTGTCGTAGGATTTTGTCGTAACCTGCGCAAAACTTACGAAAATTTCGTTTCGTGAATACGAATTTATTCTTAAGCTTTGTCTTACGCACATTTTTGGCGTAAGATCGTTTCGTGAATCTGGCCTCTGCACTTCCGAAAGTCGCAGGAAAGGTAAGACAGACGCAGACGACGTTGCGAGCAGACGACGTTGCAAAGGAGCAGACGACGCTCAGATAGGGGGGCGCGATCAACCAATCAGGGCTCGGCGTTCTGACGTCACCGCTACCCCCTGCGCGAGAAGCAGACGAACTTGCCCTCCGCATACTGAACGTACAGATCGGGGGCATGGGCACGCCAGTTTCAGCAGTGGCAACTTGTTTCGGGAAAGCCGGGAGCGCCGGTTGGTCGATTTACAATCCTCCGCGTAATGCAAGTAATTATATTTATATTTTGATTGCGCTGATGTTCGCTTATACTGAAATAACACTAAGCTTTTTTTTTAAGTAAGCATGCGACGTTGCCGAGCCGATATTTTTGACAGAATTTTAAAACTGGCGTTTCTTGTTGGCTCAGTTTTCTTATTCAGCTCGGACCTCTCGCGCAGAGGACGCGACCGTGTGAAAGAATATACTTCTTGACTCCGTTTCGCGTCAAATCAAGACTCGGCGAAGGTAACGCGCGAACACTTGGTTGCACGAACATCAAGCATTGCGAGAGCAGGCCCGCTGTTGCAGCAGTCAAATTACGACAGCGCCTGGGTGCTTTTTTCGCTCGGGCACAAGCCGAGCTTCAGGCCGGCGCGCGCCATTTCCAGCTTTCAAGCTTGCTGAAAAAATTCGCCTGCTTTCCGCCGAGGCTGCAAACGCGGCGTAGTCAACTTTCTGGGGCAATTCTAAGAGAGGAGGAAAGCGCGTGTACAGCGGTACAGCGGTAGGTGCACCTTCCCCCCTAACATTAACTGCAAAAAAAAAAAAAGTCTCACCGCGAGTTTTTTTTTTTTTTTTTTTTTTTATTAACGGGTGGGGTGTGTTTCGGTGCTGAAGGGTTTGGATTTGGTTTAGTTGGTTGAACGTGTTTAGGGGTTAAAAGCGCTAAGAACGAGGGACGAGTAGGAGAGACACACACCACAGAGTGCTACTTGCAACTCGTTTAATCTTGGAAAAACACACGTACCGCGAAACCAAAAAGACACACATCTGCTTCAGTTCAAACCGCCGCTTATCACACTTCGTACTCTTACACCGTGCATGATCGTAAAAACGATAACTCCGATTCAAACACGATTATCGGTGGTGTACTTACACACGTACCTTCGTCACACACGGAAATAAAAAAACTCTTCCGTTTTGTCCCTTGTTTTTCTATTTTTCTTTCGTGCCAAGATCACGATCTTGTCTAAGTAGGGCTAAACACTCACACCCATTGCCATGCACCGCGAGGTTGCCAGAGGTGGCTGACCTCCATGACAGGGCATGTTCCCTTAGTCTTTCGTTCACGCATCGCCCCGACTGCCTCACGTATAGCCTCCCACAAGACAGAGGAATTCTGTACACAACCACCACTCTGCATCCTACGTATTTTGTTGCGCGTTGTTTTGGAAGGGCACGCCCGGCAGTCGCTTTTTTCTTTGTCTGCTTGTTTTCAATTGCAGTTCGAATTTCGCCCGTCCTACCTGCTTCCATCTGTCGTCTCACCCTGCGGTCTTATTAGGATGTCTCTCGACAACGTATTGGATGTGCACCCAAGCTATCAATGTTCGAAAAGTCCTACGTGTATATCGGCAACAAGGGATTCTTCAAAGAAGTCGGGACTTCTTGCTGTTTGGTTAGGTTCGGCAAATGACAGCTTGTGCGCCGCATCGTGCTGAAACTTCAAGGAGCCTTCCTTCTTGTTTTTGTGTTGGTGTGGTTGTCCCCCTTTGACCGTGTCGATGTGGTTGCCCAAAAAGGCAGATGAAGTACGCCAGCTCGTCAGACTGCGAACTAATGCCGAGCAATGTGTGGACACTGGCCGGTACGACCTTTGTCGTCGGGACGTACACTTCAGCCCGGAGAAATCGTGTGGGTGTGGACACCGATTCGCCGCCGCCGTCTCAGCGAGAAGCTGTTAAAACGCTCCTCTGAACCGTACAAAGTGCTTTGTCGACTCAAGGAATTGAACTACGAGGTGATGCCCAACGAAACACGGACTTCACCACGCCGTCCTTCACGACCGGAAGTCGTCCACGCGCATCCCTCAAGCTGCACTACGATCGACAGGACTATAACGGCGTTTTTTGTAGTACGCTCGATAGCACTGTTTTACAAGCCTCCGTAGCAGTGTGTTACGGAACGGCGTTCCAAAGAACGGCGTTCCTGGAACGCGTTCCTTTTCGGAGGAACGAAGGAACGCCGCCGTTCCATTTTGCATCAGTGGAACTGGAACGGGAACGCGTTACTTTTTTACTGGAACGGAAGAAGGAACGGCGTTCCTTTTTTATCGCCCAGTGCAGTAATTTTTATTTTATTTCTAAAAGGGGAAATTCTTAAATGTAGAAAAACAATATCATTACGAAGAGCAGGCTCTCGTTAACTTTTTTGTTACTTATCTTAAGACACACTTGTTCAACCGCGTACCACCGTGAGAGACAAGGCCTGTTTTTAAGCAACTAATGACAGCGAAGGACGTGCTCCGCAGTAGCGCGTCTGGTTCTATGCCGTCGTAGGAGGCTTAAAAACCGGTATTTTCTCGCTGAGTCGCACTCGGTTGCAAGTACGTGAATGGCAACTTAAGTCCCGTTCACACACTTGCAACCGAGTCAGACCGACCGAGACAAGACCGGTTTTTAATAGCGAGTTCGTTTCACACGCACTGGCACCGTTCGAGTTCTCTCCCAGAATGCATCGCACTCACTGAGTGTTGCACGGAAAACTGGACTCAAACGAACTCGCCAAATGCACCGAGTGCAGAAGACTGATGCTGTCGCCATCTATGTTATAGAAAAGGTACCGACTTCAAACCGAAACTAGTGCCTTTCTGTTCCGAGTGATGCGTGGGAGTCGCTACCAACGTTTATCTACAAACGTTGGCAACTGCAACCTGTAGTTAATAGTTGCGATGTCTTCAAGTGGCTCGGCTGCCGTGGGGATAGTTACAGACGGCGTAAATTTCCGCAACCAGCTGTCTAGAAAGCAGCTGGTTGCGATCTTTCAATCCTTATAACCGTTTACACTGAAGAAAACTGATGATGCTGTCCGAGCAGAAGCTTGATCCGTTTGAGCATGGTATTAAGGCCGGTACAGACACTTGCGTTTGAGTGCGTTTGACTGCGTTGCGTCGAGTACGGAAAGCGGGTCACCGGCACATCTGTGCTTCGTATGAAGCGTGGAATCCAATTCAAGGAATCCCCTTGGCACGCGATGTAAGCAGCGGGGAAGTCCTGGTTTCTCGCTGCCGCAACGCAGTCAAACGCAGTCAAACGCAACTGTCTGAACCAGGCTTTATGCGTGAACCACTGAAAGGGTACGGCTTAAAACTAGCCTGTTGGAATATCCAGCAAAACTGGGACTTTCGATTTGGATCGTCATCAGGTGGATTAGATATTAGCCTTGGTGAGGGCGTCGAGAACGAGAGCTTTCTCGAACAAAATACGACGGGGCAAGTTAGCTGCGTAGGTAAATGTTAAACATGATGATGTTGCCCAATCCTCGGGTAAAGTCACCATCTTTAGTTTTCTCTGATGCTTATTGGGCAGTCAGAGGTTTCTGCTGGTGCTGGGGGAGTTTTATCGACAAATGTTAAATTTTTCACCCGCACACGGATGGCGATCGACATCTCGGGGGCCGCTGTTGCGTTTGTTCTGAGCATTTCCTTACACACTAATATATTACAGCGTTTATACGGCAACAGAGCGATTTAAAACCTGCAAATAAATCACGGGTTGTCAATTGCTTCCTCAGTGAAATAGCAGACGCTCACAATTCAAGCTCGCGTTTGATTTCGTTTCCCGCGGGACGCGATTTCTATCAGAAAATCTACTTTTTTTTCCGTTCGGTTCCGCGACACATCGCAGCAGACGAACCCTCGTCGTCTGCTCCCGCTCCTCGCCGGCCCCGCCGGAGCGAGGCATGCCGGGATTGCATTTTGGCGCACTCCCGATTTTCTCGGTGCAGCGAGTGCATGCACGCGTGGGGTGTAAGCGCTGAAACGAACTCGGAGAGTGCAACCACTCGTGGAGCGCCGGCCGAAACGAACCCGTTCCACGCTGCGAGTGGGCACGCGTGGGCACGAGTGCCGTGAAACGAACTCGCTATAAGCTTGTTGCGACGACTTAGGACCGGATGCGCTGCTGTGGAGCTGGTCCTAAGACCTCGCAAGAGGCTTAAAAACCGGTGTGTCCCTCTCGGTCGTACTTGGTTGCAAGTGTGTGATTGGCGCTTTAGGGTTTATTTTGTGAGGTTTTCTCTTGTGAACAGTTGGGTGCAGGAAAGCTAATGGACATCAATACATTTTTTTTCAGTGGCCAATACCGCAGTACAAAAAACGAAAACTTTGAGTCGAAAGAAAAGACGCAGAAAGAGGGACGTGTCAAACTCAGTTACTTTCTTTGACGAATCCTCATACACCATAAATCTAAGACGACAACAGCCATCCCTGAATTTTCAGAAAGAGACCTACAGTGACAACCGAACTACAGGTTATTAGACATCAAATGCAACCTTGTATCCCGAACATTGGTCACTTAAAGTATACACAAAAATTTAGCTTTATTCATTCTCGCGTTGTCTCCCACCTTAAAACAGAACAACGAATCTAACCTTCACGAAGAAGTGGCAGCTTTCAAGATTGGCCTTCTAAAAACCCTACCCTCTTCTCCACTAGCTCCTCTTGCAGACAGAAACATCGAGAAGCAAGTGTTGTTAAGTTCGAACAAGGAACTTTTTTAGATTGAAACGTGTGAGATTGTTGTAAAACACGCGTGCAACAGTACATTTGGCTCGTATAAATTGCCAACCACAAAGATAAATAATCTTTGTGGTTGGCATAAATATGGCCAAAAGATGAGATTTTAAATGTGAATATATCAACAAATGAAACCTTGTTCCCGCTTGTCTTCTTCTCCTGTCCTTCCATCACGGTATTCAAAACTGTATGTTGCCATTTGATGGGATAGATTAAAAAAAAAACAAAAAAAAAAAAAACTATGTTTGTTCCAATTGAATATGGTAATCATCAAAAATGGATATGTAACGTATATGTAACGGTACGTTCCATTTTTTTTTAACTGCAACGGGAACGAAATCCTTTTTCACAAATGAAACTTGTAACGGGAACCCGTTCCAAATATCAGAAGGAACGAGGAACGAGCTTTCGTTCCTTTTTTTGAGGAACGTGTACAACACTGCTCCGTAGTCCGCCATTAGTTTTTTTTTCTTTTCTTTCCTGGCATGTCATATCAAGACGATGCGCTTTTATAAATAGGGAAGTAACGCCGCGGGCTTTGCTGAGGGAGCGCCTGGCTGAATGGCGCGTTAAGTGATCGAGCTCAAGGCTCCGGAGATCTGAGCTCGAGCGGGCGCGTTCGGAGCGTAGCATAACAACCCAAATTTTCTTGGTACTGAGGCGCTATCTGACGCCTATTCGTAATGTTTCCGGTTTCGGCTTTGCGGTGCCCTCTTGAACATGGCTCCCGTCACGTCGAAAATCGTGAAGTGTTCGTTTGACGACAACTTCGATGAAATAAGTGCGAGGAGACGGCGGCAAATGCAAGAGCTTGCATATGTGCTGCACGCTGTTTGTGCGGCGATTAAGGCAAACCGAAGGCCTTATGAATTTCCAAAAGCCTATAAAAGCGACGGCTGATTGTCCCTAACTCATCGGCTCGCCTGGTCCTGAAATTGTGGTAAGGCGCAGTAAAAACTTTGACAAGCAAATGAAGGATGTATGCATAACTGTCTAGACCAACATTTTTTTTTCCACGATGAAAACTGACCGCACGAGCTGTCAAGTGATCGCCGTCTACGTATCCACGTATCCAAGCAGGCGCGAGAATGGAAGGCGAGACGCGTGAGACCAGCGTGAGACTGGCCGCGATACCGGAAACGTCGTCATCTTACCGGAAACCGACCTGTTCGAGCTTTCGCACACTATCTCTTACGACAGAGTTCGCAGAACGCGCTCCGCCACCGCGCACCGGAAATGAGACAATGTCGTTTAGTTTCGCTCGAGCGCGCTCTGACCGCTAGAGCGCGATCAAGCGCGTAAACTTAACGCGCTCAACGGTTACCGCGCTTGGCTCTCACGCGGAAGCTCCAGGTGCGATTCTAGGAGCGAACTTGTCTTTTATTTATACTTTAAACTTGTCATTCTCGTAAGTTCGTAAACCTGGTCGTCTGATCCCGCTACGAATGTTCTACGCGCCTAACATTCTCCACGAAAAGTTCCAGAAACCACCGCGGATGCAATAGGTGCTCCGCTTGGTGGTCTGGAGTCGGTCTCGCCACAGCGTTCGATCATGCTGTTACGCCGACTTCGACGCCCACGACGCTGTGTTGTTATATTATGTTCTTTTTTTGTTTTGGGCCAAGTTCGCCCCATCAAACGTTTCAGTTTATTCAGGTATTCTTTGTTTCACCAAATCGTCATTCTTGACAATATAAACCAAAATTGAAAAAAAAATAGTTGAATAAAAATACATATATTTCAAATTTATTTATTTGATTCCTTCAATGTTTTCGGCATATAACCCATAAATATTGAGTTTCTAGACGTAACACCTTTTTTTTCTTGCTTCAAAAACGTTGTATTTTGCAATTATTGTGATATACTTTTTTAAATACATTTCTTTCTTATAAAAAGCACTTTAATAAACGTTATTTGTGTTCTTATTTATTAGCTGAAGATAAAACGTAAAGTATGCGTTGTTAGACAAAACAAATTTTGTATCGTGCTTCAAAAACCGAGTTTTTTTTTGTTTTTTTTTTTGCAATATTTTTAAGAGTGAAAGTTAACCGAGATCCAAAAATAATGTCTTCACCTTTACATCTTTTTAGCTTTGTTGTGTGGGTTCCAGGCTATTCATATTCGTTAAGTAAATGTTTATAGACGGACCGCATTTATGAGTTTTTTAACTGCGTATTTTGCTATATATTTAGTGTTGTCCACATATTTTAGGAAACATGATAACACAATTTTTATATAAATACTTTTTTATATGCTTTTTCCCTTGCTGCAACACACATAAGATTTAATGCCTAAAATGGCGGCGTGTTTAAAAAGAACGATGAATATAAAAATTAAATGATATTTCCACAGGGGTCGCCGAGCAAGCGCATGCGCGGTTGAGTGGTTAGCGTGCTGGGCTGTCGCGCGGAGGAACCGGGTTCTGTCCATCTTTTGGCGGATATGTGCTGCAACCTAGACACGCGACTGGGTTCGAGACTAAGTGGCTCGAAGTCAACGCTCCCGCAAGGCCTTTCCCACCCGTTCGACACCCAAAACGTCAACGACATCCTGTTCGTCCTTTACGCCGCTACGGCCTAGATACGGCTCTACCAAACTCGTATTTGTCCTGTAGTAACGTGGACAGTTAAGCTAGCTGGTACTTAGAAGACACACCTGAAACAGCGCACAAGCAGAGCTCCTCTTTCTCTTTCTATTACAACACATAAGTTGGGAGTCCTCGCTCTTACCTGTGTTCTAATCTCTTCCTGCTGTGTTTGTGCGCTGTTTTAGGTGTGCCGCCTTCCTCCCCATCCTGGGTTACCTCCTGGCCCGAAGTCGACACAAAGAAGTCATCTTCTCTCTCTGCGCGTCCAGAAGGAAAAGAGAGAAAGGATACTAGAACCATTTACACTCGAACCGATGTTTCTACAAATTGTCTATTCCAGGGAGCGGAACGTTCTTTTATTTATTCTTTCTAAGCTTCTCTCGTAAGTTCGAGAACCTTCCCACCTGACTGGGTCACGAATGTTTTATGCATCGAACGTTCTACGCCGAATTTTCCGGAGACACACGCGAGTACAAAAGGTGCCCTCCGTGGCGAGCCGGAGTCAGTCTCGCCCCGGCGTTCGATCGTGCTGTGAACGCCGCCTTCAACACCCGAGACGCTCTGTTGTGACATCCTGTTTCCTTTTAGAGCGTAGCTCATAGGCGCCCGTCTCCGGCTTGACCGGCGCCGCCGTCGCCGTCAGCGTTGGCGTAACGCGCAGTGCATTATAGGTAAATCTCACCACTAAATATAGCGGAAAATTTTCCCCGCTAAATTAAGGCGGAAAGTTTTCCCGGTAAACTTAGTGGAAAAACTTACCCACTAAATTTAGCTAAAAAAAAATTCCAAGCCAAATTTAGCGGAAAAATTTTTCCGCTAAATTTAGTGCCCGAGATTCCCCGCTATATTTAGTGGAAAAATTTCCCCGCCAAATTTAGCGGGAAACTTTCCCTGTTAAATTTAGCGGAAAACATTTTACCGCTAAATATGGCGGTAACATTTCGCCCCTAAGTTTAGTGGAAAGTCTCCCCGCTAAATTTGTCGGAAAAAATTCTCCGTTAAATTTACCGGAAAAATGTCTTCGCCAAGCTTAGTGGAAAGTTTTCCCCGCCATAATTAGCGGCAAAATTTCCCGGCGAAATTTAGCGGCAAAATTCCCCTAAATAGGAGGTGAGCAGGAGGGGAGAAGGGGTATAGCTTCTTCTCCGTTCTTTCCCGTCCTCCTCAAGAGCTGCGCTCTAATTCCGGGTTACAGGGGTAAACGCCTTTAATTATTTTTTTTTTGGGGGGGGGGGGGGGGGGGAGGGCAGAACTTTGCCCCGCTAAACCTTTCAGCTTTCTCAGTTATTCGTTGTTTCGTCCCCTCATCATTCGTGACGTTTCGTGGAGGGGGGTAACATCCCAAGCAGCACGTTGTGAATGGGCCATCGCTGGCAAGTGTACAATGGCCAACCAGATTTTGATGGCCCAAGCTTCGCCAAAGTGCTCGGCAATAGCAGTGTTTTCGTCCTTGTCTGGTGACTTGCCATTCGCTTTATGCCAGTCGCTGGCCATTCACTTTAGGCCAGTGACTGGCCATTCACTTTAGGCCAGTGACTGGCCATTCACCTTTGTCCAGTGGCTGGCCATTCACTTTAGGCCAGAAAATGGCCATTCAGCTTTGGCCAGTCACTTTCGGCCAGCCACTGGCCATTCACGTTTGGCCAGCCACTAGCCATTGACTTCCGGCCAGTCACTGGCCGAAAGTGGCTGTAGTTATACACTTAATACATAATTTATCACAGACTGCCAGAAAATTTGGGTGTTCCTTAGAAGACTGTCAAGAGTTTCGGGAGGTCAAGTTTGAGAACTCAACCCCAGAAACTTTTACATAGTAATGACACGCGAAGCTGCTGCAAGTCTGCTCAATATTTATTGGACCTTTTTGAGTACTAAGTCTTACGACGCTGGTTGCGACCACCATTCCAGTCGTCGTGGGTTCAGGGATGGTATGTTGTCCCACCATTAAGATCCCCCGGTAGTGCAGCAGTAACAAATAAAAATAAAAAGAAGTAACTTTAGGTGAAGGGATAGTGCAACAATAGAGAGTTTTAGTAGATCGTTCCGATACCTCCGATAGCCGCGATAACGATACTATGCATGCGGAAGGGAGTCGGTGGCGGAGTATCGGGTATCGTTATCGGAGTCATGGGAGCGATTTACTAAAACTCTCTACTCTTGTAAACTTGAGGAAGAAAACGAGAAAGGACGGACAAACACAAGTTTACTATCCATACCAACCCGCTCGTTCTGTCTCTACTCTTCAGTTACAATATTTTTCAGTTTACACAAGCTTACTGGCACTAATGGGAAAGAGAAGCCTTGAGTACACAGTAAAAGTTTTTACACACTTAAGGGTGTAAATCAATTTGTCCCTGGGCTAACACCCTCATGGCGTTCAGGCAAGCACCCTTCATAAAGGGTGCTTGCTAACAGCCTTGGTAAAGGGTGCTTGGCATGAAATGGGCACCTGCAGGGGTGGCCCATGGATGCTGGGCCACCCCAGCCAATCTGGCGCCGGGAGAGTATCACACGAGGTTTTGGTTATGTGGAGTACGACGTCACATGACGCTCTCCCGACACTGGATTGGCTGGTAGCGTCCGCCGCGCTCGGACGAAGGGTAAAATGAAGTATAGACCCCAGTGAACATTTCATTGGAATGTGTCCAATACACATAACAGAACTTGTAAATTGTACAAAAATCATATATGGTATTGCATATTCTTATATTATTATTACATGATTTACAGCTTATCATGTTTACTGAACACATTTACACTTTTTTCACTTAGAGGGATTGCCACGTCACCACATAGGAGGCATGTGATAAGGAAATAATGAGTCACACTAAACACAACTCACTTCATGAAGTAATACAAAAGAGCTCCTTGCAAGCCACATCATAACCCCGTGGGCAATTGGGAAGCGCTACGGCACCCCCCTTTCTCGAACTCTAAGTGAGCAAGCAGTGGCCCCAAGCATCGCACTGCACGGCTGAACCATTGTGAACATCATGGTCTGCCACAAACGAAGCATGTAAAGCTTTCCTGTTTGGAGATCAAGTGACATGTTTTGTTTGTCTCAGGGGATTGCAGGCAACCCACGCTTCGCTTATCACTTGTCTCCTACGCGCATCTGGCTCAACTCACAAATCGCGCATTGTACCAAACGGTCCAAAAAGACGGAAAGGAAGGACTCCCCTCATTCTCAGACCCTCGTTCGTGCAACCGGAAACAGCCATTTTCCTTCTAGAAGATTAGCCCGTCGCTTAAAACTCGAACAAAAGTTGCTTTCCCCACCCCGTTCAGCCCTAAGCTGACAGTGTTGTGGAAGCTACGCGCTCCTTGGGCCAGCCCACGTGGGCCAGCCACACGCTCGTCACGCCGAGACTTGTACACGTTACTGAAAAATTGTAAGGAATTACATTTACAATTACTCAAGGCTAAATTGTAATTTTTTACAATAACAATTACTCTCTCATAAAAGTAAGTTACCGTTACTCCCAAAGTAATCCGTTACTTTCGTGGCGTTACTTTCAACAATGTTTTCCTCAATTAAGAAACAAAAGGAAGAAGGTTATTCAAGTTCTTACTGTTGCCACCTGTCCCATTTATTGACCTTCAGTATTCTGAGCAATGGCTGGCTCTTGAAAGTCTTGTCAGACATATATTGCGTCATTTCTTACTGAAGACGTCGACTGCTACGCGGAACACCATTTGAACTTAGGCACTGGATGGGATTGCCGTATTGTGCCTCACGAATATTTAATTCTCTGCATTCAGCTTTTTCAGCGAAGCAATGGAAGTACTATTTAGCTCGAAGATAGGGCAAAGCTTCATCGTTGCAGCCGTTGCCTGATATTCGAGTCTTACTTGAGTTGGTAACAGTGAGGTGATAATTAAATAATTAATAAGGTGTGGCTCGATATTCTTCTTTCTTTGGCTCTGAACAGGTCGAGCCTCGGTTGAGGCGCATTGGTGAATAAGAAAACGTTTTTAAAGGGGTACGGAAACCAAATTCTGGAGCTTATTTCTTTGTTTCAACACGACGCAGGTAGCAGCACAACCACAGAAACATAAATATTGCGCTAGAAAACGCAAGAAAACATATTTTAAAGTGAATTAAACGATAATCAAAACCACCTGGTAGTTGGTTATGAAGCTTCAATGGAATGTCGTGACGACAACATGCCTCTGAAAGCAGCGCCGCAGCGGTATGTCCGCTCACTGGTATAGATTGCCTAGGCCTGAACGCAATACCGAGGCGTCTTGGTGGAAAGAGCCAAAACGAAGTGAGCCACCTTGGTTTCAGCTCTCGCGCGACGTGCAAACGCGTGCTTCGGTTGTTCTCAGGTTTGATGCGCGTGCTGGCCCCGCGATATCTACAGCACTTGGGTACTTCGACAAAGCGAGATTGTAACGCGTTGACGCCTCCAAGTGGCAAAACTCGTCACTACGGTACGCTTGGTCGTCCGAGGCATGATGACGTCAAGACGTCTGCCGGATCTCCCGAGATGCATCGCGCTCCTCCATGGCTGATTTTGAAGCGCTCGCCAAAATCGCGGCATTTAGAGCATAAAATATAGCCATCTGCTCAAAACACGACCGTGCGATTATTCATTACAGGCTTAGCTGATCATATTGAACTCATTTCTTGATGTTTTCTCTATATTTCAAGTTTCGATTCCGTATCCCTTTAATATATCAATATAAGTAATAGAAAAAAAATAATCAGAACGTCGGTTAAAACAAGGAAATGCAAACGCATGTTTGCCATGTGTACCTTTCTTGAGGCCGTTCAAAAACGCAAGGAGCACAGACCGATTGCAGTTTACTCCGGTTTTCTCCAGATAGACTTCCGCTGCTGCCACAGGCAGCAAAGGGCAGGAAACTGAGCCACACCCGAGTATCACTCTCTCCTCAAGTCCAGAATCTTAAGTCTACGTCAGCCAACATTATGTTTTATTTTTAAAGATCTCTGCTTGAGATAAGGTGCGTCCTGCTTGGATACAAACAGCGAAAAAAAAAGGAAGACAATTATTATTTTCGGAGCGATCGCAAAAAGCTGACTCACCAAAAGGTGACTGAGATGCGGATAACCTGGCTGAAATTCACAAATAAAGTTGGCCAACCCTAGAAATTGGACCACAAAAAAGCAAGTAGCTTTCAAACAGGTTCAAATAATGTGAAAGAAGCAGAAAAAAATACATCCTGTTTTCTAAGAGAAGATGGTAAGTGTGCAGCAACGAACGAGGATGCTTGTGGCAATAACGGCTTCACATATTATCACAACCCTTTTAGTGGATTTTAGGACGGACGGAGCGTTGTCTCGTGTTGTGACATTATGAAAATGGTCGTAGTCACTGTAAACCGAGAAGGGCATTGTTAATTATTGTCTGTGCACTTACCGCCTCGAGCTTCTCGAAGAGGCATACAATCACTTTGTGTCCTCCTCTCCCAGCCTTCGATCGCAAAGAAAAAAAAAAAAAAAAGACTAAAAAAAGCGGAAATAACTTGCTCCCCCCCCCCCCCCCCCCCCCTTTTTTTTTGTAGAAATGTTTATTTGGACTTTTGGACATTGTTGTTAGGGTGTAAAAAGAAAATAGATTCAGGGGCTTGGTGTTGCAAAAAAAGGCTTTACGGAACTGAAGAGTGGCAAGCCTCCCTTTGCGCTGGCCAATGCGCCTGAGAGTGTCACTGCGCTTAACTTTACCAAAATAAAAACGACCTTTTCTTTAGAAAGGGGGGGGGGGGGCTGGTTCTGAAAAAAATGTAACGGATTACAAGGAATCCGTTACGTAAAAAATTTAAGGGAATTACTCTAAAATTACTCTAGAAAAGATGTAATTAATCCGTTACTAAATTACCGATAAATGTAAGGGATTACAAGTAATTCCGTTACTTGTAACGGATTACGTACAAGGGACGCCACGGGTACTGGTCACGCCACGGGTACTTTGAACGGCTTGGTTGTAACGCGCTGACGCTATTGACACCACCACAACGCTGCCAGCGCCACCAAGGGCAAAGCTGATAACCACGCCTGCCTTGCTACTCCACGAACGCGGGGAATCTTTTCTTTCTGCTTTTGTTTGCGCCGGATATCCCCTGACGCATCGCGCTCTCCGTTCGCTTCTCTTCGAGCGCTTGCTGGAGTGCACCGTTTGGAACGCAAAATATAGCCAGCCGTTCAAAATACAAACGTGCGATTATCATTTACGGTTATTATCCCTCATACTTGATTCACTTCCAAACGAAACTTGAATATTTCGATTTTTGTTTCCGTACACCTTTAAAGAACACAACTGTAATGATGATTTGATGAATGATGATGATGAAACAATTTTGACTAAAGAGAGTGACCACAAGAGTATACTGAAAGAATCACTAACAATGATGAAACCTAGAAATCTATTAGTGCCTGTGTTTTGCCATTGAGTGGAAGAAGTTTCTTGGCCTATATTTTTGTTAGAAACAGGTGTGATGCGTCCGTCTGTTTTTTTTTTTAAATCTTGATGTTGTGCATATTTTTTATTTCCTAGGTTGAAAGCTCAAGGCATTCCCTGTTGTTTGTTCAACCACATTTGCCCAAATGCTAGTAGATTGCTTTTTTATGTTTACTGTCCTTGGGTATGTCAGGGGTTGTGAACAGTAAAACGCTGTAAGACCCAGGAAGGAATTCCCTTTGTAAAGTGGTGGCAAGCAGAAGAGGAATTGTAAAGACTGACTTCATGTCTTCTCCTGCGTTTTCTTTTTGGGGTCGCCTATTTATTTTTTGCCCATTAATACTCAGCTGTGTTTGATACTTCTCTGCGTTTGTGTCATCCTTCAGAGAACCCGTCTTTAATAAATTATGTGTTTAGCCTGTTTAGATAGCTTGCACCCTCCTTTTTGTTTTTGACCATTAATAAATGACTGTAGGATTCAACTGCAAGCACGGTGTTAATGCATACTAATAAATAGCAGCATACTTTTATTGACTAGTGGTGATGATTGGGTTAGTTAGTAGCCAATTATTGAAAAGAAATCATGAAGAATATGGGAACAGAGGATCTGAACACAACACAGCGCTGTGTTGATCTCCTCCTTCTTGTCCGTGCCATTCACATTCCATGTTTTTAATAACACATTTATTAATAATTTTCTGCTTGGTATCATCTGTATAGGGTTTCACTGGAACAACCCATCTGCTATTGCATTCACTTTAGGGCAGCTCCCCCTTCCTCATGGTGCCATCGCTCAGGAAGTGCAAGGCGGGTGTCACTCTCACTCTTGTGGTTCAGTTCCCCAGGTTCCCATAGGTTTCAAGCTGCTAGCCAAACTGAGTCAGGCCTTCCAGCCCTGCAGGAAATGTCAATTCCACTCTTTTAGACGTAGACACCCACATTTTGCGTGTACGTGAAAGAAGCTCTAACAGAGAGGAAACAAAATGATTGGCCTTTTTTTAATGCATCCTTTTCTTTCGCTGAGAACATACATAAACGTTACACGCTATTGTACATTGAGTGGTGCGGCTTAATTTAGGAAGAGCACTTTTTTTCATATAACTTTCATATAAAGAAAAAACTCAATATAATGGGTCGGACATAAATAGTTGCTATGAACTGCCCTATACATTTACACATTACCTGATATCATTAAAAGAGTAGAGTAGCTTAGGGCTGCACTACACCAATTACGTCTTTGTAACCAATTAATAGTTGGCATTTATTTGTTTATTACTATTGGCTATTATTCTTTGACAGAAAGAATAACCGGGCGAGTTGGTACGGTAGTAGTCTTTGAACTCCATCAAATATTCAGGTTGGACATTAGTTAAAGGGGCCCTCCGGATCGTTATGCGATGATCTATTTATGGCGGTAACTCAATCTACAGGCCCTAAGGATCCTAATCATAAAATTACGGTCATGCGCGGCGGATTTTCCTACTAAAATTGCTATCAAAGTCCACGGCACGCCCCCCTTTCTGAGATGAGCCCGGAAAAAGGGAGTGGCATCTCTTTACGCGTCAGCCAATAGCAAGCGAAGGATTCCGGCGTCACTGTGCGTCACCAACGCGGCCGACCGCCGACCCGCGGAGGAATCTCTTGAACACGCGCGGACCGTCGTCAAGGAACCCGGACTTTGTGCTCGGCAGTCGTCGTTCGTCGCACCTCACCGTCGCGCTGCTACTGCAATACGCAGTCGCATTCCACAGATGACAAGGAAAAGTTTGACTCGTTGACGTGGAAGGATCGCAAAGCTGGCTTCGGAGTCGGGATCCACGGGAAGGAGGAACATGTGTCCCGCAAACGCACGCCTGCAGACGCCCCGGGAAGCAGACGAGCCGACGCGCCGACGCATCGCCCACTAGCAACAAGCTTGCGGGGAGAAAACATAGTTCGCTGGTATTGGAGCGATAATTGCGGACTATGTTTCCCGCACCACAATCAGTTTACGCTTTTCTCAAACTCTAATTTACAACAAGCTTAAAAAGTGTTGCAATAATAACGTTCGCATTCACCGCGAGATGCAGCTTTTCTATTGGTCAAGTTTTAGCGATGGGTAGGGAATGGGGGATCGTCTTCCAAGAGGAAATAGTCCCGATATATTTCTTCTGCCATCTGCTTAATAAACGGTTTTGTAATCTAAAACTTTGTATACATATTAACTTGCACCTACTATGCAATATAACAACATAAACAGACGATCGCAGAAAGCTCCGGAGGGCCGCTTTAATTTTTTCCGCCTTTTTTCATGTTTTTGTTTTTTCTAGCTGTTCTGATTTTTGTAAGCGCTTTCGCCACTACTAAAAAACGTGACATCTAAACTCCTTTTATTTTTTGCATCACACAATCGTAAACTTAAAAAGTGTGCCGGTTCGGTAAACGCGAAGAGACCTAATTTCCGAGGGTGAAACCTGTAAAAACAACGGACAAGTAAAAGAAACAAACACAGGGCGTTGTTTGTCCGTTGTTTTTAGCGCTTTTACCCTCGGAATAATGACGAAGCGACCGCGCGTCTCTACGCACAGGCATTAGCTTATGCAAAAAATCATGCTGCATGCTCGCTCTTTTAACGTTTTTCTCGCTCCCGCTTTATGAAACAAATCGGTGGCGAGCGGCAGTTAGGACAAGATGTCAGAATTAGCATGACCTGTGATTAACACTTTGGGACGGCGACTGAATGCTTGAACTGCCGTCAGACTGCACTTGAACGCTCCGCACAAGCGTCGTCGGACGAGCGCCGCACAACGGCGCAAAGAACATGCCCAAGGTTCCGCCGCGCGGAAATCCTTCTCACACTGCGGAGCGAGCCACAGGTTTTGAAGAAGATACGCTCTTTTCAAATAACGAAATAACACAGGGCAGAGGCATAGTTAGAATCAAGCATAGCTCAGCAAGCACACGGTACACGACAAAGTTTGAAACAGCAGCCCACTTCGCAGAAACAAAAGAAAGTTGCTAACCGGCGTTTCACGAGTCGTGCATGGGCGGTTCTGAACTTACGGGCGTTGCCAAGACGCAGCGTCTCCCAGCTCTCAGTCATCGATTGTTATTCTTGAACACGGTATTCGTAAGGAAGATATTTAAAATATCCACTAAAACGGCTAAAGCGTAAAAAAAGGAGATTTCCGAAGCTTCTCGAACTTCAACGACCATTCAAACGAGCCCAACGGAAGCTGATTGCGATAGCGATGGTCTTGCGCAGTCTTCAGGAGTCTCTTTTCCTTTTTATTTATTGTTATTTTTTTTAGAACTATACTAAGCAAAATAAATTATATTAGTAACAATAAGAATTTCACTAAAATAATAATGTAAAACATTACAAAAAGTGAGTAAATCTTAGGTTTTATTTAATGTTTAGGTTGTTCCTTTTTTGTGTAAACCGAAACCGAAACTAACTCAAGCAACGTTTCCTTCGTCGTAATTGTTTGCGTGTGCGTGTGTGCATGCGCGTGCGTGTGTTTGTGCGCACGCGTGTGGATACGTCCGCGTGCATGCGCGCGTGTGTTTCTGGTTGTGCGTGCGTGTGCGTCTGCGCGCGGGCGTGGGTTTGCGCGTGTGCATGCGTGTGTACGTGCGTGCGCGCGTGTATGTGTGCGACTGCGAGCGCGCAAGCGTCTGTTTGTTCGTTCTATTGCACTGTGCCCGCAAGAAGAACAATTGAATGTCCCATGGACACTGTTAAAAAACTAACTTATTGATTATTATGATTATTATTATTGTTGTTGTTGTTATTGAAACATAGCCCTGAGTCTTTACACACAGGGCCCTAAACTTTTCTATAGCTGGCTGTAGCTGTATCTATAAATTTTTAAGGCCGACCATGCGAAGCTACAGGGGGTGGTAGCCTCCCATTGAATTTCTCATAGACGACCATAGGCCATTTTTTATGGGATGTCTCGGACTGGTTTATTATGGGATTTGCCTCTTTATGTGTGTGAGTTTTTGTGCATGTCACCATATTCTCAAAGGAATATTTTACTCGGGTTGAGATGGTCATGAGACAGGTTCTAGCAGCATGTCATGAATATTTGTCAAACATTTTCACAATATTTTGATTTCATGCTGCCAAATATAACCTCGAGACTAACTGATTTTCTTACTGTACACTTCCATCAATCAATATTTGTAAAAAATGCTAGAATAGAGCATTTCACCCTACTTTCCGATTTCTGAGCATGGAGTGATTTGTAAGAAAATTAAATGTGAACTCATATATAAAATTCTGTTCTCAAACATAAAAATTGTATGCAAAAGAGGTACTTAATTATCAGCTAGCTGCATGAATTACAACTGATATTATAAGAAACTAGACTGCTAACAACTGTTGCTTTTCAAGCAGAAATCTTACCTGTACATTATGTACAGAGCCATATATAAGCTTTCCAAAACCATTTCACATTATTTATTTAGCACCCTCTTCGACACCCTTCTCACATTCTTCACTAAATGTAGGGTGTAACACGAAACAGCACCTTTTTCGGTAAAATTATGAGGTTGTATTCCTAGTTTTAGGTCGTTAAAAAGGTGTAGCCGAGGGTGTAAGTTGCTACAACACCCCTTTTACACCCTTAAAGGTGTAAACACTTTTACTGTGTAGTACGGCCGAGCATCACTGGCGTCAATCACCGCGATAGCGTCAATAGCGTCACGGCGTTGCCCACTACCCGCCAACAATCAGGTTGTTAACAACAAAACCAGCGTTCTGCACATCTAGGTCGAGATGTTCATTTTCTTTTTCTTTTACGTGCGGCTCGATTTTGAACGTTTCCGTTGCGGTTTTAACCGAAGCTGTTAGCTTTCCTTGGCTCAGGAAATCAGGATTCTAGCACCTAATTAAAACATTACTGAGACTAGCTTAAGCTTAATCAATATATGAGAGACGTCTTGTTTAGGCTCTTCCAAAACACAAAGTCTGAAATATCCATCTTATCCGATTCAAGCACAAGCTGATCGGGGTGCATGGCTAGCGTGGCGGTTTACTAAGCTGAGTGCATTGATACACCTATAGGTTTTTAAGGTAGAGAAGAGGGCTTATGGTCGGTATACAGGTACACTGGCTGGGTAACGGTGGGTGCGTCTTCCAGGAAAGGGGAGCATCTGCGCCCGATGCACCCGGCTACAACTTTTTTTTCTTCGAGTGTAGTTGGGATGTAAGTATGTGGAGCAGTAACCGAAAAATCGCGGATGTGGCATTCGCGCTAAGACTGCCGCGCGGCGACAGAGCGGTATAGTTAACGCGAAGATGACGTCGGCGCTGCTTTCGTATTTTATTTTCATAGAACAACGACGGGCACAATATTTTCCCACTTCTAGTATAATGTTCCAAATGAACATATCACACGACAGTGCTAGTTAAGACAATAGCCTTTCAAGTCCAACGAAAAAAAAAACTGAATAAAACAGTGATCGTTTGCTTGCGCTAACGGTGTTCGCGCGATGCACGCACTAATATTCTGCCAACCACTCACTCGTGATGCTTCTCTCGCTGCCCGTCGTTATGCCAAAGTTTCGTCAACGCGATGAACGTTTAGATTATGGGTGTCCCTGCGGCGAAACTGAAAATCAACACTTTTGGCAGAACACTTGTTGGCCATGTTTATGTCCACGGCGGCCAAGCTGAGAATCAGCACTTCTGGCCAAACACTCGCCGGCCGTGTTTATGTTTCCGGCGGCCAATGTGGAAATCAGCACTGCTGGCCAAGCACAGCCGGCCGTGTTTATGTCTCCGGCGGCCAAGCTGAAAATCAGCACTGCTGGCCAAGCACAGGTGGCCGTGTTTATGTCTCCGGCGGCCAAGCTGAAAATCAGCACTGCTGGCCAAACACTTGCCGGCCGTGTTTATGTCTCCGGCGGCCAAGCTGAAAATCAGCACTTGTGGCCAAATACTTGCCGGACGTGTTTATGTCCCCGGCGGCCAAGCTCAAAATCACCACTGGTGGCCAAACACTTGCCGACCGCGTTTATGTCCCCGGCGGCCAAGCTGAAAATCACCACTGCTGGCCGAACACTTGCCGGCCGTGTTTATGTCTCCGGCGTCCAAGCTGAAAATGAGCACTTCTGGCCAGGCGCTTGCCGGCAGTGTTTATGTCTCCGGCGGACAAGCTAAAAACAGCTAGTTTGTGGCCGGACCCTTGCCGGCCTTGTTTATGTCTCCGGTGGCCAAGCACTTAAAGTGGCCAAGCTGTCCAGACACTGGCCAACCGTCGGCCGATCGAAATTCACTTTCTGGTGCTGCTTGGGATATGTCTCTCTAGCGTACCCCTCCGAGGGCCGCAGTGCAAGTTCGGCACCAAGATCACGAAGACCCAACGAAGACATTACCGGGAACCAATTAAATCGCCGCACCCAAGGCCTACAGCCGGAATTTCGACCTTTGCCACCCAGGATAAAGCAGCCAACGAGGCCGTCGATGGACAACCACACGTAGCGGACACCGACCGCCACCCCCGTCGTCGACCTGCCCGTTGCACTCCGGACTCCGACGCCTCTCTATGGTGAGTTTCATGAGGACATCGAGCATGGGCGGCAACAGTATCAACGTGCAGCCCGCCACAACAGATGGATGAGTGAACAGTGAATCCACAACCTCTACTTGTCCCATGAAGGCCCTGCGAGGCACTGGTTTAAAAACCACGAAGCCTCGTTCAGTACATGGGAGTCGAGCGCCACAGAATTGAAGAGCACGTTCTTCAACCACCACCGTCAGCAGCGAGTGGAGGACCTTCCGCAAACAAAGGTGCAGGGCTTCAACGAAAGCGCGATCAGCTTTGTTGAAGACATCATCAACCTAACTGCCCGAGGAGATCCGGACGCAGCCGAGGAGAAGAAACATCGCGTCCTCATGCGTGCGTGAAGGGTGAAATATCTGGAGGCCACATCCGCGAATCCCCAACAACGAACGACGGTTTTGTGACTGAAGCCACGAACATCGACCGCGCGCCGTCGGCCCGACCAAGCAATTACCATCGACTCGCCAGCCAGCCTGCTCCTTCAACCATCGCAGCTTCCCGACTGGAACTGAGCACCGCCGGTGTCGACGGCCTTCGGGATATTGTCCTCGACATCGTGCGGAAAGAACTTCTCCAGATATTACCCGCTGCTGATCGCTCGTCCTCTCTTCACTCACCGATTTCGAGCGAGAGGAGGTTCACCGGGCTTTCCACCCTGCGGTTTCTGTCACGGTATCAGCACTGGAGGAACCCGCTCATATTTACGCTGCAATGGTCCGAAGAACGCCACCAGCACCGCGCCCTTACATGGCGGCCCCCGACGTAAACCTCCTGCGGCGCAGCATCACCGACGCCAGGAAGATCGGGCGCACGTCCTCCGAAAACAAGCTGCATCAAGCAAGACTGACCAGTGGTTAACGGCCGACGGACGCCCGCTCTGCTACCACTGCGGGGAAGCCAACCATTTCTATCTCGGATGCCGCTACCGCCGACTTGGGCTGCGTGGGCTCTAGCCGAACGACCCACGCCCGAGGTACTGCCAAAGCCTCTCACGACATCAAGGAGTTCCTTCGGTGTTCGCCATCTTCAGCACCGCCTCTCCGCCGTGAATCCCGCTCACCATCGCAAAGACGTGCAGCGTCTCCAGCGCAATGACCTTGCCGAGAGAGCCTGTCTCCCCTGCGTCACCAGGAAAACTGATTGCGGCAACGCCTGGAGGTGGTGTTGCCAAAGAAGACCAAACTCAAGAGCCTCCAAAAACGCCGGAGCGCTCCTATTCTTCCAATGCCACGTATTGCAATGACACGCCTGCAACGGTGGCTAACAACCTAAACGTTGTTATCGACTCCCACGACGGAGCAGCACACGTATATACCGAAGCGGACTACTCAACTTTAAGTGGGACGCTCTCTTGGCACCTTTGAAAAGTGACGACGCCGTGGGATTCGTCTTATATATCAACCGCTGGAGGACACCTCATCCCGCCTGTCGGGAGGTGCACTGCTCGCGTCGAGATCCACGGTGAGACGTGCCCTGTAAAGTTTGTCGTTCTGCAAGACTGTTCGAGGGACGTTATCCTCAAAATGGACATTCTTTGTGAGCATGGCCCCTTCATCGACCTCGGAGCAAACAGGCTGACGCTATGAAAACATGTTCCACCGCAGGAGCAACCCAAAGCGACATCATGCGTGGTCCAAGTCCTCGCAAAAAACAGGAACTTACCACCGCGGTGGAGTGTTTCCGTACCTGTCTTGATTTATAAAACTTCCTGCGGCGAATTTAATTGCTGCTCGAAAGAAGCCAACAGTTGTTTCTAGAAAGAGGAATCGGTGTCCTACGAGGAGTAACTTCAAGACGGGCGCAAGGGTATTGATTACGAATTTCCGAGAAGAGCCATAGCACCTTATAAAAGGTATCGCTGTGGGCCACATCGATGAACTCGAGAACTCAGCCGCAATTGCTGCACGCGCTTTCTGAAGAGTCAACTTAATCGCAGCACCAGAGAACGCCGCCCTTCGAGCTTGGCATCGACCCGAAGCTTCCAGCTACTGAAAAGAACAGCTGCTTGAAGTGCTGAGCGAATTTCGCGAGCGTTTCTTAACAACATCATGGGTGCGTGAAACAACGGTAGCGCAGCACCGCATCATTACTGACGAGGACGCGTTCCCTGTCGAGCAGCGGCCCTAACAAGATACCTTAAAGGAAAAAAAATATGATTCAAGATCAGGCCAGGAAAATGCTTGACGACGACATTATCCAACCTTCGAGAGGCCTGTGGGCGTCCCCAGTCCTCCTTGTAAAGAAGATTGGCGGAACCCTGAGGTGTTGCGTGGACTATCGTTGACTGAACGCCGTGACTAAAAAGGACGTCTATCGCCTCCCCCGCATCGACGATACGTTAGAGCGACTGCGTTACTTCCAGTGTTTTTCGAAGATGGACCTGAAGAGTGGCTGCTGACAGATTGAAGTCGACGAAAGCGACAGCGAGAAAACTACCTTTGTCATTCCAGGCGGACTATAGGAATTCAAAGCGATATCATTCGGATTGTGTACAACACCAGTAACCTTCCAGTGTGTCATTGACGCCTTGCTGGCAGGTCGGAAGTGGCAGAGATGCCTCGATTTTTTGCATGGACGATGTTGTGGTGTCTTCACCGGATACCCATGAATACCTGACGCAACATACAGCAATGCTTCAAGCCACCAAGACCACCGGCATGTCACTTGTTGGTTCGCCTATGATGAACTAAAGTTTCTTCGCCACGTGGCGTACAACAAAGGTGTTCTTCCTCACCCCGAGAAGACTTGCGCCATAGCGGCCTTTACTCCGCCGTCTGACAAGAAGGCCGTGAGAAAATTTCTTGGACTCAGTGCCGGCTACAGGCAATTTGTTCTGGACCTCGCCAAGCTGGCAGCACCGCTGACGTGCCTGACGAGGAACGCTGTGAAATTGGAGTGGACATAAGAACGCAAGCTGTCGTTCGACGCGCTCACACGAAGACTAGAGGCGCCCCAACCCTTTTACATTTTCACCAGTTCGCTGAAACTGAGATCCACGCTGACGCCAGTAACACCGGACTCGGCGCGGTAGTAGGCAATAGGGCAGAACCAGAATGAGCGAGTGGTCGCATACGCTAGTCGGTCACTGTCTAACACGGACAGGAACTACTGAACGACAGAAAAGGAGTACCTTGCTCTCGTGTGGGCAAAACAAAGATCTGCCCATATTTGTATGGAAGTCCTTTTCGCGTGGTCACAGACCACGACTCACTCTGCTGGCTCGCGAATCTGGACGACCCCTCCGGACTCCTTGCCCGGCATATCTTACGACTGCAAGATTTCAACATAAATGTTGTGCACAAGTCCGGCCGGAAGCACAATGACGCCAACTGCCTTTCAAGTGCCCCCGTCGAGGCCGGTCCTGCCTGCACTGAAGATGACGACGATGAGTGTTTCCTTGGCGCTCTCGATCTCAGTGACATGACAGCGCTCCAAGAAGACGACCCTGGACTTCAACCACTCATCGAGCACCTACTAGAGGGACAAGAAAACCCTGTTCCCCGCGTTTTAATACGAACATTGCGAACCCTCTCCAACTGACAAAGTGTGCTCTACAAAGAGAACTTACCCGACAAGAACACGGCGTGGCTGTTGGTGATCCCTTTCAGTCTTCGAGAATAAATATTTCAAGACTGCCACAATGACTCGACGGCGGGACATCTTGGCTACAGCAAAAATCTGGCCAGAATGCGTGAAAATATTTCTGGCCGAAGCTTGCGAAGACATTCCATCACTAAACTCGATCTCGCCACGAGTGTCGACGATTGAAGAAACCACCGACGAGACCAGCAGGACTTCTTCAGCCGATCGCGCCGCCATCTGCCCCATTCCAGCAAATCGAAGTGGATTTACTTGGACTGTTCCCAACATCGACGCAAGGAAACGGATGTAGAATCGTCACTAGATATTATCTTACACGGTACGCCAAGACGAAACTCCTCCATCAGGTACGGCTGTTGAAGTCGCCAAGTTTTTCATCGAGTCCCTTGTCCTCCAGCACCGCGCCCCCAAAGTCCTCATTAGAGACCGTGGATAGTCGTTCATGGCTCTGGTGACTCAAGAAATGCTTCCTCTCAGTAGCATCAGCCACCGTTGACACCACTGCGTACAATCCTCAGACAAATGGGCTAACGTAAAGACTAAGAACTATCGCCGTTCTGATCTCCATGTATGCCGACGTAGAGAGCAAGACGAGCGACGAGTTGTTACCCCACGTCATGTTTCCTTTCAGCACGGCAGTGCAAAAGACCACATGAGTAACACCGTCTCTGCTGGTGCTTGGCTGAAAAATACCGACCATGTTCGACGCGATGCTGCCCATGAACCAGCTGACGATTGGAATCACGACGCGCAAGTGCTTGCTCAACAAGCCGAAGAAGTTCACCAGCTTTCCCGACTCAGGATTTTGGATAACAACGTGTCAACGTCACCCGGTACAGCCTTTGTCGGATCGACGTTCGTTTCAAGCCTGGATACCATGTGTGGGTCTGAACCCCGATAAGAAGACGCGGTCTAAGCGAGAAACTCGTGAAGCGCTACTTCGGACCCTACGAAGTGGTTCGTCGACGCGGGGACATGAACTACGAGGTGATCTTCAACGGAAGAGAGACTTTATCACGCCGCACACAACGACCGCAAGTCGTCCACGTCGTGCGCCTCAAGTAGCGCTACGATCAATATATACACTCTAAGAAAAAAGTTGGCCTCAAGGGACTAATGGCAGCATTTGGTCCTCTGAACTCCCAGTTGCTCCCCGAAAGGACCATCTGGCTCAAGCTAGGTACCGTGCGCAAAAGCTGGGGACTAACTGCGCTCGACTGGGACCAACCGATAGGCGTGCGCGAGCAAAAGCATCCATTAGTCCCCCTCAGACAGGGTGCATCTGTATGATTTAGTCCCCGAATGCAAACGGAATGTTCGCCAGGAGGACGAATGCTATTTCGCTTGTCTTGGCGATCGGCGAGACTCAGCCCAGCACGGCTGAAAGTGTTGACAAAACTCGGACGAAACTGGCGAATTTGTTTAATGTGCCAGGAACGTTAAGACATTGCATGGTAGAGCTTCACGTGTTGTGTGAAAGCGAGTGAACGAATGTGTTGACTCGACTTCCTCCAACTATCTCCTCAAAAATGATCTGTTGACATTCCAGAAGTCCCATTTACGTAATTTGCCTTCGCGCAAAAAAATGTGCATTTATCCAAACGCAACACCTCCAAATACTAACACTTTTTTTCTTTTAAAAATGAAACTTAAGTTTGTAGAAGCCACGCTTTTAACACCGGAGTCTCGCAGTCAGAATGAATGGTCACTTCAATCGCTAAAACTGAGCATTCCCACCGGCGATATAAGCAGTCGCGCGATGCCACTAGATCGCATCGCAAAAAAAAAATTAGATGGTCACACCGGCGTGTGCGATAAGCGAGTCCAACGCCTTCGTTGGCGAGTCGTTTGTCGAAAAGTCTCGTTCCGAACGCCGTTGATTTGCTCAGCCGCTCCGCGACTAGATCGCATCGCAAAAAAAGTCGAGTCGAGAAGCGACTGTTCCAATCGCGTCGCTTTTTGCCCGCGATGGTCGCTTTTCCGATGAAAGTTATCGCGCGGCTAGATCGCATCGCCGGTGGGAACGCGCCTCCGTCTCTGTGTGGCAAACCTTTCTGGGTAGTCCAATGTCGAGCTAAAATCCACAACGACACACTTGATGCACGGCACGTTCCACTTAAAGAGCACATTCAGGGGCAGTATCCAGACGCCTTCATGCCATCGTCGTCGCTGTTTCCAAAACAATCCAGATGAACAACGAAGAACGAACCACGCCCGGAACATCACACCTGGCACCACCCTACTAATACAAAACAAATGCAAACTAAAAAAAAAAAAAAAAAGCCACCCGAGAAAGTTGAAAATGCTTAAGAGAGAGAGAGAAAAGAAAGAAAAAAAAAGTGTTTGCTTGAGGTCACTCGACCGGCGTGTTGAAAGTGGCGACCGTCTCCCGTCCTTGGAGCTCTTCGGTGTCCTTGTGTCGTGTGCAGTGGGAGTGGGAAAAGAGATTATCTTCTGCGCGCACTGCCCCCTCCCCCCAATCCCCTACTCCGCATTCTTTGCTCCTTGTACACGCGGGGGGTTGGGCGTTGGTCAGATGGGGTCCGTCGGGAAAACGGGAAGTGTCTTTGTTTGAAAAGAACCTGTTTTTACTTTTTAGTAAGTTGAAAGTCAAAATACAGCCTTCGTCGGAGGCTGGTCGCCTTGTGTCGTCTCCGATCATGCCGGGATCGGGTTTGGATTCGCGGTACTGAAGCACTGCACTTGATCTGTTCTGACGTCGCAAGCCAAGGGAACTCGATTAAGGTATGTCGAAGTGCTTCTGTTTATGGTGTATTTATTAACTGTGGCTTCAGAAAGTGTTTCCTTTTGAGCGCGTTCTCTAGCTTGCAAAGCGCGCGCCATGCTCTATTCTTTTTGGCCCCACGGTTGTTGATTTTGTTATGCAGCACAGAGACCTCATATTCTATCGTATCGAGCGAAACGCCAGTTCTACCGATGGCTTATTTTTGTGTGTGTGTGTGTTTCGCAGACCCTGGCAGGATCGCTTGACCATAAACGCCTGTCCACATGCAGCGGAGCGCTACAGGCATAAAGGCCGGTTCAGACACTTGCGTTTGAGTGCGTTTGATTGCGTTGCGTCGAGTGCGGAAAGCGAGTCACCGGCACATTTGTGCTTCGTATGAAACGTGGAATAAAATCCAAGGAATCATCTTGGCACGCGATATAAGCAGCTGGGATGTCCTGGTTTCTCGCTGCCGCAACGCAGTCAAACGCAGTCAAACGCAACTGTCTGAACCAGGCTTAACGCTGACCTTGCGCTAAGCGCGTGCTGACGAGATCGGTCAAAAGCTTTGTATCGCACCGACAAAACTCATGCTCACGGCAGACGAAAAGTAGCTCATGACTCGTGAGCACCGCTACACCAGCGCTTCGCTGCGTGTGAGAACCGGCATTAATGGAGACATTTATTCGCTTGTACACTAGACTTTCGCGTTGATGGCGGGAGATCATGCCGTCACTTTGAAGCATAGTTTGAGCACGAACGCGCTGGGTCTGTAATTCGCAGCGAACGGTCTACTAAAATCAATATTGCGCTGGTCTGCTGTCAACAGACCGCATGTTGGATGTGAACCATTGTATCACTTATGCAGCCTATTTGTTAATTTATTATGCGTGTGTTATAACTTATATCTCATATATTTGTCAAGCGATTGGGTATTTATGCTGCCCTATTACTAATAATCCGAATTCCTCGCAAACAGGCAAGAAGCTGCCGGAGCCCCAATAAACGGTGCTGGGACCACGACCGACTTGGGCAGACGTCCCAGTGTCCAAGCCATCGTCGACGCAAGTGCGCTCTTCGGAATTTGGCCTTATCGTGGATTCTACCGCCCTGGAACTTTGACTTCATTCATCCTTGAATGCGATGTGTATCTACGAGGCAATAAAGCTACTTTTAACCTGAACTCCACAATTTCGTTTCGGGAGATTTTTGGCACGGGACCAAATGAAAAGGATAAACGCTTAGTCCCAGAAGCCTAAATCCAAGGGCGCAACGTTTAGACCCAGGGGTCCAAGTGCAAGGGCCTATCAGTTAGTCCCAGGGGTCCAAGCGCAAGGGTCTAACAGTTCGTCTTCGAGGTTCAATTGAAACGGTGTAACAGTTGGTCCCAAAGGACCAAGTGCAAGGGCCTAACAGTTGGTCCTCGAGGTGTAACTGAAAGGGTGCAACAGTTAGTCCCAACGGTGCTAGTGCGAGGGACTAACTGACGGGGCGCAACAGTTGCTCCCGTTACAGTTGCTCCCCTAGGGGACTAATGGTGGTGGCAGCGCATTTAGTCCCCCGAGGGACTAAGTCGCGCTCCCTTTTTTCTTAGAGTGTAGGGCTGTGGACTGCGTTTTTATACTACGCTCGGTCCGACTCATATTTACGAGCTCCGTAATTTGCCTTTACTTTTGCTTGTTTGGCTCCTCCACTTCCCTCCAAGTTGCAGCTAGACGATACACTTTTTGAAGGGGGAGTAATGTCACACGCGTCGCCGAGCGAGCGCGTGCGTGGCCGAGTGGTTAGCATGTTTGGCTGTCGAACGGAGGATCCGGGTCCATACCGGATCCTTCAGATCTACCGGTTCTCATAAGTCAGAGCCCTACTGAAAAAAAAATAACACTTGGTGCCTATATGAAAGTAAACAGGTTCATACCGGTAACAGTTTAGCAAAACCGGTCACGAGTTTGTCAAAGGGGTCGCCCGTATGACTCAAAAGGGTCCCCCGCGTATCAGCGATAACGGTCACCTATTTAGGCAAACGGGACACTTCTTTGGCAAACGGGTCACTCGTCTGGGCAAATGAGCCACTGGTTTGGGCAAAGTTATTGTCGGATGTTTGCTCAAACCGGCGACTATGTTGCACAGACGGGTAAACGGTGACCAGCAAACTGTACCGGTTTAATCAAACGGATCTCCGGAGGTCGTTTGATACTGTACCTACAGTTCGGCGGCCAGGGCACGCCTATTTCAGCCGTGACAGCCTGTTTCCCGAAAGCCGGGAGCGCCGGTTCATTGGTTTACAGTCGTTCACGTTATGCAATAATTATATTCATATTTTAATTGCGCTGATGTTCGCTAATACTGCTACTGCAACAAGCAAAAAAAAATTTTTTTTCCCGTAAACGTGCGTTTTGGCGAGTTTTGCAGTTTTCAAACTTTTGTGTTATTTATTGCGTCAATTTACTTATTCAGCTCGGATCTCTCTCGCAAAAAAACGACCGCGTGAAATAACCTACTTTTAGACTCTGTTGCCTCCTCAATTCAAGACTCAGCAAAGGTAGCGCGCAAGCACGTGGCTGTAAGAACGTCGAGCATTGCGAGAGCAGGTCCGCCGTTGCGGCAGTGAAATCACGAGCTCGTGCTGGGTGCTTTTTTCGCCCGGGCGCAAGCCCAGCATCTGGCCGGCGCCGTTTCCAGCCTTCGAGTGCGCTGAAATGCGCGCGATTCGCCTGCTTTCGCCACGACGGAAACGCGTCCTGGTGGAATGCCTGAAGAGAGGGTGAGGGGGTGTTCGAATGTCCTGCGCCTTGACCTTACCCCCTCCCTCCTCTCTGGTCAGCTCTGTCACGTGTCCCGAGAGAGCGAAGGGCACGGTACACGCAGATTAGCATAGATTCCGAGATCGGGAAGGGCCCGCGCTAGCAGTCGCTTTTCTTTTTCTGCTTGTTCTCCTTTGCAGTTCGAACTTTGTTCGTCCTACCTGCTTCGAACTGTTGCCTTTCCTTGCAGTCTTTTCTTGAAAACATATTGGATGTGCGCAAAACCTATGAGTGTTCGAAAAGTCATACGCGTATATCGGCAACAAGCAATTCTTTAAAGAAGTCAGGAATTCTCGCGGTTTGGATGGGCTCGGCAAGTGACAGCTTGTGCTCCGCATCGTGTTGAAACTTCAAGGAGCCTTCTCGTTTTTTTTGTGTGTGTGTGGTTGTCCTGCTTTGACCGTGTCGGCATGTATCTTGGATTACATCTTTCAAGTCCGCTATTATTATGGTAAGCGCACTCCAACCTACTTGTTGGCAACGATTGACCGTTCTACGCGTACTCTGCCAGATATATATAGAATTATGTAGATTCTATTCTCGCGGCAGCCGGAGAATAATTCCCCGAAAATGTGCCATTACAGTCTAGAATTACCTTTTTACTTGTGTGCTTTGCAATATTTTTCAGTTGTATAAAAGCTTTTCAGTTGTATAAATGCGTCTTCACATTTCACACATTGCTTGCACGTTTGTACTTGTCTACGAAAGAAGTTGTAATAAACTTCTTGGAGAATTGAAGACAATCTTTTGTTTCTGTTTTCCTGCCCATTTACAAGCAACTGCGCAAGCACATTTTTTACGCGTTTCCTCTCTGTTATAAATAGGCCTATGAGTTTAGGGACGTCCTAAGTATTTTTTAAGATAACCAACCTTCTGAGCAAGACCTATTAAGGTCTTGTCTAACTAATTTGCCTATCCGAATAGTGCGTTCAAATATGTGGTCACGTGCCAGGTCAAACGGGCGCCCGTATCAAAGGGGCACCTGTATCAATTGGGCTCCCGTATCAAACGGGCACCCAAATCAAACGGGTACCGTATTAAACGGGCACTCGTTTCAAAGGGGCACCCATTCTAAACGGGTACAGTTTCAAACCCGTCCCCGTATCCCATAATCTCGCTTGATCCAAACGAATCGACAAGTTTGCCACCCCCGTAAATTTCAAATGTCTTTTTTTTTTTAGTAGGGAGGACACTTTCGTCTGATCGAGTTACAAATGTTCTAGGCGCCGAACGTTCTAGGCCAGAGAGACACGCAGGTACAAAAGGTGCCCCACGTGGAGAGCCGGAGTCAGTTTCACCCCAGCGTTCGATCATGCTGTTACGCCGACTTCGACGCTTGGGATGCTCTGTTGTTATCGTCCGTACCCTTTTTGTTTTGTCCGCAAGTTAGCCCCATTAAACGTGTTATTTTTCTCAGTTCTTCCTTGCTTCGTCAACTCACCATTCACGACAATATTTTTACCTCCTCTGCACCGCCTAAAATAGTTGGGTGTGTTTTACCTCTTGGGACAGTATTCTGCAAAAATTGAAGGTGTACTCAAAAAATAATATTAACAAAAAAGCTAGAGCGAGAATATATTGGGAAACTAACGTTTACGTTACCACCAACATATGAAAGTTTCCTAGTACAAATTAGTGAAGTTTGAATTTGGGCCTCGATCGTATAGAATAATGGAAGTTGTCGAGGGCGGAAGTTAAAGTTTAAGGAAAATAAGTGCCAATACAAATCTAAGACGTCGAACACCACTTCTAGTAAACTAAATATGCATCAGTTTAGCAAAGAAAAGGTAACCGAAATATAGAATATATCTAGCTGTACAGAATGAAAAGAAGCCTATGTGATTTTCATACTTGCTGTTTTATGCCGGACTTAATTTTTCTGGCTGTCCTTCACCCATTTCTTCTGTATTTTTGTCTAAAAGTCACATAAAAAGGAAAACGATATGGGAGGATGCAAATGAAACCAAACATGCTTCTGAGCGTGAACTGCACGGTACTGCAAGGAAAATGTTAATTTATGAACTCTTCAATGCCTGTATTAAGCCAATAACAATGTGTTTCTTTAATATTTCTTTATATTCCCATGCAGGAGTTCCACTCCGCACAGTTTGGAAAGCATGTCATCCCAAGCATTGAGAGATGCTTACAAAGAACAGTTTCGTGCACGGACATATGTGGATTCTTATTTTACTGGGGAAATTTCTTTTTTCCAACTGGAAGAAACGCATCGTCTTTTTCAATCGGGTAAATATCGAATTCGGAATATTAGTTTATTGTAGTTTCAGGGTTGTAGGTCCCCAGATTAGCGATAGATGAACATGTAGATTTAATGTGTATTTTTGAGTGGAAATTAGAAAGTGAGAAAAGCGAAAGCTGTGGTTTTGAACGCCAGTCTCTATCACACGCTTTATGCCCTTCCCCATGCTTTGACTGCACGTGCGTTCTCAAGAGAAAGAGAAAGAAAGAGAGAAAATCATCATTAAAGCCGCCGATGTCTGGGCAGTGGTTACGAGAGGGTGAGGTCTTCCGGAAAAGCTTGGCGGGTCAGGTCGAGTCCTGACCCGCCAACTGAATTGCCAAATGAAAGTCCTTTTTGTGCTTCCCACCATCTTAGTTATTGTAGTTGTGGTTACGATTAAAGTCGCGTTTAAAGCCCAGCATAGGGTGCGCACGCGCACGCACACGTAGCACGGTGACGTCACGACGGTAAAACGAGGGAACTTTGAGAGAGCCCCCAAAAATATGGCTATGAAATGAAGTCACTTCCCTACCTCTCGTTTCTATTGGGCGAGGTGTTCGGTGTCTAACCCGAGCACAGTTGGACACATAAGTTGTGAACACAAAATAGGTAATGTTTTGTGAACTAGGATAATTTTTAGATAAAAGCACCTTGATTTCGTTTTTGCATTTGTTGGCATTTCAGCTTGGTCAGTATAAAACTCTGGTCTGCTTTCCATAGATCTGATTCAGGGCGAGACCCTGTTGGAAGTGGGCAGCGGCCCGATGATAGTGAACTCGCTCATGATCTCCAGTCGATTCAAGCACATCGTGCTGAGCGACTTGGTCGAAGAGAACAAGCTTGAATTAAACAAGTGGATCAACAGGGATGCAGATGCCATTGACTGGAGCCTCTCTGCAGAGCAGATTGCTGCCATTGAAGGCTATGGGTATGTGGGGTTCGACAAGTCATTGCCGTAGTAATCTATCGGTCGCGTGCGTATTTGATTGCACCTTTCTTGCGGTTCTCTTTGTTTTTTTGTCCCTTTCGCCCTTGTCGTCCACTTTTCCCAGGTAGCGCGCCAGAGGAATGCCCAACTTGGGCAAAGGTCTGGCAAACATAAGGGCCCAACTTTGGCGCAGTTAGGATTTTGCACCATGGCAATCATCAGTGCCAAAGTGCGGTGCGTAACTATAGCCGTAGTTGGGCGATCCTAGGGCATGCCAAAGTTTGACTCTTCTTTAAAACGCCAGAGGAGCGCCAAAGTTGGTGCTATACCTAGGCCATAACTGCCAAAACAACGCCAAATTTGGGTATTTCGGGCATGCCAATTTTGGCCTTTCTCTGTTCCGCCGCAGTTCTGCCAAAGTAAGTGCCAGACTTGAACCATAATTGCCAGAGCAATGCCTAATTTGGGTATTTCGGTCACACCAAGTTCGGCTTTTCTCTGGCCCGCAACAGCTGGGCCAAAGTAAGTGCCAGACTTGAGCCATAACTTCCAAAGCAACGCCTAATTTGGGTATTTCGGACATGCCAAGTTTGGCCCTTCTCTGGTCCGCCAGAGTTCTGCCAAAGTAAGTGCAAGACTTGAACCCTAACTGCCAGAGCAACGCCTAATTTGGGTATTTTGGCCACACCAAGTTTGGCCTTTCTCTGGTGCGCCACAGTTCTGCCAAAGTTAGTGCCAGACTTGAGCCATAACTGCCGCAATAAATCTTAATGTGGCGATTCGGGCCATGCCGAAGTTTGGCCCTTCTCTGGCTACCCACTGAAGTGCAAAATAAGTGCCAATAGTGGCAAAGAAAGCCGAGAGGCCTGCCCAAGTTTGGAATATCTCTGGTGTGTCACAGAAGTGCTCTTTCACGCGCCCCAGAAGAGAATGAAACTAAATAAGCGCTGGGAACACGATGGTCAGATGTCATCACTTCCGTTCCCAAGCAGCACGGCAATACGTTGCGGTATCGTGCCAGTACTGGCCGAAAGTCGGTTCCAATATCGCTCAAATGTCTAGTTTTGCACCACCGTTTGATATCCGGCAGCTCTTGCCATACAGTCGTTTTGCCCCGGCCTAGCCTTCGCGCAATATTGGGTGAATACTCTTCGATGCGTATGCTCCGTGTTGGCCGAATATCGTGCAAGTATGTGTACGTTGCATAGCCAATCACATATACGGACAAACAAAATTTTTTCGATCGCTCCCAGAACTTTATTAAACCACTATCATTACATACAGTGTATTCTCGACATATTTACAATGGTCACACTTCTTAAAACGAAAAGCAAATTATAAAACAGTATTAACACTGTCCTCATGCCAAGCAAAACTCACCACACAAAAAACCGCGGAGATTGAGAGGAAATCAGGACTACTATCAGAAGCATGCTTGCAGTGTACTTACTAATAAAAGAGCGATATCATGTAATCCTTAATAGATGTATAATCCAACTCAGGGCACTCCTCAAACACACTCGAGAAAGAAGGTTGCGCACATTCCACTCTAAAAAAAAGGGTTTAGTGGGTACACCCACAGGGGGTGTAAGTGCTGCCACATATATTACGCCCATAAAGGTGTAAGTGCTGCCACATATACTACGCCCATAAAGTACACATAAAAAATGAAAGCCGTTTACAAATCCCTGTAACGCCGAATCGGAGCGCAGCTCTTGAGGAGGAGTAGGGAAGGGTACTGAGGGGGGTCACGTCACCTGCGGGTTGTCACCTGACCCCGGGGGGTCACGTGATCTCGGGGGAGGGGGGAACGTGACCTCGGGGGGGGGGGGGGGGGGTCACGTGATCTCGGGGAGGGGGGTGCCGTGACCTCGGGGGGGAGTCACGTGACCCCCCCCCCCCGGGTACGCCAACGCCGTTCAGGCTGGAAACGGGCCCCTAAGAGCTGCGCTCTAAAAGAGGTGCATATATACAACCTCTTTAGGGGTGCATATATGAGCACCCTTCTATACACCTCCAGCATTCGGGGTGCACAGATACACCCCATACTGGGGTGTGTCATTAATCCTTTCTTACACTCTCACTGTCGTTTCGGTGTGCAGGTACACCCCAATTTAAGGTCTACAAGTATTCCCTACTCTACACACACCAACAGGGTTTGCTATTACACCGTTGTTTACACCCACCCCGCTCATAGGGAACAGAGATACACCCGCCAACAGGGTTTACTATTACACCGTTTTTACACCTACCCCCTTCATATGGAACATATATACACCTCATTCAAAGATGTACCATTACACCTCTTTGTGCTCCCACCTCAGGGAGACCTGTAAAAAATTTACGCGCCCAGGCGGTTGCAAAAAGGCAGACTTGGACGTAGTTCAACTACTCTACTCAAACTACAGTAGTTTAACTACTTTTTCGAGTAACTTGATAACTTTCAATTACAACTTCATTTGGGTAATTAGTAGTTTAATTTAACTACTTTTTTCAGGTAACTTCTACTCAAATTACTAACTACTTTCGAAATTATATAGTGCTAATTTTGCTCATCACGAAAGTTTGAGGGCAGAAATGAATAAGACGCCGGCAGATAAAGTGGCATTCCCGAACAAGGGGCCCCCTTGTTCGGGAAGGCGTCCTTGGGCCAAGGTGGCGACGAGCAGCCAAAACATAACACCTGCAGGCACGAAAGCAGGAAGAGATGCTTAACAAGAATTGGTCGGATATTGACCTAATCCGGTAATGCACGCAGGCGCCGCGTTTCCAGCTGCAACCATGAAAGACGGGGACACTCCGAGAATTGTTATTGTTTTCGTGTTGTCTGTCTTTAGTGAATTCTGACTCAAGCGGTAGGTTCCACGGGAGGCGCCACTGGAATGACCTCGCAGCTGGGCGCCTATTCCCATGGTCGCCTTGTCGTCAGCGCATACGCCTTTGCAAAGCCGGACTCCCCCGCGCACAAACCCTGGCACGGATAATCCGTTCATGGGAGCACGTTCCCGCTTCCAGCGACGATGCTTGTTCACGTAATCCTTCGCGTCCTTCCGACCATCCATGCCTGGGAGACCTCCTCTTTGTTAAAAACGATTTACTTGCCAGGCGTGTCAGGCGCATCAGAATATTGTAGTCGCCGGGGAGGATTGCGAGTTGCCCTTGGGAGATCATTTTGTTGGACCCGGCGTCAGCGGCGAAGTATACTTCGGTTCATCATCTGTTAAACCAAAACAATTTTTTTTCAGTAGCGTAGCACTAGCACTACAACGGGACGCGCAGTCGTCCGGATGATCTCATCGTCGTGGCTTGAACCCTTGACGGTCTGGTGCACTCGCTCAGCGTACTCTCAGAACGACGTCTGAATAAAGAAGGGCCAGTCATAACAGTCTCAACTTGACGAAGAAAAAAGACAAAAGGAGGAAAGTTTGTTATACACCAACTCATGTTTACAAACAAACCGGAGCGCCCCTAGCGGACGCCACCGGCGCCGCGCATGCGCGAGGGGGGTGTGGGCAGGAAGCTCGCCGTCGCCCATAGACAAACCATTGAAATGCGATGTTATCGGCATCGGTGTGAGTCCCCCTGCTCTTTTTCGCGTTCGAATTGTTCATTTTACGTCTTCCTGGCAATGTCTGACTACTTGAGCGGCGTCAGCGAAATTACCGAGGCTCGTTACACCACGAAACTTCGCGCGAATAATGTGACATGTGGAGATTCATTCCGCGTGGACGCCGCAGTATGTACGCTAAAACCTGATTCGCATGATGAGATTTCGCTCGCAATTTTCAGTCGCGACGCCGCTCGGGCTGCAAAAGTGTGAACCGTAGCCGAGATGGTCGACGTCGATACTGAAAATCGCAAGCAGAATCGGACCAAGTCAATTAGGCGTAGGTAGTCAGTGATAGTCACTGGTAACAATGATCAACATCTTGTATTTACTGTTTACATCGAGCCTGCTTACCAACCTTCAAACGTAAGTCTTTTGAGGCCTGCACTTACTTCTTATCGCAAATACCGGGCCAACGTATACGGGCCGGCGTAGTCTAAGAGAGCAGACGACAAGCAGAAACGTTTGAGAGAGCAGACGACAGCTCAAACGACCAGGCGGCCATTGAACTTGAAGACGCACTGAACGTAGTCCGCAGGTGGTCCGCACAACTTGATTGCTTTCTGGCGTTCATGTTCCAATAACACAAATAAATCTGATGACCACAAGTATCCGTGAATTCAACCCAAAGTGCTTCCCGCCCAAGCAATCGTTGTCCGAAGGCGTCTGCTTTTCCCTTTTTACGGCACATATCAGAATTCTCGGACGAACTGAGCACCTGAAAACTGACCTTCAAACCTTTCTCGACACTTTTGGTACGGCCCCAGTCGCGGCGTTTTGACGAGGAGGCAGATTTTTGTCTGGTTCCTTTCAAAACAACGCAGGAATACACGTCTGGCATGGGGACTTCTGCCCACAGCCTCAGACCGGAAGTGCGACCGACGCGCCACCACCGCGCCGTGACGTCACAGAGATGAGTTGGTGTATAAAAGATCCTCTACCCGAGCAAACCTCACATGTTTAGTCATGGACACCTAATATGCCGACACTCGCTTACCCGACCCTCCAACGCCTGTTTCTCTAATTCAACGCTGCCGTTCCATCCAGCCCGTCGGTGGAACGTCTATTTAGCTTGGCTGGGGACGTCTTTAGGAGGAAAAGGGAAAAACTCTCCTATCAAGAACTTTGAAAGTCAATTGCTTCTGCGAGCGAATAAACTATTTGGGCGAAAACGCAAGCCATAAATAGACAGCATTTATTTTAGGCTCGCAGGATTTTTCATTGATCAAAACTGCTGTTCATTTTGCTACCACAAAAATATAAAAAAAGTAACTTCGAAAGTAACTTCAAAGTAACTCGCTACTTTTTACAGTAGTTAGTAGTTTACTCAATTACTATTACAAATGCGTAATTTCTACTCTACTCCAATTACTTTTGGCGTCGATACTCAGTAACTTAACTTAACTACCTTTTTTGAGTAATTTGTACATGTCTGCAAAAAGGCAGGTAAACAGACACAACGGATTGTTTTCAAATGTCCTATAAGTTTATTAGACGGCCTATTCCGTAAACAAGTAGAAACGTGCAAGCAATCTGTGATATGTGAAGATGTACAACGAAGCTGTTACACAACTGAGGAGATTACTGAGCGAACAAGAACCGCGGTGATTCTTAAGTAGTGTCTATTCTCTCAGCAGCCGGCAGAATTATTTACCCGAAATCGTGCCGGCAGTCGTCACTCATTGGCGATATAATCACTTCATCGAACGACGCGTCATCGACAGCTCAGGTTAGCTTTCCTCTATAAACATCTCTTTTTTTTTTGTAATGAGCTGCCGCATACTGTCGCCACGATGCGACGTGAACGGGTGGGCTGGGTCGGTGAGCACGCGCCTCAGAGACACACGCACGTCGAAATGTCCCTACAGCGTTTATTTCGCGTAACGAGTAACGGTGAAACGTTAGTGTCGACGAAACGTGTCTAGAAAACGTGTATCAATGAAAAGGTGTTCATGAAACGCGTCTTCACAAAACGCTGGGAGAATAAGAAAGTCAGCTGCAGTTATCACATGATTGTAGACAGCTAATGGCAGGCGACTGCCGATAGAGTTTCGGGGAAATTATTCTCCAGGCTGCTAGGAAATAGACACTGCCTAATTTTAGAGGTAATCAGGAACGGAACGGTCAATTGCTGCAAAGGAGTAGGTTGCAGCGCACTTACGATGAAAGTATCGGACTTGGAATATGTAATCCGAGATAGATGTGGACAGGTGCACTGCAGAACCACACAAACACAAACACGGAAAGAAAGGGGTCTGTGAAGATTCAACACGATGTGGCAGAAGAAGTAATTTGCCAAACCGAACACTAAACGCATCACATGAATTCCTTGGGCTTTTTCGGAGAAATCGCTTGTTGCCGATGTACGTTGAACTTTTTAAACACTGGAAGCCTTGGTACACTCGAATACGTTGTGACGGAAGAAATCTCTGGCAGCCCCGCTGGTCGCAGCACAGCACACAAGAAACTAGGCCGGGAATCAGACATTCCCGGATCGGAAAGAGCTACTACGTCACCCGTGAAACCTTTGCCACATGATCACGCTCCTGCCATTACCCACGCCCAGACAGCGTACTCAAGGCATAAAAAAAGCCTCCGGTTCATCGGTCCGACGACTGCGTAGCCTGTTCCACGCTTTCAGTTTAGGGAGAGAAAGAAAAGAGAGGAGTATACGAAAATATCAGCTCCTTCCAGGCCAAAAGTGGTCGCCCTCGCGAAGGCTTATCTTCAGGGTTATCCCAACAATGAACGCAGCTAGAGGATTTGTCCCCTATATCCTCTTGAAAGTTCTACCCAAAGTTAATAGTGCAGTGGATGCTACCCGTGGCCTTGGCTTTCAGGCAGGTGCCGTGATCTGCCTTATCTCTAGCCTGGAGACTGCAGTCACGTGATCCTACCCGGAGACCCGATTGGCCGAAAACAAGCATAGCGTCTACTCTACTGTCAATACCGAGTGAACCAAACAGTTGCATATTTCCTAAGAAACTGACCAACCCAAAAGTGACCCCCAAGAGGGCATCCAAACACACGTTGGTGGTGGGCGTGGCTAGCGTGGCGGTGCACTGATACACCTAGACGTTTTTAAGGGAGAGGAGGATGCTCATTGTCGGTGCACAAATACACTGGCTGGGCAACTGAGGGTGCATCTTTCAGGAAAGGGGTGCATGTGCTGCTGATACACCCGACTACACCCGTTTTTTCTTGGAGTGTCAACTGACGTCTCGTCGTCGGCGAAGAGCAGTTTTTGTCGAAGCGTGTCCAACAAACACATCACTAGAATTCCACGAACTCCGGTGAAAAAAAATGGCTGTTACCAAAAAAATTGGCATTGACGTATTCCGGCCGTTTACGACGAAAAAAACACGGCCGCGTCTGCAACGCACGAAGGCAACATAATACTGAAGAGCGCATTTCGAAAACCGGACCTACGTGGCCCGCCTATTTCTATAGCTAGGCAAACGGCGAAAACGGCAGCCCCAGATATCCCATCAACGTGACAGGGAGAGTCACGTGACAAATTTTCGTCCAAACGTTTTTGTCCTACGCGCTCTACGTAGAGAGGTCACGCCGGGTCACGCGTTTCGCTCCACCCTTTTGATTTGCTTAAAGCGGCTGTCGCGCTCGCTGACAGCCACACGAAGACACAAAGGCAGGTGGGGAGGATTTGCAAAAGGCGAGGTCGAAGGGGCATCAACAACGCATGAGAGGAAAGGCCGCTTCTGCCGGTGACCTTGTCGCCTTTCCTAGTCTGTCAGCGTTCGGCTTGCATTGTGAGCCTCAGAAAGATAATCTCCTTTCTTGAGAGCGAAATGGAAGGGGTGCTTATGTCTTGCGGGCTTGTCGCCATCCGCTCTCGACTCGCTCGCAGTGGCCTCCCATGCCTGTCGTGCCGGCGAAATTAGAAGCGCAGCCGGGACATTTTCTCCCGTGAATGACGATCGGGTGCTGAAAATCCGAAGCAGCTCTTTTGGCGTGCATTTGATGTTCTCGGAGTCGGTGGTTGAGGCATCACCCCGTTTGCCCGATGTACCTGGCCCTGCAGGACAGGGGGATCGCGTACACTTCCTCCGCTTCCTCTCCTTCCCCCAAGATTTCCCTTTCCGGTACTCCCACGGAGCGGGCGGGCTTTGAGCTTGAAGCCGAAAATAAATGTTGACGAAGTTGAAAGATTGTCCTGTCTGTATCGTCCCTTTTGTGTCTCCACTTTCTAAATGTCTAAAAAGTACCAACACGCTAAAATAGTACAAGTTCCGGGATTTCATTTTAATTCCCCAAGTGTAATGCCGAAGCCGCGACACGGAGCCCCGGTCATTTCCGCTCTTTGTTATCGCAATGCAAGACACACACAGAGCAACGCTCGCTTTTGCAATGCGCCGCTAGCACGATGGCAGCACTTTCTGTAAAGGCGCAGTCACACCGGGGCTGTTTACAGTCGCGCGATGCGACTAAATCGCATCGCAAAAAAAGAAAAGTAATTAGATGGTCACTCTGGCGTGCGCGATGAGCGAGTCCAACGCCTTCGTTGGCGAGTCGCTTCTCAAGAACTCTTGCTCCGAACGCCACTAATTGGCTCAGCCTCTCCGCAACTAGATTGCATCGCAAAAAGTCGGCTCAGCAAGCGACTGCTCAAATCGCGTCGCTCTTTGCCCGCGATGGTCGCTTTTGCGATTAAAGCTATCGCGCGACTAGATCGCATCGGCGGTGTCAACGCGCCTTAATGTAGAACCAGTCTCACGGCGCGTCCCGATATTGACGTAGGTACCTAGACGCGAGCACAACATCCGGCACAATATGCGTTTGCAAAACCTGGTCCAGCCGCGTCCAAACATTCACCCAACCTTTGTACTGGAGAAATCAAGAGACACCCAAAATAAGATAAAGTTGCCAGCCGAATAAAACTTGATTTCTATTTAATTAAGATGAAGACCCCCCGCGTACATCAAATACCTCATCAGCCGAACTTCAAGGCAGTAAGCCTAGTTCTGGCACTCGTTTGGCAACTTTGGCCCGTAGCTGCCAGTTGACAGCCGAAATATCGGAAAGCTAAGCCTAACTTTGCCACTCGTTTGGCGACTTGGGCCCTAAGATGCCAGATGTCAACCGAACTACAAGGTAGTAAGCCTAACTCTGGCACATCTGTGGCGATTTTGGCCCGAAGGTGCCGAATGACAGCCGAACTATCAAAAAGTGAAGCCTAAGTTTGGCACTTGTTTGGCGAATTAGGGCCAAAATACCCAGACTGTAGCCAAGGGAGGTCAGGTTCGGCTCTACTTTGGCTTCTTCGGGCATTTCAATAAACTCCCAGACAAAAGCCAAGTTTTGGCCCAGAACTTGGTGCTACCTGGGTTATTATCGCTAAACCCATTTTTAACTCCCGGATCTCAGATGTTTTCCTTTTGGGATCTAAAAAAATATATATAAACTTGATCATGCTGAGAAAGATCGGGAACTAAGAAATGTGTTGAGGGCGAATTGCCACCTCGCAGAACAACAGGGATACCATTGGACTCTATGCCAACGCCATTCGTTCCAACATACCTATATATGTATCCCTGAAAAACCGCAAACGAGTGGTTCATATAAAACGTCAGTTGATCTCATAAGCCTTAAACACTAATGCCTCTAGGATTCTAGAAATCAACAACCCGCGTAATGATCAATGTATTTTTTCAACGGTGAAAAGTGGTTAATGTGGTCCATATGGGAGAGATAATGCATATGTCAGAATGGCTGGGCATGCAAGAAAAACCCGAACAATTCAAATCACAAGAAAGTGGATGAGGACTTAGATTTCCACATATATTCCCAGAGACATCGAAAAAATTCTCGAAACCAAACGGCATAGCCTAGTTGCTTAGACAAGAATGTATAACCTGACGGACAAGATATTTTGTCACCTTGTTCGTTATTATATATCTCTTTGTCTAAGAGATCATTATGTTTTCTAACCATAAAGCCCGTATACTTTCGCTCCTTGCAAAAACAAAACAAACAAAAAAAAAGAATCACCGAGTTGTATGTAATACGTAAGACTCAAATAAAAGCAGCGCGAACAGTACAAGTTACGAGTCAAAGAAACCGGTTGGACCAAGCGCTGACATACGACTGCTTTTACGTTGCGTGCGATCTCTCATACATATAACGCAAAGGACGATGCACTGACACACCTGCTGCCCACGTACTGTGCGATAAGGAATTATTCCGTTATCCCACGAGTCGTTTGGTTGGTGGCACGCCAACCAAAGGACTCCTGAGATAAAGGCAGCGTCGTAACTAGTTCTGCAGCGTTATTTGGTGCACACCCAGATGCATTGCAATGAAGCACTATATGTCCACGGGGCGATGACTTGATTGCCAACGTGTGCACTTGGAATATATTGTTAATGCATCTGGCCGACCGATTGATTTGTACTTTGCCTCATGACAAAAAGATTTCGAATACAATTCTCATTTTGAACTCTACCAACCTGTTCCTGTGTTTCGTTTTCCAAAGTACCACAGGCCTTCCAACCTGCGCAATATTTCCACACTACTTTTCCAGTTTTTAGGGGCAGAATACACCACTGGTTCACTGTGTCTCTCAACCTCCTTTCTCATCCGGTGTCTGGCATTATGTAAGTATAGAACTAACACAGCTCTGAAAAGACTCTGGGGTGGCGGAAGAATCATACATTTTTGTAGTACCATACTTACACAAAATCAGCCACCAGATAAATAAGGTTGCGAGAAAAGTGTGCGCCAGTCGTGTTCTTTTCGCCTAAAGAAGTCAAAGCATTGTGCAAACATAACCGGAGAGAAGACCTAAGGCACGTTGCGAAAAAAAACACAAATACAAGTTTGTAGAATGCGAAGTAGGAATTGTATACAAAATCCCATATTCGTGCAGAGACATATGTATTGGTCAATCGGGCAGATCTATGAACGAACGATATTGGGAGCACGCGTTGTCAGTTAATTCATCGCTCAGTGGACATTTCATGATGCATTTCATTGAATGAGGGTGTGTACCGAAATTTACTGAAACAGAGGTCATGACGGGACACGGCAACCAAAAAACTCGTGAGATAACGGAAGCATTTATTATGACACATCACGAGCAAGGCATGGCTGTCAGTGCACCGTCGATGGCGTTATATAAAAAAAGTGGTCGCATATCTTGTACGGGTTGAAGCAATGTATTGGCATGTCTAAGATTACACAGGTCTATATTTCTTCTAAGGAAAACCAGTTGTGAGTAAGCGCTTGGTCTGTCCAATTCTTTGACTCGTCCGTTTTGTTTTTATTTTTCGCCCTGTTTTTAGTCAAGAGGCATCAACAAGAATCTCTATTTTGTGCTAACTAAATACGTAAACCCTGCATGCATCTTAAAACGTGCCCAGCGGATGACATACTGCAGTGTCGAAAATAAATATAAAACCTTTAATGCAAATTTACTGTTACCTATGTTTAATGCAAAAATCGCAATATAGAGCCCGAAACACAGTCTTACATCCAAGCATTGTTTTCTCATCGCCTTTTGCCTCATGGTGAACATTACGTAAGATAAACATAATCCGCTGGGGGTTCAACTTTTAACAAGTCATAGCTCTTTTGACTCCCTGCATCTCTTGAAGCGTTTGACCTCTTGACACACATTGGATATCTTTACCTGTTTTCACCTTATGACTCATATTGAAGATCTGGATTCGTTCAATCTATTGACTTGAAAAATCTCTTAATACAAATGTCATGTGAGCCTGATCTAATGGCCCGAAGCGCTTAAAGGAAGAACTACAAAGCCCTGATGTTTTCTTTTTATTATTCTTATGCGCATATCTCAACACAGTGCCCTAGTGTGTAACAGCCTAAAACCTGACAAAAACTCTTCCTTCTCGTTTTCAGCGACATCAAGAAGGGGGCGATGGAAATATTGGAGCGCACACGCGCGGCCATACGCAAGGTGGTATCTTGCGATGTGGTGGAGCCTGCAGTGCTCCCGGTGGAACATAAGGAAACCTTCGACGTCGTTCTTTCCTGCGGATGCCTGGAATCGGCAGCAGCCGAGCACGAATCATATCGAAGGGTGGTTTGCAACGTGGCAACAGTCGTGAAACCTGGCGGTCTGCTTGTTATTTTGGGTGTGGGTGGTTTAAAACAGTATTCCGTGGGAACCGCTGATTTTACTCTCGCGAACATCACAGGAAATGTAGTGACCGAAGCCGTGACAGATGCTGGCCTCCAGATAGATCTATACCGACCCCGAAAAATTGGGTGTTTCTCGGGAAGTTCAGACGTATTCACGTTTTACCTAGTGGCACGCAAGGCATGATTAAACAAATCTGCACTTTATTTCGTGCAACGTACATTATTTTGACCCTTTTCTGCTTTCTTACACTTAATATTCCTACCTGCGGAAATAAAGCTTTGAGATTTGCATTTTCCACGGTGAAGCGCTTTGAAGTCAAATAAATTTTTCACTAGTTCAAGGTTAAATTAGAGCGAAAGACTCTCAGAAATCTAAATCTTTCAAGCTTATAAAGACAATCCCAGGACGCACACCATCATGGGCCATGGGCCAACTGTGGCCAGTATTGGGTATCGCAGGTATAGCCTTGACGGGTGAACACGATGTCTGACTGTCACACGTTCGTCCGGGGTTGGTAAGAAAAAGGTCGGGAGACAGAGAATTAGAAAAAAAAGCCGGGCATATATTTGCACACACAAAAAATATCAGTATGGAAGGAAAACAAATGCAACAAGACCATAAGTAAAGTCCCAAGAAAGAAATACGCAGTTCAAACTACGGGGCTATCATCCTAGAGATTCACCGGCATATGTCGTGACGAGGCTCGGTTCCTGGCTTCTGTAGACGCTCAGTCCAGGGACGGTGTTGAGGTGGCGTAGATGCTCATGCCTCCGCTGTTCGCTTCGCACCGTGCTTAGCGGCGGGTTCTGGTTCATGGCGTCGATACCGGGACACTGCCGGCCAGATTCTTCAAAGAGCTGCCAAACGTCGCGGCTCGTGCTCTTCACGCACCCTTCTCGCACCCGTCACTTCGTCGTTCACGTTCTTCCTTCCACAGAACCATGACACCCCCCAACTTTAAAAAGTTTATAACATAAGCTTTTCTTTCTTGACACCTGGTACTTCCGAGAACTCCATCCTGACGTCACCGAGCACAAGCCACCCCCACAATCCTCCTACACGACACTTTCACAACACGACCTTCTCGATGACCTTGCCACGACGTCCGGTTACACCGCAACACACTTGGCCGGAGGGCCCTCTCCATCCACATTCAAATCGAAGATTTCTTTTGAGAGAACTCACTGTAGTCACACACATACGCAAACGCCCCGTCTTAAATCTGACAAAAGACATTGGTACACATATAACACAAAAAGAAATATACATTGAGGGAACCCATCCTCTTCCGGGTCTCGACTAGTTATACCTAACAAAAAACTTAGTTTAAAAGAAAAATAAACTACTAAAGGCGGCTTAGAAAGTCTGCTCCCACGTTATCCCTGCCCTTTATGTATTCCACGTGAACGCTATGATCCTGCAAAGCCGTACTCCACCTCATCAGTCGCCTATTTGTATGCTTAGCTTTGTTTAGGAATTCAAGTGGTCGTTGGTCGGTCTGAACCCAAAAAGTTCTGCCGTACAGTAGCAACGTAAATCTGGCAACGGCCCATACCAATGCCAGACATTCCTTTTCTATCGTTGCGTAGTTCGTTTCTGCGGTGTTGAGCTTTCTACGGGCGTTCGCCACGGGATGTAGCATTCCATCCTTTTCTTGAAGCATCACTGCACCCAGACTCGCGCCAGACTCGTCTGTCCTTAGCACGAACTCCTTCTCGGGGTCCGGCGCCAACAAGATGGGAGGATGTCCCAGCTTGGTCTTTAGTTCATATAAGGCCTCCTTTTGCTGCGGCCCCCGATCAACCTCATTGCGGGCTCCTTTTTTGGTGAGGTCTACTAAGGGCGCGGCAAGACCCGCATGGTCCTCTAGGAACTCGCGGTAGAACCCCATGAGTCCAAGGAACGATCTCACTTGTCGCTTCGTTCGCGGTCTTGGTACGTCTTGAATCCGTTCAATGGTCCGGTGATATCTTTCCCTTTCCAATCTCGTGCCCCAGAAAGCTGATCTCCTTAAAGCCCACTTCACATTTCTTTAGCTTTACGGTAATATTAGCCTCGCGCAGGCGCCTAAAAATACAGCGAAGCGTATCAACCTGCTCTCTCCATGAGCTTGTGGCGATCAGGATGTCGTCGATGTAGTGGTGTGCATCTGGGATGCCATCTAACAATTTTCGCATCAGCTCCGTGAATGTCGCAGAAGCCGTTCTTAAACCAAAGGGCGTGACCTTGAATTGGTAAAGCCCACTCGTCGAAGTGAAGGCAGTCTTTTCCTTGGCCTCTTCTTTCATAGATATCTGCCAATACCCTTTTGCTACATCAAACTTCGAGAAGAAGCGCTTCTGTCCCGCCTTAGCAAACGTGACGTCGATCCGTGGTATTGGTACTGCGTCGGGCTTGGTCATGTCATTGAGCCTAGTGTAGTAAATGCAAAACCTGTTTGACCCGTCTTTTGTCTTTACCATTACCACTGACGCGTTGTATGACGAGGTACAACTCTCAATCACGTCCAGCTCCAAAATATCGTAGATTTCTTGCTCGACTGTTTCCTGAACCGACAGCGGCAGTTTGTACTGCTTCACATGTATTGTTCGGGACGTGGTCAGTTGGAGGTCCCAGGTCAGCAGACTCGTCCTGCCTGGAAGGTTCGAAAATATATCTTTGAAGTCCTCAATCAGCTCTCGTACCTCATCACGCTTTTGGAATTCCAAGTGTTCGTTTATGTTGACGTCTTCCCATCCTTGCTGCCTCGTCCAGCTTGGCGTAGGAATTCCCTCTGTATCTTCAAAACTTAGCTCGCTTGCGACTTCATCTTTTCTTGAGAATTCATTACCATACCGCAATGTTGTCTACCTTGTTGACTTCCTTCTCTTTCTTCGTATCTTTTCAGCATATTGATGTGAAACACCTTCTTCTTGCCTCCTACGTCTAGCTCGTAATCCACCTCATTCTTTCTTGTGGCTACGAGAAAGGGACCTTTCCATTGCATGATCATCCTGTTTAGATCGGTGGGTAGCAGAATGAGCGCCAGGTCTCCTGGCTTCATATTTCGGTTGCAGCTCTTCTTGTCATAGTATCTCTTATACTTCTCCCTTGCTTCATGCAGGCATACGTGCGCCAGCTTGCATGTTTCCTCTAGTTTTTCCCTTAGCTCCAAGATGTATTCATATGCCGTCTTCATGTCTTCCTTCAGGGCTTCGTTCGACGACACTTCCTTGAGGATGACCAGTGGTCCTTGTTCTCTTCTCCCGTACAGCAGCTCAAATGGCGAGAGCCTGAGGCTTGCCTGGGGCACCTCTCTGCAGGCGAAAAGCAAAGCTGGGAGATATCTATCCCAATTCTTTTGTCTTTCTTTGCACAACCTCCTTAGCATCTGCTTAATGGTGCCGTTAAACCTCTCGACCAGGCCATGGATGATGGGATGCTAGGGAGTGGTTAAGAGTTGCTTCATCGATAGAAGCCGGCTCACCTCTCTCATTAGCTCAGAGGTAAAGTTGGTGCCGCGATCGCTAAGGATCTCTGCCGGTACTCCACACCGCGTGAGCATCTGAACCAACGCCTCGGCTACCCGCTGGGACCCAATGCTTTTCAACGCTACAGCGTCAGGATACCTTGTGGCCATGTCAACCATTATAACAATATACCTGTTCCCCGAGCTTGCGATAGGCACTATATCTATCGCAACTCTTTGAAAAGGTGTCTCGATGATTGGCATGCTTCCTAAGGGGGTCTTGCCCACCGTGCCTTTGGGTACGGTGCGTTGGCACACGTCACACGAACGAACATATCTTTTGATTTTGCTTTGCATACATGGCCGAAAGAACTCTTTTGCCACCAGATTGAGGGTGTTTTTCGCCCCCTGGTTCCCGGACATAACGCTGTCATGTGCCATAGTTACAGCAGCGGCCCTGAACCTTTTTGGGAGAACCAGTTGTTCTGATCTTCTGTCGGATCAGTATACGACACTCCTGTATAAAAGATCTTTCTTCAACTAAAACTGAATCCTTGTCCTGGAATTGTGTTTCTTCGTTGTTTTCCCCACATCGTTCGAACACTTCGTAAGAGTAGCGTCCCCTTTCTGCTGCTTTCCAAGTTCCTTGGCTGTCGTGTCGGTTACTGACACCTGCGCGAATTTCAGAGGGCGTCCTAGTTTTCCTATTGGTCTTCCAGCTTCTCTCCCCTCGCTCGCGGACGCAGCTATGGCTGGTTTCTCATCCGGCAGCTCGTCGATGCTCTCGATTGATTCCATTGCCCTGCGACAGCCCACGTTGACTCCGATGGCGTTCGAACACGTTTCACATCTCTCCTTCGGCTTGTCTAGGCAGTCGCCAAGATTGTCTTCATTGTTATTTTACCATTCTGGGTCAGGGTCATTAGCCTCACGCATTTGCGGTATGTTTCCCAGTATCAAGTCGTATAGGAAGTTACTGACGCACTTCGCCGTTACTTTTCCCCTGTAGTAGGGCATTTGTATCACAATAACTGCCTCCGGCAGGTACCGAAATGTTCGATCTCATAAAAACACTGGACTCGACTTTCCAGCTAGGTTCTCTTGAGGGACTAGTTCTTTGCGAACAACAACGGTGTTGCAGCCGGTGTCCCTTAACACTGTTATCTTGTGTTCTCCCAGTCGTCCTTCCACTACCGGCATGTGCTCCGACAGAAATTTTGGGGCTCTTCCTATGACCGCATTCACTACCGGGATCTTGTCCCCATTATTCAGGGTGACGTAGGAGTCGTCCGCGTCGTTGCAACTATCTGTTGACACCGTGTACAAGCACTACACCTGATGTTTCTCGCTCTGCTTTCCCTTGCAGTTCTCTGCCTTGTGACCACTACGGCCGCAATTCCAACATGCCAGTGAGCTTATAGCTTGGCCGTTACTTCTGCAGTTTCCTGCCTTGTGCCCAATCTTCCCACAAAGGAAGCAGCGGATACTTTTTCGGAGACCACCCCTTGCGTGTTTATCTTCATTTCCAGCGTCTTGCCTGTTTGTCGCCTCGTCTCGCTTTTGCTTACCCGTGCTATGCTGCACCTAAGCCTCGAAGAAGAGGTCAGCTTTAGCTGCTACGTCATCCAACCTCTGACGGTCGCGCTCTCTCAGGAAGACCGTCAGCTTGCTCGAGCATGTCAACAGAAATTGTTCCACTAAGATATTGTCTCGCAGCGATTCGAACGTTTCCTCAACTCCCGCTATCTCGAGCCATCTATCAAAGTACCCTGCCAGTCAAGCAGCAAATTGTCTTATCGTTTCGCCCTCCTCGGTTTTGGCGTCGCGAAACCTCTCCCGGCATCCTTTAGTGTAACGAAATCGCTGGAACAGCGCCAGTTTAACCTTGGCATAGTCTAGGGCATCTTCAGGTGTCAGTCGGCCGACCACCGTGAGCGCGTCTCCGGTCAAACATAGGCCTAAAGTCGTGGCCCACTTCTCCACTGGCCAACCCAACCCTGTTGCAGTAAGCTCAAAGCACTGCAGATAGGCATCTAGATCGTCCCTTCGTTCATTGAACTGTGGAATCAGTTTGTGGGGACTTCCGTGACTCCCTCGGCCTGACCCTTCCCGCAGTCGGTTTCCAAATTTGCCGGCCCCTTCACCTCCCCTTCACGAGCCGCAATCCTCAACTGCAGAACCTCTCGTTCCTTATCCAACTTAGCGCTTTCGGCCGCTAACATTCTTTGAGCCGCCTCACGGTCCTCCCTAGCGTTATCACACTCTTGAGCTCTCTCAGCTCTCCCACGCGCTCTCTCCTTATCAACCCATTTTTTTTAACTCGCCCCCAGTATGCCCCAATTTCTTAGCTGCCGCGATTATTCTATCGAGCTCCATAGTAATGCACCAGTCTCAAATCTCCGTCTCCTCTCTCACCTCCCGGAAAACTAACTACGATGTAACGGGCCACGCCATCCTGGCAGGCTCGCCAAATTGTCACAGGCTCGTCCGTGGTTGGTAAAACAAGGGTCGGGAAACGGAGAGTTAGAAAAAGAAGCAGGGCATATAGTTGCACACACAAAAGAAATATCAGTATGGAAAAGAAAAAATTCAATAAGACTAAAAGTAAAGTCACAAGAAAAAAATACGCAGTTCAAACTACGGGGCTATCGTCCTAGAGATTCACCGGCCTATGCCGTGACGAGGCTCGGTTCCTGGCTTCTGTAGATGCTTAGTCCAGGGACGGTGTTGGGGATGGCGTAGATGCTCATGTCTCCGCTGTTCCCTTCACACCGTGCGTAGCGGCGGGTTCTGGTTCAGGTCGTCGATACCGGGGCACTGCCGGCCAGATCCTTCAAGCAGCTGCCGAACGTCGCGGCTCGCGCTCTTCACGCACCTTTCTCGCACCCGTCACTTCGTCCTTCACGTTCTTCCTTCCACAGAACCATGACACTGACGAATTATCGCTTGAAACAAGAAATAATAAAACACATAAGGACGGACACACACAGACAGGACAGCTCTTTCAGTTAGCAACCGACGTTCACGATGCCTCCTCAATGGGTCAGCGCTGTTCTAACCCAATCCTGGAAAAAAGAGGAAGTAAACCATCTCCTTTAGTACAAGTTACGGCTCGTCCACATCTTTCCGATTTCTCAGCGAAGCTTCTTCCAAGCTCCTTGAGTTCTCGTGGAAGGTCAATGTGACAGGGATGAACGTCTTCTACCAAAGGAACGTCCGAGCAAAGTTTGATCCCCATATCATTCTTTGCGACTCTCAACTCATCTCCGGGACCATGTATTTGCTTTCCAAAGGGGCCTAAGTTCTCTTCTTATCTCCCAACTACGATGGTTGATTAGCAGGTTTCATTTCATCATATTGCCACTCAAATTCCTGAAGAAGACCGACAAGCGTTCAGAGATGCGGGGGTTCGTTCCGTTCACTTCCATCCTCCTCCAGAAGTACGCGACGTTCCAATCGCCGGCAAGATTGCGAAGTTGCGTCGAGGTTGGTTCAAACACCTCGAGTCTGATGAAACTAGCGTTTTTGTCGTCTTGGTATTTGGTTTTTCGGATTGGGTCTTTTGGCGCAAGGGCTGCTAAGGCCAAAGAGCGCCAAAGAAGGAAACTATTGCATTGAGGGTAAGCCAGAAGAAAGGACTCTTGTGGTCAGGGTTGAAAATAAAGGATTGAGACATGAATCGGATAATGTCACAAACAAAAATGGACATGAGTGAAAAGCTTTGAAGTTCACAGTCGATGTAGAAGACCAATAGCTTCTAAAAACTTAAAAACCTGCTTTTAAGTTACGAATGGTTAATCACCCAATAACAGCATTGGGTGTAAGGGAATGTGCTTTCTGTATAACAGTGCGAAGTGAGATCGACGTTCCCGTTCATAGAAAGGGCAGTCAATTAGGAAATGGAGAACACTTAGAGGTTTGTCACACTGCTCACACAAAGGGCATCCTCCCCATGGAGCAGGTAGCCATGAGTCAGATTAGTGTGGCCAATGCGCAAGCGACACAGTACTACTTTATAAAAGCGTTCCCGGTGCCGGGCGCTCGCCCATTCACCCAGGTCTGGCTTAACCAGATGGAGCTTGTAGATCTCCTCATTACACTCGGCTTGTCATTGTGCTCGTATGCGGGACATTACAAAAGTGCGATAGTCCATGTAGGGGATCCTTTTAATATCTACCTCTCTGCTGACGCATGTGCGGGCAGCACGGTCGGCGTCCTCAATGCCTGGGATACCAACATGGCTGGGAATCCAGCAAAAGACAATGGTGCAATGCTTTCTGGCTGTCACAATAATTTTCTTCTGAACTTCAACAACAAGGGCGTTCCTTGTAGGCAGCAGTGAAGGGATGGCTCGCAAGGCACTAAGAGAGTCAGTGAAAACCACTGCCAGGGGTATCCTGTGGCGGGCTATTTGTTCCGTAGCCAACAGGAGGCCATACAGCTCCGCTGTGAGATTGGTAGCCGCAGTATTTATCCGCCTTACAACTTCCACTGAAGAGCCAATGCCAGAGCAACCAACAAAGGTCTCGGATTTTGTTCAATCTGTATAGAACTTTGTATAATCGTCATACAATTGCGCTAGTTCATGAAAGTCTTGCGGAAGCCCAGAACTTGGAGTGCTTTTCTTGTTATACTGTGCAAGAGGCAGGTTGCAGTGTATGTCAGTGTGCTCCCAAGGTGCTATGGTTGCAGGGAATTCGACTACCTGGGATGTCACATCTAATCCGACAGACTCGGCCAAGGTCTTCAATCGCATACTGAATGGAGGGATCACGCTAGGTTTTGCGAGAAAGAGTCGTTCCGAGCATGTTTCGTAAACAACTGCTCGAGTGGGGTGCTGGAGGACAGATCGCATGCGAAGAGAGTACATCATGCCCAATGTGAATCTACGTCTTTCGAGGCAACACTCATTAGCCTCTGCATACAAACTGGGCACAGGGGACGTACGAAACGCACCCGTTGCCAAACAAAGCACAAGGTGATAAATGGAATCCAACATCTTGAGCACAGATTGCCTGGCAGACCCATAAAAAAAGCTGCCATAGTCCAATCGGGAGCGCACCAAAGAGCGATAGATCTGTAGGAGGCACAATCGATCCGGGCCCCAAGACCGGTGAGAGAGAACTTTAAGGATATTGAGAGACTTGTGAGCTTTCAGTTTCAGGCTTTTTACATGAGCATTAAAACTCAGTTTACTATCAAACGTAAGACCCAAAAATTTGTGTTGAGGTTGGACACTAACATTACTATTGTAGATTGTTAGGGATGGTTCAAGAAGGATTCCACGTCTGCGGATGAAGCAAACACATAGAGTCTTTTCAGGAGGGACCTTAAACCCATTACTGTCAGCACACTCAGTAAGCTTGTTGATGCCTAGCTGGACCCTGCGTTCACAGACTGAGAGGTTACAGGAGGAAACTGAAATTTGTAAATCATCGACGTAAAGTGAGTACTGAACCGACGGAGGGTTTACAGAAGCAATGGAGTTCATTTTAACTATAAACAAGGTGACACTTTGTACTCCCCTCTGCGGCACACCATTTTCCTGCAGAAATTCACGGGAAAGTGTGTTTCCAGCTTGACTCGAAAAGTGCGCCTGTCTAAATAGCTCTGAATTGCACGAAGCATGCGACCACGTAGTCCGAGGTCCAACAGCTCCATCAAAATGCCAAAGCGCCAAGCCGTGTCATACGCTTTCTCGAGATCAAAGAACACGGAGAGGCAGTGCTGCCCGTGTGCAAAGGCCTCACGCACAACACTTTCGAGACAGACCAAGTGGTCGACAGTGGGCCTTGATGAACGATAGCCGCACTGAAATTTGTCGAGCACCTTACCATATTCGAGATAGTACATTAGTCTACGATTAATCATTCGCTCCAGTTTCTTACAGAGACAGCTGCTAAGAGCAATGGGCCTGTAACTGGAAACACAGGAAGCATCCTTACCAGCCTTCAAAAGTGGAAGGACATGTGCTACCTTCCAAGATGAAGGGAAACAGCCCTCCTGCCATATGCGGTTATAAAGATATTAAATGACATCGAGTGTAGAAGGATGAAGATGCTGTAGCATTGAATAATGTAAACCATCTGGTCCATGAGCTGAGGGCTTTGTGTTATGAAGAACTGCGAGGAGCTCGTGCAGGCTAAATGTAGCATTATATTCCTCCTGTTCACCTCCCGAGGTTTTCAAAGGATTGGTCTCAGCCTTGAGCTTGAGTCGAAGGAAAGTAGAAGAATAATGATGTGAACTGGATATGTATTCAAGATGTTCTCCAAAAATATCAGCTTGTTCCTTGAATGTGTCTGGGCATGTGCCATTCATAAAACGCAGGGGGATTTTAAATGCATGATAGGAACCATTGATCCTGTGTATTCGATCCCAGACCTCCTTAGGTGAGGTTCTGCTACTTATAGTGGAAGCATAGCCTTGTCAACTTTCCCGTTTGGATTTTCTTCGGACGTAGCCTGCACGGGCCTTTATTTTCCGAAAGGATATGAGGTTATCTCCAGTGGGGTATCGTCTCAGGATACCCCAAGCCCGATTTTGTTTCTTGCGTGTCTCTTCACATTCCGAATTCCACCAGGTCTTTGGCCTCCTAGGAAGAAATTGAGATGTCTGCGGGATGGACAGCTTGGCTGCTGTGAAAATGCGCTTGGTTAAAAGATGATTGAATTCGTCAATTGTAAGTCTTTTGAGACGAGAATATGCTAAAAGCAATGCCTGCTTGAAAAGGCCCCAATCAGCCTTCCCTGTTGGAAAATCTCGATGATGGAAAGATGACGGAAAAGGCTCATACAAGCGTAACCGTAATATGGGACATCCTATACAAGCGAAAAAGGCGGCTCCAGTATAGTGGAATAAGGCGGAACGATACAGGTGGGCGGAACCATACAAGCGTGTCGTATTATGGGACATCCTATACCAGCGTAGTGGATATAGGCGGAACCATGTAGGCGGACGGAACCATACAGGCATAACGTAATATGGGACATCCTATACCAGCAAAAAGGCGATACCAGCATGGTGGAGCCATATGGCTCCAGCGTGTTGGTTTCGCCTTTTCACTGTTGTACAGGGCGATTTAGTTTCAAGCTTTACATATATGTTTAGAAAGGTCGTGAAAGCTATATTAATGCGGTTTGTGCAGGCGAGTTATACGGCCAGGCGTACGTAGTATAGGGACCTAGTCGTAACGATCAGTCAGATAATTAAATACAATTTGTTAATCAACTTTTTAATTAGTGAAAATGAAAATATGGTTTCAATTAGAAACTTGCTGAGTCATTGAAAACCACAAAATCAAGTTTTTTTTAGAAGGATATAATTCAGGGGTAGCGTTTTATGCATTCTGTAAAAAGCTTTATTTGGACGAGTTTCTAGGTTTCAGTTTCTTATCAGAGCTCATCTCTGCGCCCACGGTCCTGTTCCCCAGGGGCATAGACACGCAACACACATGCGCCTTGCTTCCCTTCATCCTACGAGGGAGGCGAGGGGGCGGCTTCGCACTGCGGTCACCGGGCAGCTGGACCGCAGGTGCAAAGATGCGCTCTGGTAAGAAACCGAAGTCTGGAAATGCGTCCAAATTGACCATTTTTTTATAACGCCATATAATGCTACTCGTCTATCTTTACAAAGAAAATTGATTTAGTGTGTTTTGATGATGCTTAGCAGGTTTCTAATTGGAACCATGGGTCTATTTTCACTGATTAAAAATTTCACGAACTTACTATACTTAGAGAGAGGCTGAAGCAGTTTTGTATTTGAGAAAACACTTTTAAATCTTCTTCATTCGACCTCGAGAATCTCAAATATCAAAATTATTTGCTAATTTAATTAATCAAGGCTGCATAGTCATTTTTAAAGCGCTGTGAAAGCACCTCCCTAGAGAGCGACGTCACAACAGCAGCTTTCAAAATCTTTGTTCACGCATCTTCAGCGCCTATCAAAGCTATGCACGCACGTGCTATTTTTTAAAAGGGCAGAAAAATGTGTCACGACTGGTGCCAGTGCCAGAGAATATACCTAGAAAACTTGCGATTGGACGCGCGGCCCTTAAGCGACACACGCTTGGCGGCCGAAAGGTCTTCTTACGATGTCACTGTTGGTGGGATGTTTTTTGTGTTTTCTCACGTTTAGTTATATCTTTGAGGAAAACGAACGGGATATTCAGATTCGCGGGATAAAACTACGCTAGAATGAACCTCCATCTAGTTTTCTGAAAGAAGTCTGGCATATCTCTGTAATAAGCCGACGGATCATTACAAATTAGCCTTTTATACTATGCCGCCCTGGCCATATAACTCATGTGCACAGACCGCGTAAATGTAGCTTTTACGGCTTTTTTTAAAAAAAAATCTGTAAAACATAGAAAAAACTCTGTAGAATGTCCCCCAATACGATACGATTGTATGGTTCCTTCCCCGCTTGCATTGTTCAAGAAAGACTTGTGGACATCCAGCGTTTCATTGGAATGCTGGATGTCAGCGAGTCTCTACATCAATGAGTGGTTTCAAACAAGCATGGTGTTTGCACACCAGTAAGCTCTTATCCGAGGCTCACCAGGACCACTAAGAGCAGAGGCGAAATGTCGTGACCTGGTAAATTTGGTTGCAGGTATTTATTTTTACAAGAACTGCATGCAGCAAAGCTTAACTTTGCTTAAAAGAAGATTATTAAAAATTCAATACTGAACAATGGTGTCCCTTGAGCTGTCAGACCAAACTCCCACTCTTGCCACTCAGGAGTTCCTAACTTGTGCGTAGAGGATCAGCACAACCCAGATTTGTGCTGTGAGCGCACCTGCAATATAAAAGTTGAATAAACATGAGATGAAATATGAGACGTTTACAATTCTCTGTAACGTGAAATTAGAGCACAGATCTTGAAGAGGAGGATGGGAAGGTATGCCCCTCCTCCCCCTCCCCTCCTCCTCTTCTGCTCCCTCCCACTTAGCAGGAAACTTCCCTGAATTTAGCGGGAAAATTTCCCCACTAAATTTAGCTGGTTAAGTTTCCCACTAAATTTAGCGCAGAAATTGATGTCACATGACCTCAACACAAATGCAGTTTTTCCGCTAAAAGTAGTGGGGAAAATGACGTCGCATGACCGTGTCACGTCATCCATAAAAAAATTCAGTTTCTCAGCTAGACTTAGCGGAAATATTAACGTCACATGACCACAACGTTAATTCAATTTCCTGCCAAGTTTAGTTGGGTGGTTACGCCGACAGCGACGCCGCGAAACGCGGAAACGGGTGCTAAGAGCTGCGCTAAAAACTAAATGCATCAGGTGAAATAAAGTGAACATTAGAGATACTGTAAGAAAAAGAAGAGAATCTAAGATACCGTTCTCAGATCCTTCCTTTTGTCCGTTCTCAAATGTTTTGATTTCAAGAAATGTTTATCTCTTTATTCATACCCAGGGAACCCCTCCCAGTTTCAGCATGAATGCAATAAATCAATGCAGACTAGACCTTGTAAACTATAATCCACATGAAAATTAATGTTTGCCACATAGTCATGTATGAGTCAGTGGCTCAGATCTCTAAATACATTTGTATTGAGGAACATTCTTGAATAAAACTTCTGGGCTTCGAATTCAACAGTTTGTACTTCCATAAGGAACACTGTATGGCACTGATTTTTTTTTTTTTGTGACACATCAGAAACAGCACAGCACTGTCATCCTCGCATACCTAACAAGAATTTGTATTTTTTTTTAGCATGGCATGTGCTATTCTAATGCCCATACAGCATCCTTTAACAAAATTTCCTTTGTAGAGCTTTTTATTGGTTCTTATTTAGCTCGCACGACAGATTCGGTACCTTGAATTCTCACTCGGCATCAACAGTTTTATATATTAATGTAATAGCGAAAGACAAGATGTATGGACTTGAGTACGGCTCAGCAAGCACAGATGTTGAGAAAAGTACTGAAGAAAACTCAAATGTGAAAATAAAAATAAGCTGGAATGTGGAATTATGGACATGGACATGAATACAGTTAGCAGATTCAATATGAAGAATATGTGTTAGACGCACGCTCAAAGAAACCTGTTGCATCTATATTCATTCAAATTACTTTGCAGAACCCAGCGCTGCAGTCTCAGGTGGGAGTTCGCTGAATGAGTCTACTGAAAATGAGTGTAGACGGAAAAAGCAGTTTGATCTGCGATAATGAACTATACATAAGTGACATGTCATTATTACTGTTACAGTGCCGAATGTTCCAAACTGTCAGTCGCATCATTCTGTGAGTTCCCTCCGTACATTACAGGGTTTGGCTCTCTCGAATGCTTTGCGAGAAAAATGATGAACTGGAAATATCTAGAGTAGTTCTAGAAAAACTATTTCCAGAATCTTATCTCAGCATCGCAAAGAATATAAAAAGTTTCTAAAGACAAGGTTAGTGCAGGAGTTGAATAAACTAAATACTTTGTTTTTCGAAACCATCTTGCCGTAGTAAACGTATGAAGTTCCCCTAGGTAGAGCTAGTCATTACGGATGATTGTGCCCATTGCGTACCATAAAAATTTAATTTGCGACCTACAATATTTACAAACTCAATTAACTCTGAATAAGTGGACCACTTGGCATTAAAGATTGGCCTCACCATGACTGTCTACCAACATCTACATAATAATTTCCATGAACCTATGTATTTCAAGAAAATATTTGGTGCGAGCTGCTTAAAACACAATAGCACTTTTTAGCAAGTGCTGATTGTTGGGCAAGTTGGTACGGTACGTTAGAAAACATGATTGTGCTTTGAAGACGGGGACATAGGAAGGACAGACACCACAGAGTGCTAACTTTCAACTGATTTAATTCAAGAACCTCGGCGTAGAAACACACTGCGTCACCGCACCACATCTCAACCAATCCGTGGCCCTGCCACGGACCGCAAGTACGCCAAGTCCTTATCCGCCAAGTCAATTGACGCCACACTGACACAAGACGTGCCGGAACTATTTATAGCATCAGCCTCCATAATCTCTCTAACAGTCATATCTTTGTGCCTAGCAAGAACAGTAGACTGAGCAAATAATGGTTTGCACTCGCAGTCATGATCTGTCGTGTCACTGTCATGACTGCGGGTGCAAACCATTATTTGCTTCGTCTATTATTCTTGAGAGGCACAAAGATAGGACTGTTAGCGAGATTATGGAGGCTGACACTATAAATAGTTCCGGCACAAGTTGTGTCAGTGTGGCGTCAATTGACTTGGCGGATAAGGAGTTGGCGTACTTGCTGTCCGTGGCAGGGCCACGGATTGGTTGAGATGTGGTGCGGTGACACAGTCCGTTTCTACGCTGAGGTTCTTGAATTAAATCACTTGAAAGTTAGCGCTCTGTTGTGTCTGTCCTTCCTATGTCCCCGTCTTCCAAGCGCAATCATATTTTCTACCGCACTTTTTAACACTTATAGAAAGCCTGTAGTGGGCCACAACTTAAGCAGTTTTCACTTCATTATAAAGAGCAATTACACATATGTGAACCATGAATATAGGCCTGCACTGAATTTTTTTCTTAAGCTGAACGTGCTATGCTCTGTTTACTATATAAATCTTTGCAGAGCTGACAATGTGCAAGTTCCTGTTTTTTTATATTTCACATGTCCCGACTGGTGAGTGTGGTAGGGACATAAGATTGATGACACCAACGAAACACAATGATTATTTTAAGAATTTGTTTGGGTATAGCACGAGCAAGGCGATCTGCGGAAAGTTATTTCTGTGACACCGTCGAACCTACATCCGCGGGCTTTAAGTTCACATGTTAATCATGTCTGCAGACTCCTTTTTGTAATTGGAATTTCATCCAACCCAAGATTTGAATATGTTTTTTTGCATTTTAGGCTTAGTAGTGCTTTTGCTGTTCTATTAATAGGTAAGAAAAATGCTTATTTCAAGTGGCATACCTAACACCTGGTGGCACGAGGACTCCCGTGTCGTGACGCAGACCGAAAGTCACAGCCAGGGAGATACTGCGATGCTCTTGTTGCTGGGATTACCTCCCCCATGGTCCTGCCCAGACCACAGAAAAAGATTGAGTCCAAGCTTGTGGCCACTAGGATCTCCAGATCTTGAGGCACCCAAGTAGCTGAAAATAAAAACAAATCACAATCAAGTACTTGGCAGAGCTACATTAGAATGGCTAGCATATTCTTTCGTGATCAGCACATAGATCCTCTTATTTTAGTCATAGTCACCCCCCAGGACAAAGCTACGTAGGCGTTAAAATGATGGGTACCGAATTTAGGTGAATGATCAAATGCATTCATTTAACCCCCTTTCGCCCCAACCTGAGACTTCTGTCAAATATTCACATTCAACTGTAAAGACTACAAATAAAACTACTACTGCAATGCAAAGCCGTATAGTGGGAGAGTTTAGCCAGCGGGTGTGGCAACGAAGGCGCCGGAGAGGAGGAAAGGGAGGAGAACGCCGAAGGAGGGAGAGAGAAGGCAGCAGAGAAAGAAAGAGGAGACGACCACCATTTTGACGCAAAGCTGTCTGCACGGAGCACTGTTGAGGCTACGTGTCGTCTGCTACGGGCTTATTTATTTTTTTTGCCTAAATAAAAGTGCATTCAAACATGGAGGAACTTCTTTCTTTAGGTTTTTAAGCCACCGAGGAATAACACTATATCATTTTATTGCCAGAGCCTGCCAAATAAAAGGAAAGAACCGAAATTTGAATATCGATCCGATGCCAGGCGAATGAATGAAAATGGCGGCCCTCCCCGTTCAGCTGGGAGCAGCCTAGAGTTCACGCGCATGCGCTCACGCCTCTTGCTCTGTGCCACGGGCTGATCAGCTCACTCGGAAGGGAGACGATACGGCAGCGAAATCATAGACTGCCAGACTCTCCCCATATATGGCTCTGCTGCAATGGAAAGATTTTCCTACCCTCGTGCTCAGCGAGTGTCGACTGTGGATACAACTCCGGTTCATACACTCGCTGAACATGAGGGTAGAGTGTACCAGCAGAGGGCAGGTGTCTGTATACAAAGAGTTTAGTTGGCACACCAAGAGGCTAACGAATAAGAATGGGTACCACTCTGAGCAAAATGCCAAAAAAGCGTGGATCTCGGCTTGACACTAACAGCGGCACACAGTATCTATTTTACTGACAAAGGGGTACTAAATCATTATTTTCAGCTTCCTAACGAAACTAAATATTCTTCCCGGCTTGCTTTTTAGGAAAATCTCAAAATTTACAAGAACTACTAAGACAAGACAACGTCTAAAAAAAAAAAAAAAAAAGCAATGGCAAAACCAGCAATCGAATTCGCCTGCTCTCCAGTAGCACGACATCTATGGCAGGCAGACCTGCAGAATGAGCAAGCAGTTTAAGAAACAGAGTATGTCCTATGTATAATTTTTTTTTATGCTGCAAAGCAAGCGCTGGAAGGAGGTTTCACGACATTAACGAAATTTCTTGCAATCAGTTGAGAACAAATTAGAGCAGTGAACTTGTCCTTGCTTCTGGCATAACGTTTTAGTGTTGCCCATGGAAACTCACATAAATTTGAAAATAAAAACAAAAAAGACTAACCTTCATAAAAAAATCTGTAACTTTGGCAAAGAAAAGTTACCTTGGAAAAAATATGTACAATACAGTTGTACAGCGTGCATTTGTGTGCTTAACCAATTTTGAGGCAAATCGGCGACAATGAAAAGAAGACGTTTGAGTACAATTAAGGGAAAGACAGAAAGGATGCATACCTACAACAAAAACATTTAGAACGACCACGGGCAGGAAACTCTGGTGAGGCTCTCGGAGTGACTCCCTCATATGGGCCTGCGCAGACCACAGAACAAGATCGGTCAGAGCTTGCAGCCATAAGGTGCTTCATACCATGAAGTTACAGAAGCAGGTGCGATTGGAAGCAAAGTGCATTTCATTTCTCTGAAAAACGAAGAGTTTAATAGGTAGCTTGCATTCATAAGGTGATACAGTCATGAATGCACAGACTTTTCAATGCAGCGCTATATCACCAACTTGTTAACCATGCCGGGCAACACTAAAAACTGAGAGCATTATTTAAAACTATCTCAGCTTAAAGTTAACCACGACAGAAGCTTCAAGCCATCCTTGCAAATTCAGTGCACAAAGCAAGCCATGTGACCTTCTAGTTGGATGCCATGGTACGTCGAGCTTATAATCATGCGTCATGCTGTTTTTGCTGCAAAGGCTTGTAGTTTTAAAAGTGGTCCAGCTTAAAGAGACTAAAAGTATAGACGTTTATGAGTGGGGCCCTCACCTAGTCTGCAGCTACATTGCGAAATAGGACGTTCCAACCGGGATGTTTGCTGCCTGTAACCACACGACCAGCTTGTGCCCAGCGATTGTTCGAGCTGAATACATGTCCTCGACAGTGCCATTATTTGACAAGCATTTCTATGACTGTTAAACATGACTGACTTACAGAGAGACTCCACCTCAACGACTAATGACTTGGGATACCTAACTGAATACTGATATATCAACTAAATGCAAAACAATTACCTGGAAAGCATTAAATTTTTCAAGAGGCTGGGTCGACTCCGCATTAAGTTGAAGGAGTCGATGCGTAATAGGACAATACAAACAAAAATATGCCTTAGAATTCTTTTTGCACCCCCAAAATGATGTGTTTTTGAAGGTAAGGTACACAATGTTCTTGATTTAGAAAGTGCCTCAGCTGTACAAATGCATATGCAATAAGGGCACTTGCCAAGCCTATTCTACTCAGCTCTGTGCAGGTTAAGCTAAGTTAGAGTATAGAAGTACATGCTCACTGACACCATCAGAAAGGCAGGGAGAAGTCTCCGTTGTTCGACCTCCAGCCCGTCTGCTACCTTCGATGACGTTTCAGCGCCTGATGAGCCTGGAACGAGCACATCTGTCTAAAGCGGGGTGAAAAGCACAAGCATGTGCTGGAGGACGCCCAGCCATTCTCTTTTTGTCATCGGCTATACTACATATTTTTAGTAAGACATATTTTTAAGTGAGGAAAAGTACTGCAAATATGCAGTCCACCTTAAAGATAACAACAGTTGCCATTCACCATTTTCCAAATAAGTGCTCCCACGTACCGGAACATCTACACATGTGGTGCGTGAGTAGGTTCAGGACTGAGAGGCTAGAAAACGAAGCGCTCGCAAGGCTTGTCTGGCCCTTCCAACCATGCGGGTACATTCGTTGCAAGTTCCCGATTTGTAGACAAAATGATTTAGAATGAGCAAATCTTGTCTACGCCCGAGGTAGAACATTGAATTGCGATTCCCCCATATTGTGCGAACCATCCTTCAAACTGCGGTACCACCTGCAAATAAACTATGTTGTGCTGCGGCACGCGTCCATGCTGCCTGCTTCAGAGGAAAACCACTGCTCGTGTTGAAGACGACATCCCACAGTGGACAGGCAACAATTTTTAACGAACAAAAACAAAATTGATATCATTCAATAGACACAGATAGGCTCACAAAGTGTCGGCACCATGATTGTTGTTGTTGGTTTTACTCTTGCATACAAACAAAGGTGACTTCCTCTCTCCTCCGATGGACAGTAAAACCCCCTTATCTTGGTAGCCCCTATTTCTTCTCGAATCGGTCACAGAGGACATAATCGCAGCCACTGAATTCCGCAAAATTAAAGGCCGCGAAAATTAAAGGTTCGCCAACATTAAGGGGTTTACTGTTCTTCTGAGTGTCACATGATGTTAACATTTCAAGGAGGCTGAAGGTATTGGTTTAAGAAAAAAATTACCTATGAAAAAAGTGCCCTTCTCCAGGTTAGGCACGCGAGGTTCTTTTGCACTACGTATAAGGTGGCAAGTTTATTTCGGCAGAGCTTTTGGTAAAACGGAGTCACAAAAGTAGCTATACTTGGCGTCAACTATTTTGTGCTGCATTATAAAGTCAGAGTAGATTCCACAGTGCGTGCTTCAGCAGAGCACTGTTTGTTGCGAGAGCATATGTGGTTTAGTGTTGCATCCCATTTGCATAATCTAGAGAAACTAGCGCTGACAGAGTTGGAGCACTCCAAATATTAACAGCCGACTGTAGAAGCATTGAGAGATGCACACATGCGAACTGTGCATTTCTTAAAGGTGGGTTCGAGCAAAGGTAAAAACAATTTCTATACTTACGGCGGCCATACTTGCCTTTCCCAAGCACGACCACTTTTCCCTCGGTAGCACCACCCAGTAAGAAGCACCAGCAACACGCCCATGAGACGCCGCCGCCTCCTGGATTGAATGACGACCCGCCTGAGGTCTTGGAAGGAGATCCGGAACACTGCTTTAGGCCAGATGTTGTATCTGGTGGGGCAGAGACTAAAAGCAAAAATTAACAAATTTATCTGAAGCGCTACATTCCTATAGGACAGCAGTATTTTTTTAGGCCAGTGATTCGCTTTAATTAAACACAAATGGTTGGTTTATATGATGAACCATCAGCCCCTATTTTTCTTAAGTGTAACGCAGTGTCTAACGTTACGTCCGACGGAACCCGAAATAAAAATTAAAGTTACGCCCAACGTAACTGTCAAGCATTCGAGTTACGTCCGACGTAACCCAAAATAAAAATTAAAGTTACCGTATTTACTCGAAAATAGGTCGAACTCTATTTGTTGGACCCACCGAGAATAAAAAAAACAATTCAAATATAGGTCGACTTTTTTTTATTTTTAAGAACAGGGGAAATTTTGGGCAAAAGAAAGAAACCTTTATTTACATCACTTCACAGCTTGGTAGACATCCTCGCAAATCCGCCACGATACTTCACTGACACCGTTGTAAAATGACGACAAGAAACGAAAGAAGGTGCGAAGCAACGAAAGACAAACTACAAAGACGCAAACAAAGCCGCCGTGTCGCCATGAGCAACACGCGAGCCGAGCCGCCTCAAGCAACTAACAAAAGTAACATCTTTTTTTTTTTCTTTTTTTGTGCGCGTTTGCGAGGATGGAGGACAAAGTGCATGGCGCATCGCGTTCCTCTCCTTCCCCATTGCCCAGCAAGGGGAACGCTAGAGGTGCGATGGCGAAATCTAATGCCCCAAGAGGTGCGCGCGATAGCGGCACCAGCCACCGCTGTTGTTTTCGGTTGTTTAACAAAAGCTTTTGGAAACAAGAAGCGGCGCAGCTCTACGGCAACGCCGGCTCGGTGACTCGATAGCTTCATGCCTCCGGTACGGTCGCAAAATTTGGTCGCGAATGTAGGTCGAAATTCTTTAGTCACGATTTCCGGAAAAAAAAAAAAAGAAAAGGTCGACATATATTTGAATAAACACGGTAGTCAGCTGCGCGACGAGACACACATTATGAAAGCGATTGGTGCGAGCGATCAAGGCGATGAGCGACGTTTTCTAGAAGCCCAGGAACCGAGCGGCGCAAGCAGCGAGAGTGAGAAATCTTCGTCGCTCGGCGCCGGCACTCGTACCTTCTCGTCGTCGCTCGTCTCGTTGATCGCTATATTGCTTACATGCTGTTCAGAAAGGTGCTCTAAGTGGTTACCATTGCATTGGGACCAGCCTCGCATCCAACCGTAACCAGTCTTGACTTTTTTTTAAGCCGCCCAGGTAGAAGTTAACATCGTACATACATCGTTTTCAAGCATGGCTCCTCGTTCATTGCTCGATTTACTTTTTCGTAAATGACAAACCGCAATGAAGCACAATTATTCTAGTTCAAAATTGTCACGAACACTTGGCACGCATGCTTACACTGTAGCGCACCTAACGTAATTTAAAAGTAGAACGAAAACGGGGCGAGATTCGCTTACCGCTTCACGGAAACAGAGTCCTTCGGATCCGAGGCCTAACGGCCGAAATCGGAAGTCGCCTGCGGTCCGGCGATCGGACGAGTTGAGCCGGCCGCGCTGTGCTGACCCCGGCTGACCACGCCTGGTTGAACCATGAGAGGCGTCGTCGAGTTGAGAGCCAGAGACGCAGTAGAAACGGACCGTAAAACATCTGTCCCGTAAAACGCAGAAGGAGCCAGCGCCAAAACCGCTACGTCTGGCTGCGTCGCCATCTCCGCGACGACCGGAAGCGTGTAAACCGGGACTGGCCGGGAAGTTAGAAAAGGCGCGGCAGCGGAAGCCACTGGGCGGAAGCTTTACGTTTCGGTTTCGCTTTTCTCCGACATCGGCCACGGTCGCGGGCTGGTATGTTTGCGGCTGGTTGCGACGACGCGAGGGGCCACGAAAAGACGCCGAGTTGGCCGAGTACGAGTCACGGCCCACGATACGAGCAACGGGCCATTTGCCCCTGTCGACCGGCGATGCGGTATCCGCGGCTTAGTGTCACGATCGGTTTGTTGCCGTGCACGTTGACTCAAAGCTCGAAGTTATGCAGTTCCGTCAGTTCCGTTCCGGCACCAGCCGCACCACGTTTTCCGGTGCATCGCACGTGGAGGTATTTCGACGCATTCAGTGAACGTAAAGATCGCGCCCGCTGTCTTCGGTGCTGTGGAAGAAGTTGGGAGACGGAAGAAGCATCAAAACCAAGGCGTTTAGGACTCCAGTCCGGGCCGCCGGTCCACTCTGAACGAGAGGCGACGTGTGTGTGCACGCTTTGAGGAAGCCTCCACGTTTCGCCGCGCCAGACCTCGCCGATCGCGACCAGACCCCGAGTCCGAGAGGCTCTTTCGCAGCCAGGAACGGCAGCGAGGTAGGAGCTGCTCGTTCTGCGCAACCATGCAGTGCTCTACAGTGCTCGGAGCTCTCGTTGTCATGCGTGCTTGCTCCGAAGCCTTTGTGACCCCTTCGGACGCGCAAGTCGTACTTCGCAAAGGTTTGGACGGGGCCGCCCTCACCGAGCAGCTCCGCTAAATTCCGCTTACTTATGATCGCAATAAAAGCTTGCGTTTGTTCTCGGGAAAAAAATTGCGGGACCGCTCTCCGCGCCGCCGACGAGGTTGGCCGCCACCATGTTCTCAGCTGTTCACTCGCTCCCGCAGCGAGCGCCTTCCGATAATCCTCCCCGTTCCAAAATGCGATGCGATCTTCGTTTACATGGGCTGAATGAATGCGCACTCGCCATCTCGATCCACCTCTGTCTAGCGACTTTAATGCGATGCGCTTTGCGCATTATGCCGTTTACATGACCGCATATTGAATGCGGCAACTGGATTCAATGCGACTAAGTCGCATTCATGTAAACGCGGCTTATGGTATTTTTCGACATGTATGATGTATGTAACGATACCGGTGGTAAACGATGGACGTTTTTGTTGGAAGATGGCGGTCGTCTTTCTGCATGTATAGTTTAGTTATACCGGTGTCTTGTGGTATAGGCGTTTCGTTGGAAAGATGGCGGTCGCCTACGTCATCGGACGCAAAATCATACCAGCCATACCGAGTCATATCGGCGAGCAAACCGGCTGCCAGTATAGACAGACCCGGAGCCATAGAGGTGCCGGTATCTCCAGTTATGGAGAACGCAAAACCAAACTAGCTGCATGTATAATAACAATAAATTATGGTGGTGTCATACCAGGACTGTACACGCAGCAGGTTTGTTTCTTGTACGTTTTTCCAATAGGGTTGTCAAGCTTCCAACGAGGCGGGCGTGTATGAATTAAAAGAGGGGGTAAGCTACAGGTTAAAAGAGTAGGAAAATGATCGCTTCCACTTGGATTGGAATCCAAACTCCAGGAAAAATCTGGAAGTAAACTAACAGAACCAATTGAGAGGTCGATGGAATTTGATGACAAAGATGATGGACTAAAATAGGCTGGCTGGCCCGTATTTAAAAGACAAAGACTTCGTGTGGTTAAATCTGACTCAACAATTTTTCCTCTGACATCCTGACGTGTGCTCCTCCACAAAATGTTGTGACAATTAAAATCGCCCATCAAAAGGAAAGGCTCAGGGAGCTGGTCTAACAGCGAGTTAAAATCTGAACATTTCAAAGTAAAGGAAGGTGGCAGATATAAAGAGCATATTGTAAGAGCCTTATCGTGCAAGAACCGAACAGCCACTGCTTCAAGAGGTGTGGACAGTGGAACCTCTGTGCAGGGAACTTCTCTCGGGAGAACCGCCGCAACTCCCCCAAAGAAACTGACCAAGCTCAGACGATCCCTCCGGAAAACCTGGTAACGTCTGAGAAAATTAGTATGGCTGGGACTCAAATGAGTCTGTTGCAAGCACAGCGCTCGTGTCTTTTACTCCAGAAGATGCTCTACATCATCCAGGTTTCTTAGAAGGCCACGACAGTTCCAGTGTATGAGTACTGAAGCCATTTTAGGCACAAAAACCGGAGCACATAGAAAAGTGAGTCAGTTGCCTCACTTCGGAGGAGTTACGAGTTTTTTCGATTTTTGTTTCTTAGTAGTCTGCCACGTCATCTCATCCTGGTCAGAACCCGGAGTCGATGAGGGGGCAGATAAGGCAGCCCCAGTGTTCTCCTGAGCCCCGCAGGCAGACTTGCCTGCTAGCCCGGAAGGGTCTGTGGCACGGGGCACCAATCCGCGGCCACGACCAGAACTAGGTGGAAAGGTGGTCGATGTACTGGGGAGGGGTTTTACCCTATCCAGCTCTTCCACCTCTTTTCCCGACTAGGAACTTGAGTGCGAGCCACGCAGCTCCTTGGTTGCTGGCTGCCTCACTAGGGACTGAGGCCCAGGGCCTTGCTTCTTCTCCTCCTTAGTAGAGCGGCCAGTGTCGACAGGTGCAGACGGTGCTGGCCTGTCCTGAGCAGAGGAAGCAGCCAAAGCGCCCCCTCCGCGAGAACAGGAAGTCCGCTGACCCTGCGCCACAGTCTTGAAAGGTAGGGCGGGCACAGCTATTGCCGGCCAACCCTTGCCCAGGGGAGCAGCATGCTGCTCCTGTCGAAGGGATGGGGCCTTCAGGTGAGCCGCCAAGATCTCAGGAGAGACCTGGGTGGCCCTAGTCTCCAAGTGTGGTGCAGGGCCCCTTCGCAACACCTCGGCGTAACCTCCCTTTGAAAGGAAGGACAGCTTCTTCTTAGCCTCCAAGTAGGTGATGTTCTCCTTTGCCTTTAGGGAAAGAATTTCTTTTTCTTGACGCCAAAGGGGACAGTTGCGGGAGTAAGCTGGGTGGGGCCCACTGCAGTTACTACAGCGGGCCGCTGCCTCGCAGATCTAAGCAACATGTTCATGGCTTCCACATTTCGCACAAGTTTCTTCGCAGCGACAACTGCGTGACCCATGCCCAAAGCGTTAGCAGCGGGAGCACCATTGCGGGTTGGGGACATAGGGACGGATGCGACACTAGAGATAGCCTGCCTTCACAGTTTCAGGGAGGGTGAGTCTCTCAAAGGTCAAGATCACGAGCTTTGACGGGGTTTTCTTGCCATCCTTCCGGAACATAATACGTTTAACGGCGACAACACCGGCATCTTTCAGTCTTTCCAGGATTTCTTCCTCGCTAGCGTCGAGGAAGTCGTCTTCAGAAAAGACTCCACGAATCGTGTTGAGCGTCCGGTGAGGACTCGCGGACACTTCGACGTCGACTATGCTGGTCGTCTTGGAGAGTGCCTCACTTTGGGATTTAGTGTTTACTTCAAGGAGAAGGTCACCGGAGTGGAGTTTTTTTGCTTTGTATGAGAACCCGATAAAGTTTTCCACACCTTGGCTACCACAAGGGGAGACAATTTGGACACTGGTTTCTCTTCAAGGTTCGAGTGTATCACAAAAAGACTTGGTAAATGTTCCCATTTCATGGGCTTTTCCAATGACTTGGGGCTCAGGGCGAGGCCTCTTGGAAGCCTGCGTTGAACCGGGTTTCGAGAGGAGGGGCGCCATATGAAGGTCAAAAAACTTCGGCATCTGTAGCGCACCACCCTCCACGGAGTCCAACGAGCGGATAGGTAACATCTCATAACAGGTCTGGCTTGTCTGAGTATGTTACTCTACCAGTGCTACTAGGATGCTATAACCAAGTGTTGGTAAAGAGAGAGTTCTTTCGCCACCCAAGGTTAGCCCTTGCCGCCAAAGGAGTTGAAAAAGGAAAGAAGAGAAATGAGAAGAGTGAAAAGAAGGAGAAAACGAAGGTGAGAGAAGGGAGGGGACAGTAGAAGCGGCGACTGACTGAATCATCCTGATCGGGCCAAGCCAGGACACCCGTCTACGGTAAGCGGGGGCCGAAGTGGTGTATTGCCTCCCCCGGGGGACCCCGAAGGGTCCAAACCTACCCCGGGCTCGCCTCAACCGCCAGGATGCCCTTTTCCCCGGACACGGGAAAGCCACGCACAGCCAGACGTGGGGGGCGAACCCGCATGGCTTGGAGTCCGTGGAGACGCCACTCTCTAAACACCTGCTTTCACAGGTGCCCCCTGCGGGGGTCGTCTTGGTAGAGGGTTACTATGCATAAAAAGTTTGGAAGGCCTTAGAGAAGAATTTTGATCCACTCGAAACAACGCCTTTAAGTTCCCTCCGCTCACATGTGGAAAAACCTGTCCCAATCCCTAAATCTTTTTGCCTTGAACAAATTGAAAAAAGGCGATTGGGTCTCCAGTCAATCTGTACCTCAAGGAATGTTTTACGGCGAAGACGCTCAAAAAGAGCGTCCCTCTAGGGAATATTATCTCGGAAAAGGGTTGCTGACAGAAACCACTGGCTAACTATCTGAAAAAGCATATATCGCGTCTTAGCCTTTTCATGCCCTTCCGGGTTGCCAATTCTTTGCAATGAATTTGTGATCTCCGTGTCCTCCATTCGACTCCCGAGTCGCACTCTATGTTTTCGCTAGACACTGAGGAGCTTTATTAACGTTTGGATTGTTCCTTCCTTATGGAATCAGTCTCAAATGCCACTGATAAGAATGGCAACTGCCACTTTAAAAACTCCTCCTACATCTTTGGGAAGAGGTTTTTAGATCTATCAGCCCTTTACTTCCAATCAACACTAGTCGAGCGCGGGGGGAATATTTTCAGGCAAAAGAAAGGCGTTCGTGTTGGTTCCTGTCTCACACATATCCTGGGCGAGATTTTTTTCACTTTAACATTGATCGTCAGATCAAAGCCCGCCTTGAGGATTTTACCCTGGATTGCCATGCCTTTTGGTTTGTGGATGATTGGCTGATTAAACGGCCAAATTTGATTTCTTCTAGTTGTATTGTCAACGCCTTCATTTCCTCTTCGTCAGGTCTCAAATTTAAGAAGAAAAGATTCCACGCCCGAAGGCCTGCAGTATCTAAATCTTTGTCAACTTCTTCTACCTTCCGGTTTTTTTCTGTCCTTTTCAACAACGTTCTAAAAAAACCTGTACTCCGTGTCTATAATTCGCCCTCTAAAATGGTCCAACAGGAAATTGTCCGGTCCATCTTTCGCTCCTCCCGTGCTAAGTCCTGTGTCCACCTTGTTGAGTTAAGCTTACAAACACAGCAAGAACACCTCCTCAAGGCTGGGTACCCGAAATATCTTCTTTCGACCACCCTCATTCGTCTGACTTTAAGTTCCGGGATCTCTCGGTCTCCCAGAAGGAGGAATTCTCAGATAGTCACCATACCTTACGTCCATAACACTTCTCACCACCTGAAGACCATCGCAGCGCCCGTATGGTACTTCAATTTTGTTCTCGTGCAAGACACGCCTGAAGCAATTATGCGAAAAGGTGAATGGAAATAATGCCCCAAAGTCTGCTCCATCCAGCATGCCAACTCATTTGTCCCCTGCAATGACAAGGTTGTGTGCCGTATTTCTTCTACCTGCAAAGATAGGTAAAATGAACAGACCGGTAAGTGGCTTCAACACTCGCCTCCGGGAGCACTTCCTCGAAGTAACCTGAGCGTCCAGTGAGTGCCTTCGTCCCATTCTGAAGCACAACCGCAATTGCTCGAATTGTGAGCCGGACATTCAAGCTACGCGAGTCATTGGGAGACACAAGCATAACTGGGTGCCATCTTGGTGCCCATTGCGGTACCACTAACCTGTTTAAAATATTCTTTATTAAATTCAAATACATATAAACCTAAAACAAGCCTTGTTAGGGTCGCAATGCCGTTACAATCTGGATTCTCTGGTTTTCTTTGGGACTCGTACATGTCTATTAACGAAGCTATTCCGTCGTCGTGTGGAATGTTCGTGTACAATTAAGACACGCCCAGGGTTACGAGATATGATCATTTCGGTATATGTAAATTTAATATATCCCTGAAGAAGTGGGTTGTTTCCTTGACATGCGAATCGAGAGTGGTAGATATGTGTCGAATAAGGCGTCTACATAGCCCGATAGAGGTTCCGTTATTGTTCCTATCCCGGATATGATTGGGCGGCCTGGATTACCACATTTGTGAATTTTCGGAAGCATGTAAAAGCGACCGGGGGATGGCTGTTTAGGTTTCAATATATTCTATTAATTAACGGTTATGTTGTTTCTGTGTACAAGTTGTATGAGATCCGAAGTTACGATCTGAGTGTGGGGTTCCGTATGGTTGCCTCAAGACGCTCATAAAATTTTGGATCGTTTAGTTGGCGGTACTCCTCCTGAACATAATCGTCAGTACTGATAATCATAATTGTTAGTAATGAGAATCACAATCGCTATCCCTTGTCTGCCGGTTTTATTGTAATGTCTTTTCTAGTGCTTAGTGACTTCAAAGAAGTTCTCTCTTGTTTAGTTAGGTTGTCCCGTCTTCCTTTGTATTTTCGGTACTCTCGCGTGATATCCTTTAATACTTTGGATATGTAAAAGTTCAGGCCGTTTTTGCGATGGGTCTTTGGAGTCTAATCGATGGTTGGACGTGGCTGTGTGTTTGTGGAGTTGGGCGGTTTATCTACAAAGTATTCCCTCAACTTTAAATTTCGGGCGAAGTTATCCAGGTCTCGGAGGACTTGGAACTTATCAATGTAACCAGTGGCAGGGCAAGAGTTTAGTCTTTTAGAGATAACTTTTTCTTTTTCGGCTGATAGAGTAATTCCAGACAAATCAATGCTAGTGCATGTACCACTCGCATCGTTATTATTTCAAGGGTTATCTTCATCTCGGCGTGTGCTATCCGTAATTCTAGTGTCTGGCTGAATGTTTGGTACTTTGTCTCGCTCGAGTTTGTGTGACTTGATTGTTTCAACCTCGGGGCGTTTCTTTCTTTTGAATTCGTGTAAGGAGGTTGTTTCATGCGTCGAAAGCGGGTTGTTTCATCGGATAATAGTGGTTATTGAGGTGTTACATTCTTTTACTTCTTTCTCACCATGACAGATTGCACTTTTTACCAGTTTAAGTGAAGCGTCTAAAAAAACGGAATTCTATTCAGATTGGTCGCATCCATCGAGGTTTGTGATAGCCGGAGGGAGAGACAGTGGCATGCATTTCTGGGGGACCCCCCCGTTCAGGTACACTTGCAAAGTTGATTTGTCGAGTTGATGTCTAATTTGCTTGTCCGTTAATTTTCGTACTTCAAGGAAGGTGGTACAGTAGTTTGGTGGAACGGAAATGGACTCACCGGGAACAAATCAGTCCTCGTTTGGGTGAGGGCTTTGCGAGACCGTCCTCCGAAGGTTGTCGCGTTCTGTTGTCTTGAGCCCTGAGGAGTCGGGACGCAGGCTATTGGCGTCGTACTGTCAGCGAGTGCTGGGAAGTCATTGCAGTCGAGGTCGAAGACTCTGCACCGGTTGTGGGGTGTGGTGCTCCTTGGCTCTGAACCGTATCGCAGAAACTTCCTGGGAGAGAGAGTCTTCTTCTTGGAAGGGCGTCTCTGTGGGCGCTACCGCTCGATGGGAGTGGCGAGGTCACCGCCGGGGCTTTCTTGGATAGGGAGACGACGACAAGGACCCCAGATGACCATCCAGTTGGCGTGAAGGGTTTATATTGTAGGAGCAGGCCTTTCAAAGTTTGTGTGATCAGCGCTGCTCCAAAAAAACTTGGATGAAGTCCGACCGCGGCCAGAAATCGACAAGGCGGGAGCGTCGTAAACCCGTGGTCGAAGAAGGTCACCTTGCCCATTTTCTCGCAGTAGCCATTGACCGTGTCGTTAATTAGCCTGTCTCAATATTAAACTAGTGTACGGAGTGGTCATTGGTGTGTTCCAAAATGCGGTTCGCGTTCCGCGGCAGCACGAGGGATACTACAACGCTGTGAAGTTCCGGACGAGTTTGCAAGGTGTTGTTGGATTGACGGCGACAACGTCGAAGCTTCTCCTCGGAGCCGAACTTCTCCAACTCGATCGTCCCGACGTGGAATATGAGGGTCGTTACGGATCGTGGAATATTGGCCAGCTCCCTCTCGATATTGTAGGTTGAGGCCTCGCGGATGGTGATAAAAGCAGGGGTTGCCTTGTCATATGGGTCGAAGTAGTGAAACAGGAACCTCGTTTGGGAGTTTCCGATTACTGCGGAGGTTGGAAGGTGCTTGATGTACTTCCGTGAGAGTTGCTCCATCGTGGGTGCGCCAGGGTCCGGTCTTGGAACAGTGTTCATAGTGTATTAGAAGCCAAGGGGAGGGGACGAAGGCGTATATTTAACGCAGTGAATAACTCGCGGTGAGAAAAAACAAGCAGCGAAAGTTTAATCAACTGTTTCGCCGAGAGACTCGGCTTCGTCAGGAGATGACGTATATTGCTAATCACACTTGTCAATAACGCGCGAGCGTGCGGAGTTCTCCGGCGAGCGCTAGACAGGTGGCGTCCGCGGAAACTAAGCTAGTCACGTGGCGCAACATGGAACGGCTCACTCAAGGGGTGTCCTGCCCACTCTATCAGCTTGATAAGCGATAAAAGTGAAGTGCTTTATGATATATTTTTGTTTTTTGATGACGACGCTGTTGATACGCCTTCATGCTTTAGTTTCTTTATTGTACGAGCAATGATGTTTGTAAAAAGCGTGCGAGCAGCCTTCCGCGTTCGGCGCCAGCTGATAGAGTGGGCAGGACACCCCTCGAGGGGGCCGTTCCATGTTGCGCCACGTGACTAGCTTAGTTTCCACGAATGCCACCAGTCTAGCACTCCCCGGAGAAATCCTCACGCTCGCGCGTTATAGACAAGTGGAATTAGCACTGTACAAGTCAGTGGATGCATATCGTGGCAACAGAGAAATAGAAAAGTGGGAAAAAAAGGAATACGTGACAACACAAATAAGTAAAGAAAAAAAGTGTAGCCAGCGTACGCGTTTCCACATAGCCAACAACTTGATCTGAGCCCGCTCCTCCTGCGGGGTGGCGAAATACAAAGTGCGCTCGAACGCTTACAACAGTGGCAACAATAGACCGTGAACGGCCGAGGAAGCCGAGTCCTCCTGCGGGACGGCGAAATACAAGGTGCGCTCGAACGCTTACAAGAGTGGCTACATTAGGCCGTGAACGGGCGAGGAAGCCGAGTCCTCCTGCGGGGCGGCAAAATATAAAGTGCGCTCGAACGCTTACAACATTGGCTACAATAGGTTAAGAACGGGCGAGGAAGCTGAGTCCTCCTGTAGGGTGGCGAAATACAAAGTGCGCTCGAACGCTTACAAGAGTGGCTACAATACGCCGTGAACGGGCGAGGAAGCCGAGTCCTCCCGCGGGGCGGCGAAACACAAAGTGCGCTCGAACGCTTACAACAGTGGCTACAATAGGCCGTGAACGGGCGAGGAAGCCGAGTCCTCCTGCAGGTTGGCAAAATACAAAGTTCGCTCGAACGCTTACAACGGTGGCTACAATAGGCCGTGAACGGGCGAGGAAACTGAGTCCTCCTACAGGGTGGCGAAATACAAAGTGCGCTCGAACGCTTAAACAGTAACCACAATAGGCCGTGAACGGGCGAAAAAGCCGAATCCTCCTGTGGGGTGGCGAAATACAAAGTGCGCTCGAACGCTTACCCCCCCCCCCCCCCCCTCCCCCCCCCCCCAACAGTGGCTACAATCCCTTTTTCTGTCTGAAGATTTCTCGAAGAAACTTCGCGCTGCGCGTCAGAGACTTCTTGCATTCGCCAAGTCACAGGGACGTCCGTATAAGCTGCGTTTTCATAAACTATATATGGGTTCAAATGTCTTCCTTTACGACTCCGTTTTTGATTCTGTGGTCAGTGCTTCCGCATAGGCACACGCAGGGAGTGGGAACAAACGCGTTACTTCCTCCAACTCTAACTCACTTATCGGTGTTTTATACTTAAATTCGCGCAGTTTATTACTAAAGTGTGACGAATTGTGTTCTCATATTTCAACATCTGATGCTAAGATAGTACTGATCACTCAGACCTGGCTTCATCCTGATAAAAACGACAATGAAATACTGCCAGATCCTTCAAACTTTACATTTTATCGACGCGATTGGAATTGATGGTCGTGGTTGGGGTGTTTTTATATGCATTGATAAGAGTATCATAAGCACACTTCTTTTCGTTTCCATGTCAATTGAGGCAATCTGGGTGTCAGTGAAATGTTGTTTTAAGTAAATCCTGGTTGGCGTGTGTTATGGATCACCAGATGCTTCACCTAGTTTTTTACCTGCTTTGCGTGATGAGTTGTCAATTTTGTTCTCACAATATACTGGTCATTCTGTTTTCTTAGTAGGCGATTTGAACTTCCATGAGATAAATTCGAATTTATCAGATCTTGTTGGAAGTGGAAGTTCTGGTAATTGTCGCGATTTAATTAGTCTCTGGCTGGATTTTAACCTTTCAAAGGTGATTTCTTTCCCTACCAGTGTAACCACCACATGTTCAAATATATTAGACTTGCTTTTGACTCACTATCAGAAATCTGTTACCTCTCTCACCGGTTTTGAAAGCATCAGTGACCACAAAGCAGTGTTCTTTAACCTGGGATTTCAAGCACCAGAACCAGTCAGGTTGACTAAGCAAATAAGGCTATATAATAAGGGGAACTATGAGCAGCTTAACGAGGACCTCTCAAGCTATTTCTCAGTCTTCCTGGAGGGTTTGGACGATAGGAATATAAATGAAAATCGGTGCCTTTTTAAAAACAAATTACAGCAACTCATTGAAGCTCATGTTCCAACTATTAACATCTATTCCCGCCCTTCTAATCCTTCCCAGTCAACACACAACATCCTGAGGACATCCTCAAAAGGTCCTATCATCCTCGTCCGCTAAAAGTAGTCCATGGAATGTCCGCAGGATGAATCCTACGGGCCATCCGGAATTCGTCATCAACGTGGAGTCCTAAGGACATCCTCAGAGGGTCCTTGCATCCTGGTCCGCTAAATTCGAGCAATGCCTTGCAGGTTCTTCGAATAAGCTTTCGAGATCAAATATGGAAAAAAAGAAACCACTGCAAAGCCAAAATGCTGCTAAAAAGGTTAAAACAGTTTAAACCGCCGACCAGCGCGCGCCAAGTTCAGACAGCGATTGCGTGACGTTGTCGCAATGCGGCTTTTGCTTTAGAGCTTGACCCAAATGCCAAAACGTTCAACGTCCAAAATAAAACCCCAAAAATGGAGTCGGACATAAAAGCAACATAAAATCCTAAGTAGATTACAGTATTTAAAGATTTTGCTGTAAAATACACTGTGCCGCCGAAGCAACGGCCGAATCCGCTTTCTGCACGCCGCTGACGCCGCACGCCGCCGACGCCGCCGCGAAAGGAAAGGGAGGCGGGAAGTTGTTTGCGCGGGAAAGAAGTTGGGCACCTTTTCGACGAGATCAGCGAATTGGGTGAGTAACTTTTAATTACTCTTCAATATTCATTTGCAGCGTAACATGAGGAAGCTAGGTCTCCTAGTGAAGCGTCGGCACAGTTCTGAGGCTAGCCAGGAGTATCTGCTCAAGCTTAATTGTGTTTAGTGCAATATCTTTGTTGCATAATGGCGGCTTCCGACAGTGCCGCAGGTCGCCTCTTTCGCCGAAAGCTTGCCCGATGTGTGAGTGACAGTGTTGCGCTACTTGAGACCTATTCAGACTCATCGGAACAAGCAAGCTCTAGCGATTCTAGTGAAAACCACTGTGATGCTGTCGCAGCTGTTGCGTGTGCTGTCACTCGAGCGAGTGGAAACGACGCCGACGACTGGGCGGAAGGCTTGATCGCCGAAAGTGGACTCGGGCGGCTGATCGCTCGTGACCGCATTAGCGAAGAGAATCCAAGTTTACAAGACTTGATTGGTCATGAAGAAGTCGACGACCTCGAGTCGTTTAAGCTCAAGCTACGAGAGTGGGCTGTTGAATGTCGTGTTCCGAATGAGTGGGTGACTCGCTTGCTAGCGGTTCTTCACAGTCACAACTGCTTTGCTGACCTTCCCCTCTCTGCAAGAGCTCTCAAGGGAACACCGAGAAAATCCGGAGTGATAGAAGATCTCGGCAGTGGAAAATACGCCCACTTTGGTCTGGCAGCTGGTCTTGACCTTCACCTGAAGAAGGAGGTGGAACTGCCAGACTTTTTCGTGCTAAACTTCAATGTTGATGGCTTGCCATTAGCCAAGAGTTCCAAGAATGAGTTCTGGCCTATCCTTTGCCAAATTAGCAACTGTGAAAATAGTCATCCATTTCTTGTAGGAGTGTTTTTTGGGCAAAGTTTTTTGGGCAAAGTGCTCAGCAAACGACTTCCTTGCTGCATTTGTTCGTGAACTTCAGCAGTTACTGATCTCAGGAATCTGCACTCTCGGAGTAGGGGCTATCATTTGCGATGCTCCTGCTAAGGCATACTGTCAGAGTAGGGGCTATCATTTGCGATGCTCCTGCTAAGGCATACATACTGAGCACTGTAGGTCACACTGGGTACTACAGCTGCTCTAAATGCACAGTAGAGGGGGTCTGCCTTAATAACAGGTTGTGTTTTCTTGATTCTGCTGCTGAGCTAAGAACAGTTTCTAGCTTTCGAGGCATGTTGCAGGAAGAACATCACTGTGGGAGTAGCATCCTCATGGAATTGCCGATTGACATGATTATCCAGATACCCCTAGATTACATGCATCTTGTTTGTCTGGGGGTTGTACATAAGCTCCTGATCTTGTGGGTTAAAGGGCCAAAGAAAGTTCGGCTGGGGCCCTTGGTACGGGAAATTTCTGCAGGAAACATCGAGCTTGTACCTTATGTTCCCTGTGAGTTCAATCGAAAACCGCGAAGTCTGAATGAACTTGACCGCTGGAAGGCGACCGAGTTTCGTTTCTTTTTGCTTTATGGTGGACCAGTTGTCTTGACCAAAAATCCCTGAGAGGATATTTCACAACTTTCTTGTTCTCCATGTAGCAATCACCATTCTGGCTACTCCCAGTTCAAGTTCAGATGATCTCGACTATGCCGATATAATGTTGAGATATTTCATCAGTCTTTTCAAAGATCTATGGACAGGAGTATGTCTCGCACAATGTCCACGGGTTGTGCCACTTGACAAACTATGTACGATCGCACGGTCCTCTGGATTTGTGGAGCGCCTTTCCATTCGAGAACCGCATGGCTGCACTAAAAAGGATGCTTAGAAAACCTGGCCAGCCATTGGAGCAGCTCTGCAATAGAATTGCTGAAGAGAGAAATGTTGCACCAGGGAAAAAGGCAACCATCCAGGCAGAGCTTTCCTTCGCTGTTGAACATGAGGACGGCCCCTTGTAGCCACAATGTCAGGGCCCTCAATTCGGACGCGTGACTGGGCCGCACAAATTTGTTTTAAAGAGAGGCAAAAGGGACGGTGTATGCGTTCTTGACGATGGTACCATCGTTAAGATTGAGAACATCGCTTACTTCTCAGGATCAAGTGTTCCTTGCATCATTGGTCGCAAATATCTCAAAGTGAATGATTTGTACACTACTCCTTGCTCTTCAATCCTCGGTATCCATGAAGTTTCTGGTTTGTCAAGCCTGCGTTGCTGGCCAGTTGACAGTGTAGCAAAGAAGTGCCTGAAATTCATTGTTAACAAGCGACACACCGTGTTTTCTCTTGTTCACACAAAACTGTAATCTGGACTCTGTGTTCTGCAAGGCATGTGTGTACTGTGACACAATAAAGTGTAAGTGGTTAAGCTTCACATGTTCTCCTATTTCACTTATGTGCAGAGGGAAAGCCATATGTTGTGGTCAAGTTCCCGATGAGGATGCTGGAGACACTGTGGCGGTGGTGCATCAAAAATGTATAAATGGTGATTGGTGCTATTGGCCCAACGCAAAAAGTTCGAAGATGATAAACATGCTTAGTGAAAGAGGCGCAAACCCTTCAAAAGATTGGAAGCGTGTGCTGTGCATTCCAATAGAGTCATTTCGTAAGTATGATAGTTCTTCTTTATAGCACCAGTTTATTTCACCAATAGCCCAAAATGCGGGGAATTGAAGAATACTTTCTGGGTGTTCCTATAAAGCTTTTTAATGTAGTGATGGTCAAAGGGCAATAAGAATTAACACAATGCTGCTTGTATATCTGGCATCATGAGTCATATACAATTTTTCTGTGACTTTCAGGCGACAAAACAATGTCACGAGTAGTTATTTAAAAAAAAAAGTTGAGATTTCGCTCCTATAGGCCTTTTTTCTCTTTGCCCTAAATAATTACAGCAGCGTGCCACAGACAGCCTAAAACATCAAGCATTGTTTTCTCAAAACTGTTCTTTTAGCGTTCTGTTTGGCTTGAGTGGGGTTTTCGGGAACCACTGTTCATTTTTAGTTTGTTTGGCTTGTTGCAATCTGTGATCCAGAGTGCAGGGAATTGCATTATTATTTTTTTGTTTATATTTAATTAGTTACATAGCCATGCATTTGCATGTCAGACCTGTATTTTCCATCCTGGTGACAAAAAAAAAACTTGAAAATTTGGGGATATTGCGTTTGGTAGTTAAAGCAGCCTTTTAACAGTAAAGCTGTTTAGGCTCACCGTAATTTGTCTGATGTTAACAAAAACTTGGAGCGCAGTGACCTCCTCGCCCACACGTGCGCAGGGGCGCCGACAGTGGCATTGTGGAAGGCGTTCGTGCCTTCCACAGTGCTGGTTGCGTCTCTGTGATTGCCTAGGTGAACACCGCCACCTACGCTGCGTTTCATGTGTAGCGTGCAGCGCTGTCAAGGCTACTAGCGTGAGTGCGTCGCCTTGCATACCCTTCGCCTCATTCGAGCGTGCTCTCGTGCAGATGGGACGCTAAAGCCTGGTTCAGACAGTTGCGTTTGACTGCGTTTGACTGCGTTGCAGCAGCGAGAAACCAGGACATCCCTGCCGCTTGTATCGCGTGCCAAGATGATTCCTTGAATTGGATTCCACGCTTCATACGAAGCACAGATGTGCCGGTGACTCGCTTTCGGTTCTCGACGCAACGCAGTCAAACGCATTAAAACGCAAGTATCTGAACCGGCCTTAAAAGAGCCATGCTCTCGTGCCTGTGGCTCTGACCGGCTAAGGCGAGCACAGCCAGTCAAGCGACTTCAGGCGGCGTGAAAGCAATCCCGGCAACCGAGTCATGCGAAAATTTCAGTGTCGATTCCGCCAGTGGATGGGTGGCGCAAACGGCCGTTTCCAGTGGGAATTTCTGGGCATTGAGTTTGGGCATGGCTCTCGCGTCTGTGACAGTCTTTGGTTCGACGTCAACCTGTCTACCCTGAGCTCGGTTCGAGACTATGAGAAGCGGAGTACGGCCTTGCAAACCTTTGTAAAACTTAACTGAACTTAGGCAAAGCTAGGTCGACTCCCAGCTCCGCTGTTTCCCTAGCCTTGGACCGCTAGTGCAAGCTGCTCAAATTTTTTTTATTTTACAAGCCCTGCATGCTTTCCACAAGGTTTAAAGAGAAGAGAAATATGGTAATAAGTTCTTGAGATTTCAAACTCATATTTTTATGGTGGATATGTTCTAAGAGTGTAACATATTTGAGAGTTTTTATTGAAATCTGTGTAGAAATAAAACAAGATTTTGTTGAAGGCCATGTTCTGCGTTAAAAAAAAAAAAAAAAAAAAAAAAACTGTAGCTCGAGGCTCACGGAGCCAAAGCTCATGGTTCGGAGTGCTGATAGCCTGACTTCAATCCCGAACCAATCTTGTGGAGTTTCTGTTAACTTGCTTTTTGCGAGGAAAGCAGCTTATGGTGTACATATCATGTTTACATATATCATTCAATCATATATACCATTTTTTTTGGTGGCAACTGTGTTCTAACTTAACTTCTAAATTTTGCAGAGTCTTTTGAAAAAGCTCGCAGAAAACTCAAAACAGCTGAAGATACCTCGGACCTGCAAAGCGAAACAGACCTCGGAAAAGGAAAGAGGAAACGAAAAGCAACACGCATCAGCGACTCCTCCGATTCGGATGTTCCACAAAGGAGAAGGCGACAGCCCATGCCTCTGGCAGGGTGCAATGCCATGGATGATGAGGGCTCCTCTGGTCCACCCACTCCACCTCCTGCAGCCACTCTAAGAGGTACCCTGGTTGTCTGATGTGCCACCTTTGCAGATCTATATGCCAACTAATCAATTGATTCTTGAATAGCTTGTTCTATTTTTACTTATGAAGTCTTATGAGAACAGAAAGGAGCATCATGCTGGAAAGAATAACCCGAGGTACAAAATTGTTACCCCAGGCTTTTAGCGCTTATGAAAGGCCGTGAAGCAGTTTTTATCTTGTATGCATGCTAATATTGCACCGTTACAGAAGATTCTGTTGTCATTAAGGATGATTTAAAGAATGGTCTATGAAAAACTAGTACCATATGAAAAGAAATAACACCTTTGTCCTTAGAAGTACCTTTATAAACCTCGGGAATAAAAAAAAATAAAAATACTGGGTAAATCACTTGCTATGTGCTTGTTCACATGAGTGCTCTTCCTGTGCAGTGTTCAAAACACACAAAATAGTTCCTGACTGGAACAATAGCAAATAGAATAAGTGCTCACGACCTCTAACGGTTTTAAGACTGTTCGGTCCTGAAGTCACTTATTTGTCATTGATTTGTTTTCAGTGAAACTGTGTATTTTTGTGCAGCACTCAAGCAATCCAGTACAACCTTCAGCTCTATACCTGCTTGCCGTAATGTTGCCACTAAAACTGTGTCAAAGGAACTTGAGCCTGAAGGTGTGAAACCTTTCTGATAGCCTTTGATAGTTGGTTTTAACAATTTTATACAATGCTCCTGTTGATGGTTCAGGTTTGAGGCGACACACCTTGGAAGCTCTACACATGATCCGGCTGATGCTTGATAACCTGACTGCCCTGATGGGCACTGTGTTAGAAGCTCTGAACAAGCACACGGAGGAGGATGATGATGACGACTGCCCCTTTCAGGAGCCACACGCAAGCTACGACAGCTTCATGGAATTTGAGTGCCAGCTGCAGGCTAGCGAAGCCATGAGAAAAAAGCTGGTAAGTAAACTATGGAGCATTTGGCTAGATGCCATGGAAGTGCCTGTTATTTATATAAACCTGTTTTTCTGTGACATAGGTACATTGGTTCGCGGGACTGGGAGGGAAGACTGTGGGAGCCACTACTCGTCGACTGCTGGAAGCTCTAATGACCCAAAACGTTGCGGTGAATTTCAGCTGGAAAGGGCAAAAGGGCAAGGCGAAATTCCAACAGCTGCAGTGTGTTGAGCTTATATACCGTAAGTACACAACACATTATGGCAATGCTTTTTTGAAAGGATGGTGTTTGGAAGTAGTGTTTTTTTTCCCTAAGAAATTGATAAATATCTAATATATGCTCTGAAACAGCACCACAGTTTCACAGTGTGATCAGTTGGCTGGCTATAATAATCAAAGTATTTCTGATGGTTATAATAATCAAAGTATTTCTGATAATTCCTCGATCACCTCAAGGAAGGAATGAGCATACTCATGCCATTGTTGCGATTTTGCCATATAGCTAGCAGTCTGGGCTTTGTGGGACTAGTAATAGCAAACCTTACAACTTTTCAGAAGCTGTAAAAAGAAACCCCCGTATCACAACGACACGTCACGACATTGAAGAGGTAATCAAGACGTGGCTACGACACGCGGCGGAGAAGCTCAGGAAGCTTGAGGAATCTGGTCTCGGCAACATCCCCTAACTTTTTATGAGCATCTATATCCAAGTATAGTGTGCACCTTTTTTAATTCATTGTGTCTTTTCCAGCCCATCTTCAGGTAATACCTGTTTGACCTGCAGCCACAAGCACACTACTCAACAAGTTTTGTTAGTTTGTCATTATCATTTCGAATTATTTTAGTGTTCAAGTTCTAGTATCTTTATCTAATTTTTTTGCTCATTATTTCTAGTCATTTTACTCCTGTTTTCAAGTATTGCTCTTGCCTGACAAAGCTAGTCAACCTTAATCATTTTACAGGTGTTCATATTAAGGCATAATGAATGCCTCTTGTCTGCAGCTAAATGTTTACTTGTTAGACCAGCAGCCAGAATTGCACAACACGAGAAGTGATTATCATTTCCAGTTATTTTATTTTCCAATTTTAGTACCCTCGTCTTGTTCTTTGATTTTTATTGTTTGCAGCCATTTTGCTTAGGAGCCCTAAGAAGACCGAATTCATACTTTCTTTGTCTAAATAAGAAAAAATAGAAAGAAAAAAATCGCTCCTCCTTTCGTTTATCTAGGGACATTGCAGGAAGCCTTGTCGCTGTCATTCCTCAAGGCTTTCCCATGACGTCCCTCGATAACCGAAAGGAGGAGCCCAGATGGGAAACGCGGACCGGCATTTTTAAAGGGTGCGCTAGCGTGCTAGGAATTTTGTTTTGAGAAAAAATGATCTTCTTAGTTTTTTTTTTTGTTTTTTTTTAATTTTTAGGACAAATATTTGAAGTTTGGTCTTAAATTGATTAAGTGATGACAGCACAGCAGAGGTTCTTCCTTGTTCTATTCAATAAATATTTTGGCTGGTACTTTCTGCCTACTCTTCTGTTAAAATAATTCAAATTTTTTGTGTGTGTTGGTTTCATGGTTTTCAAGGAGCCTGCGCAGCATCCGTCGTAAGTCAGTTCAGCATTTGCATGGGTGACCCCAAAACGACCAGTCAGCTATCAAGCATCTCCTAATGGTTCTTTGGAGACATGGTGCCCTGATAACATGCAGCAAACATTAAAAAGAATAAGCACCCCAGGTGAATGAAATCAGCTGTATGTTCTTAGCAGCCGTGTCAAAATTTGTCACTATTTTTCATTGTGACTATTTCTGTAAAATTAATTAAGTCACCTCTTTAAATATTGGTTTAAGAGCTGAACTGTGATTAGCAATGTTGTAGAACATCAGGAGAAAGCAATTATACTGTTTAAAACAAGGTGTGGTTTTTGTAGTCCTGTTTACAAAACAAAAAATGCCTTGCTATAGCGGTCTGTGTGCCTTGGTTCACGGGTGTTTTTTCTTGCCTTCCAAAGAGGACTAGTCAAAGCACACACTTTTGTAAATATCATAATCGGTCATTTCTCGTGACATTCCAAGACTTCAAATCTCACTTGAGCTCCTAACCAAAAAAAAACAAGTTGATTAATTATTTTACCTAATTAGTAAACCGCAATGAAATAAATAGGGACATTTTCTGAAGATGACTGCATCATAATATAGTTGCTTTTATCCGTCTAGAGTGTTTCATTTTTTCATGAAATTTGCTGCATGTTATCTGGGGCACTCGGTATATATATACAGGGTGTTTCACGAAAGGTGGACAAATTCGATATTGTGACTACTACGCATCACAACAAAAAAATACTTGTGTTGTTTTCGTCCTGGGCCAGGGGCCTATTTAGGAAAATTATTAGAGTCCGGGATAATTAGATTAATTATTCTTGTGTCATTAACTTCTTTAGTATTGTGGATAAGGACATTGTTTCAATTAGAAAATTCCTCAGCATCATCGAAAAACACTAAATCAACAAATTGCAGAACGATAGAATGCACGCGCAACATTTTACAACTTTCTGAAAAACGGCACAAATTCAACGGGCTTTTAAGTTCGGGTTTGCTATCGGAGCGCATCTCGGCCCCGACGGCACCGCGCCCCGTGGAGAGATAGTGCAACCAGCCTGTGCTGCGTCGTGTGATGACAGCACAGCAGAGGTTGGTCGAGCTATTTCTACACGGGGCGCGGTGCCGTCGGGGCCAAGATGCGCTCCGATAGCAAACCGAAACCTAAAAACCCGTCGAATTTGTGCTGTTTTTCAGAAAGCCGTAAAATGTTGCGCGTGCATTCTATCGTTCTGCAATTTGTTGATTTAGTGTTTTTCGATGATGCTGAGAAATTCTTTAATTGAAACCATGCCCAATATTAAAATAATACACAATATTTAAAAAAAGTTAATTGCTCAAAAATAATTAGCAATCTAGTTATCCCGGACTTTAATAATTTTCCTAAAAAGGCCCTGGCCCAGGATGAAAACGACACAAGTCTTTTCTTGTTGCGACGCATAGTTTTTGCAACATCGAATTTGTCCACCTTTCGTGGAACACCCTGTATATTTCTGACCTTCATAAATGATCAAATGCTTCCTTGACGATATGCATTGACTGAACCAGTGGGGTGCCTTTATCCCAGAAAGGTCCCCATGCAGTCCTTAGGGCTGGCAACTCAGGATGTTCTTAGGACATAATGGGTCTGGACAAAAAGACCATTTGAGGATCATTCGAGACTCTTTCAGGATGTCCTCGGGACTACCCATCATCCTGGACTCGACATCCACAGTACATCCTCAAGATGCCACACTGTTAGAAAAACTCCTGTCAAAATATGGGACACATACATGCTAACCTTGTTGCCACAACATGTACTGTATTTCCGGAGTACAGAACATATTCCATACTTCTTTAGTACGGGACATGTTGTTGCTGTATGGGCAGCCACAACAAGTTCCATACACCATCATCACGGAACAAGTACTGTATGCTACAGGAAATGTACCATCGTGGCACACAGCAGCACATGTTCTGTTGCAAGCCATGCCAGAACATGTACCATTTTTACGAAGTACATTACATGTTCCAATGCGTCCAAAACGACACAGGTTACATTTCTTGTACGTACGGAAAAAGTTCCGTCTTGTTTGTGATATTACTCGCCCCATTTTATGTTACTGCCGCCATTCATGAGTACATTCGGGCTTTGTATGTCACATGCCAAGCTCCTCCTTGAAAAAGTTGATATGTGACATGCAAAACAGGGATGTCCTGGCAGTTTGCAGGCGCAACTTGATGCACGTCTTTGCAACATAAAATTACCTGCAATGCGCAAATGGTCCCCAAACTTGTATGTATGTCAAATTTGAACTGTCGTATCTAATGCGAGCACTATCCTGAAAACAGATCAATGAATCTGTGACATATATACTCAATAGAACAGCCAGGAATGCCATGAGAAAGTGTTCACATGCTACGTCAAGTTTAGAGAGCATTGTACATGTAGTGACGGGGATAAAGGCAGATAAACATTTGTAAAAAAATCGTTATCAAACTAAGTTCACGCTTGGTCCTTTTGGTTCCAACCCATAGCAACGGACCTATTGCAAAGAAGACTGAACAGTTTGCTGCTTCAAAAATATTTACATTTACTTTTCTTTTAAATGACTAGAGCAGATACACAATAAGAAAAACACAGTTCATGCCGCAAATATTTTGGGGGGCAGCTCAGCCATAAAAAAAAATATCAAAGTGAGCAGTCTCCTAAAAAAATCTGACCAAAAAGTATGCTGACATGCTACATCTCGAAAAGAACCATCTTGACCTATACAACAAATTGTAATATTAACAATAGAAAAGAAAGATTAATCTAAACAAGCACCGAAGTTTGTTTCCACTTCTTTTGGAACTTCGAGAACACTTGGAGGGCTCCCTGCGCCTTCAGATGCACCAGAGCAACTTTTCTTGACGACTGCCGGGACCCCTCCTGCGGATTCATTGCCACAAGTCGCCTGAAAAAAAAGATAACATAAATAATGGGTGGGATTTCTTAGAGGAGGATGTATAACAGAAGCTAAGGAGTTCCTGGCTCCTTCTTTAACTTCTCTATCGGTTAGTAATCCAATCTGGACAAATTCTAAACCTCGTCTATAGTATACTTTCAAGCCGAGACACGCCCTTAATTTGGACAGTCCGTGCACACACCATGAGCCTCCAAGTCTGATCCTTGCATCAAGACGAATTGTGATTGTACACAAAAAAAAAAAAAAAAAAAAAAAAAAAAAAAAAACGATTCAGCTTACTGGCATCAGTTCTCAGTAATAACTGGACACATTTCGGATCTTGTGTCAGCACACAACGCTAAAACATTCACAACCCGAGATGGAGGCTACAAAGAAGGACGAACACATCCGTCTCAATTGAAACGTATGTCTTCCAAGCCTCCATCTCGGTTTGTAGAATGTCATATTAACCAGCTCGCCTGTCTAGTAAAGTTGTACCCAACGATACTTCAGTTAAAAAAAGGAATTCACAGTACCAGTAAATGCAATATTACAAAAAAAAACTTGCCTGAAGTGCTTAAGCAGAATATTCTGGTTATTCGCAATTCACGAGCAAGCTCGTGAATTGCGAGGTTGGTTAGGTCATGATGGGGCGAAAATATTTGTTTGAGGGGCTCTACAGTAATTTTTATTGGCAGAGCGAAGCTCTGCCACTATGGCCAGGATTCGGGTCGTCCAATCAAAGAACATCAACGCGCGTCGTGCGTACAGCCACTTCCGGTTGAGCTGCACGACGTCGTGCATCTAGCACTACTCTACATAAAAAGGGTGTCCTCAGGCCATAAGCGGGAGTTCACTCTGAGCATGCGCAGCGTTCAGAGAGCTCCGATGTGGCGTCCAGTGAATACCACCTATTACAATAAAGGTTTCAACTCGACCGGGGTAATTTCGAAGTAAATTCGTTTATCAGAAGCTCAAGTTATTTAGGAAATATCAGTCCTGAAAAAATGGCATTAATTTAGTACGCAAAACGCCCGGAGCATCCGCGGCACGCACACGAGTATTACCACGACGATGATTGATTGCTGGCTCAGCGCGGATAAGTTTACTGGGCGACTCAAAATATCGCACGATAATGCGTTACTATTCCTAAGATGCAAAAGCCTGCACTATTTCTCTGCATCAAGCAGGTGCCACCCTTATTTCACCGCATATTTAGCAAGCTGCCAAGATCGCTCACACGGTCGAGTAGCAGAGGAATGCAGTGCTTTATTATGCTTTCAGACGCATTTAAAAAAAGAAAATTAAAAACAAGCTCCGTTTCTCAAACGCTGTATTGAGAATATATTACGCTTTCGACCTTATGAAAATACTTCGTTCCTTAAAACATAACTGACCAATGTTCACGCCTTCTAATCCAATTTTCCCTCATCTTGCAATTGCCCCACCCTCCCCGATCAAGCGCTAAACTTTGAACCATGTGAGGTTGAACTTGGCGGCGAAACAAGTTTCATTCGACGCGCTGAAGCACGCATGTTGACAGCGGCTTGGCATAATAATGCGGGAGTACTGCGAAAACTGTGCCCTCCTAGTGCCCAACTACTAGGTAGGAATAATGAATGCTTGGAGTTGGGCTAGTTGGTTTGACATTGATGGTATGCTGCGCTGCGTAGTTACGCGGAAAAAAACTGGAGAAATGAAGTTAATGCAGAAGGACAGACAAAAACATGCATGGATCGGCGCAGACTAACAACTGTTTAATTTCTTTCTCTTTTTTCTCCCCCGACCCGTATTTCCAAAATTGCGGCTAAAAAAACGAATGGTTGATATCTGGAATTTGTTGGCTTCTGAACTTGATGGTGTTTGCTGTAGCTGTCTCTTTGATATACGAACTGGATGGTCTGTTTTTTGTAGCGTTTACCTGGGGCCTGATGCTTGCTCCGACAAGTTTGGTATCTTATTGAGTAGATCTATTTCTTCTTGTCGCAAAGCTAGTGATGGCTCACTGACGCACGCTCCGTGTCTACCCGAGGCCATGTGAAAAGCCTCGATTATTTCACGCTTTGTTCTGTCCTTTGATCTGGCCAAGATGGAAGTAGTGTCAAGGAGAGCTTTGCAGTTGCATTTTGAACAATGCGCTGCAAGGTTGCCAGGTGCTTGCAGTTGTCCGCATGCATGGTTGTGCTCCCTTAGTCTCTCGTTAAGGCATCTCCCAGTCTGCCCGACGTAGGATCTTCCACACGACAGTGGTATTTTGTATACCACACCTTCGACACATTCAACAAATTTGCTCCTGTGTTTCACATGACACAGTGCCTTGCTGTTAGTCTCGTCCACTTCATTGTTGACCTTCCTGCATAATCCTTTGAGCCTGAAAGGGGCAGATAGTGACACTCTGACTTCGTACCTTGCGGCGATGTTTTTTATCCTGTGTGAAAAATTGTGTATACATGGCAGTACCACCTGTACATGGCAAAAGGAAATAGAGAACTACAGGGTTTTTTTCCAGAAAAATGGAGTCAGCAAGTGCTTTAGATATGTAGACGATTTTTTGGTGTGTTTTCCAATACACAAACTAACAGACAAGGTACGTTCAAAGATCATGAAGAAGTTTCGAGAAGCGTACAGAGGACTGGATTTTACTTTTGAGTTACCTGAGAAAAGCAGCCTTCAGTTCTTGGACATCCACATGACTTTTGATTACAGACACACATGCTGGATGTACAAAACTAGAAGAAAAAAACGAATTCTGCCGTATGACTCTGGACACACAAAGTTAGTAAAGAGGAGTGTGGCCTCAGGATGCATGTGGCGAGCATTTCAAAAATCGTGTCACCACAAAGTCTCAGAAAGTTTACAGAGGCAGACAAGCAGACTACACGCAAGCGATTATCCTGAACCCATACTGGTAGCTGTAGCAGAAAAATGTATTTCCATACTCACAGGAAAGTGCAAAACCAAGGATATCTTGGACAAAGACCAATGGTAATACTGCCATATATACACAATTTTTCACACAGGATAAAAAACATCGCCGCAGGGTACGAAGTCAGAGTGTCACTATCTGCCCCTTTCAGGCTCAAAGGATTATGCAGGAGGGTCAACAATGAAGTGGACGAGACTAACAGCAAGGCACTGTGTCAAGTGAAACACAGGAGCAAATTGGTTGAATGTGTCGAAGGTGTGGTATACAAAATACCACTGTCGTGTGGAAGATCCTACGTCGGGCAGACTGGGAGATGCCTTAACGAGAGACTAAGGGAGCACAACCATGCATGCGGACAACTGCAAGCACCTGGCAACCTTGCAGCGCATTGTTCAAAATGCAACTGCAAAGCTCTCCTTGACACTACTTCCATCTTGGCCAGATCAAAGGACAGAACAAAGCGTGAAATAATCGAGGCTTTTCACATGGCCTCGGGTAGACACGGAGCGTGCGTCAGTGAGCTATCACTAGCTTTGCGACAAGAAGAAATAGATCTACTCAATAAGATACCAAACTTGTCGGAGCAAACATCAGGCCCCAGGTAAATGCTACAAAAAACACACCATCCAGTTCGTATATCAAAGAGGCAGCTACAGCAAACACCATCAAGTTCAGAAGCCAACAAATTCAAGACATCAACCATTCGTTTTCTTAGCCGCAATTTCGGAAATACGGGTCGGGAGAGAAAAAAGAAAAAGAAATTAAACAGTTGTTTGCGCCAATTCATGCATGTTTTTGTCTGTCCTTCTGCATTAACTTCATTTCTCCAGTTTTTTTCCGCGTAACTACGCAGCGCAGCATACCATCAATACTAAGTAGGGTCGGGCAGTATGCCGCCCCGAATCAGGAACTATAAAAGGCCTAGCTTTATGCAGCTGGGAAGACGAGACGCTACACGCTGGGCATCCCGAACTTGGAATACACGACACCCTTAGAGATAGTAAAATAACACTGCGTTAGGAACAACTTAACGTATACGTACCTTGGAAAACAAAGCCGTCTACGCACCGCTGAACACCTCTGACGACGCGATAACAACGTCGAACTCGCCTTCCGAACGGGCAGCAGCACTCCGCAGCTCGCGGGCCCACACCGGCCGGAAGCGGCTTGCGCATGCGCGGGTGAGAGATGTCTTCCTTCGCGTGGCGTAACACGGCTCACGGGCTCTGTACTTCCGCGGTCTGATAGAGTTCCATAAAAATTGCTGGATATCCGGCACTTTTGGGCGCGTTCAATCCGCTTATACCAGTTGAACCGACTATAAACTGTAGTCTTGTAAGGCTTTTTTTATATATACGGATAAGCTCATACTTATTGCCTAAATTGCACATTTCAAAGACTATGGTACAGTTCCCGTTTTTGAAAGTAAACAGCACATTGTATGCATTTCCAGAAAACGGGACATGTTCTATTCGGTTTTTCCTCGTAGATTGATGGAATTTTCTAACAGTGCATTGCGTTGACTGGGTTGGCATTCGCGCTCACTGAAAACCCTTAACAATAAGAAAAAAAGACGTTCTCGAGTAGCCAAAAAACAAGACACTGCTTGCTTTATCCTGGTCTAAATACCATAAATGCACCACTGAATATAAAATTATGTTAGATCAGCATAAGCGCATATTCTACCAGGAGAACCTTCCATCTATTCCACTAAACAACCCGCGCCAATTTTGGAATGTAGTAAATCATGCACCATACTCCCCACTAGCGCTTACTAATGATTCCGAGAACATTATCGAGATTAATCAGTGTGCCAGAGTTCTTAATCATAAATTTTCTTCCAATTTCACCGCCCACTGTCCCTTAACACTGTCCTTACCTATTACTAGCAATGTTTTACCTATGGATCCAATTTGTATTGATTACAATGGGATTGCCAATATTATTATGTCACTGAAAATGTCCTCTTCCTGTGATGTCGACGGCAAAAATTCTAAGGGTTACAAAGCACAAAATATTCCTCAAGCCTGTTTATAACAAAAATTGTTCAACAATCATTAGATACGGCGGCGGTTTCTGAGGATTGAACAATCGGCAAGGTCATCCCAGTCCACAAAAGCGGTGATAAATCTTCTCTTTTAAATTATAGGCCAATATCTCTAACTTCTATACCTTCTAAAATACTGGAGCACGTAATCCAAAGCAACTATCTATTCACATTGATTCTATCTCCTTCTTTAACAAAGCGCAGCACGGCTGTTCGCAAACCTTGATTCTGGCTACTCCACTGACGCTGTATTTCTCGACTTAGCTAAAGCTTTTTACAAAGTTCCGCATAACAAACTGCTTCAAAAACTATCGTCGTTAAACTTTGAAAATAATGTCCTCTCCTGAATCGAATCTTTTCTCTCTCAGCGTCATCAGTTTGTTCATATCAATGAGTGTTCATCTAGTTTAGCCCCCGTAACATCAGGCGTACTTCAGGGAGCGGTGCTTGGCCTGTTACTTTTCCTCATCTACATCAACAATCTTCCTCTTTCGGTATCTCCACCCATGTGCCTATTTGCCGACGAATGTGACCATTACCGAAAAATAACATCCCTTCATGACTCTTTAACCCTGCAAATGTGGCCTAGTTCAGAGCTGGTGTACTTACTGGCAGATGACGCTTAACGTCAGCAAATGTAAATGCATGCGCTTCGCTCGTTCCTCTTTTCAAACCACTGATGTTCATTTTCTCAATGGCACCCCTCTTCAACCCACAGATGTGTATAAATACCTCGGTGTTGTTCTAACTTCAAACCTCTCCTGGAAAAAACAATATTAATTCAGTTCTTAGTTCCGCTAACAAAACATTGGGTTTCCTTCGTCGCAATTTCAGATCCGCCCCTTCTCAACTAAAACGGCTCCTCTATCTTGCCCTAGTCCGGTCTAAATTAAAATGCGCATTTTCAATCTCGCACCCTCATCAAGCTACATTAACAGCCTACACTAAGTCTGTTCAAAACTATGCTGCGCGTTTTATTCAGTCTGATTACTCCAGTTTTTCTAGTGTTTCACTCATTAAATCAAATCTCTCTCTCCCATTGATTTTCACCCGTCCAAAAATATCCCGTCTCTGCCTTCTGCATAAAGTTTTTTATTCACCACTTCTAAAAGAGAGTCGTCTTTCCCCACCGGCTTATCCTTCATCCAGACTCGATCATTGCAATAAAATAGCCCGGCCAAAGTGTTTTTCCACAGCACATCAGCACGCCCCTTTTCCTGATGCAATTGTGGAGTGGAATGACCTTCCCGAAGACATCGTCACCATTCAGGATCCCATCAGATTCTGAGCAGCACTATCAACCATTGTACTAAACACCCACTCCCCTCTCTAACGCCTTATGGCCCAGAGGGTATTTTAAATAAATAAATAAATAGGCCGTGAACGGGCGACGAAGCCCAGTCCTCCTGCGGGGTGGCGAAATGCAAAGTGTGCTCGGACGCTTACAACAGTGGCTACTGTAGGCCGTGAACGGGCGACGAAGCCGAGTCGTCCTGTGGGGCGGCGAAATACAAAGTGCGCTCGAACGCTTACAACAGTGGTTACAATAGGCCGTGAACGGGCGAGGAAGCCGAGTCCTCCTGCGGGGCGGCGAAATACAAAGTGCGCTCGAACGCTTACAACAGTGGCTACAATAGGGCGTGAACGGGCGAGGAAGCCGAGTCCTCCTGCGGGGCGGCAAAATACAAACTGCGCTCGAATGCTTACAACAGTGGCTACAATAGGCCCTGAACGGGCGAGGAAGCCGAGTACTCCTGCGGGGCGGCAAAATACAAAGTGCGCTCGAACGCTTACAACAGTGGCTACAATAGGCCCTGAACGGGCGAGGAAGCCGAGCCCTCCTGCACGGCTGCGAAACACAAAGTGCGCTCGAACGCTTACAACAGTGACAACAATAGGCCCTGAACGGGCGAGGAAAACCTAGTCCTCCTGCGGGGCGGCGAAATACAAAATGCTTTCGAACGCTAACAACAGTGGCTACAATAGTCCGTGAACTGGCGAGGAAGCCGAGCCCTCCCGCGGGGCGGCGAAATACAAAGTGCACTCGAACGCTTACAACAGTGGCTACCATAGGACGTGAACGGGCGAGGAAGCCGAGTCCTCCTGCGGGGCGGCGAAATACAAAGTGCGCTCAAACGCTTACAACAGTGGCTACAATAGGCCGTGAACGGGCGAGGAAGCTGAGCCCTCCCGCGGGGCGGCGAAACACAAAGTGCGCTCGAACGCTTACAACAGTGGCTACAATAGGCCCTGAACGGGCGAGGAAGCCGAGTGCTCCTGCGGGGCGGCAAAATACAAAGCGCGCTCGAACGCTTACAACAGTGGCTACAATAGGCCCTGAACGGGCGAGGAAGCCGAGCCCTCCTGCGCGGCTGCGAAACACAAAGTGCGCTCGAACGCTTACAACAGTGGCTACAATAGGCCGTGAACGGGCGAGGAAGCCGAGCCCTCCCGCGGGGCGGCGAAACACAAAGTGCGCTCGAACGCTTAGAACAGTGGCTACAATAGGACGTGAACGGGCGAGGAAGCCGAGTCCTCCTGCGGGGCGGCGAAATACAAAGTGCGCTCGAACGCTTACAACAGTGGCTACAATAGGACGTGAACGGGCGAGGAAGCCGAGTCCTCCTGCGGGGTGGCGAAATACAAAGTGCGCTCGAACGCTTACAACAGTGGCTACAATAGGCCGTGAACGGGCGAGGAAGCCGAGCCCTCCCGCGGGGCGGCGAAATACAAAGTGCGCTCGAACGCTTACAACAGTGGCTACAATAGGCCGTGAACGGGCGAGGAAGCCGAGTCCTCCTGCGGGGCGGCGAAATACAAAGTGCGCTCGAACGCTTACAACAGTGGCTACAATAGGACGTGAACGGGCGAGGAAGCCGAGTCCTCCTGCGGGGCGGCGAAATACAAAGTGCGCTCGAACGCTTACAACAGTGGCTACAATATGACGTGAACGGGCGAGGAAGCCGAGTCCTCCTGCGGGGCGGCGAAATACAAAGTGCGCTCGAACGCTTACAACAGTGGCTACAATAGGCCGTGAACGGGCGAGGAAGCCGAGTCCTCCTGCGGGGCGGCGAAATACAAAGTGCGCTCGAACGCTTACAACAGTGGCTACAATAGGCCGTGAACGGGCGAGGAAGCCGAGCCCTCCCGCGGGGCGGCGAAATACAAAGTGCGCTCGAACGCTTACAACAGTGGCTACAATAGGCCGTGAACGGGCGAGGAAGCCGAGTCCTCCTGCGGGGCGGCGAAATACAAAGTGCGCTCGAACGCTTACATCAGTGGCTACAATGGGCCGTGAACGGGCGAGGAAGCCGAGTCCTCCTGCGGGCCGGCTAAATACAAAGTGCGCTCGAACGCTTACAACAGTGGCTACAATAGGACGTGAACGGGCGAGGAAGCCGAGTCCTCCCGCGGGGCGGCGAAATACAAAGTGCGCTCGAACGCTTACAACAGTGGCTACAATAGGCCGTGAACGGGCGAGGAAGCCGAGTCCTCCTGCGGGGCGGCGAAATACAAAGTGCCCTCGAACGCTTACAACAGTGGCTACAATAGGTCATGAACGGGCGAGGAAGCCGAGCCCTCCCGCGGGGCGGCGAAATACAAAGTGCGCTCGAACGCTTACAACAGTGGCTACAATAGGCCGTGAACGGGCGAGGAAGCCGAGTCCTCCCGCGGGGCGGAGAAATACAAAGTGCGCTCGAACGCTTACAACAGTGGCTACAATAGGCCGTGAACGGGCGAGGAAGCCGAGTCCTCCCGCGGGGCGGCGAAATACAAAGTGCGCTCGAACGCTTACAACAGTGGCTACAATAGGCCGTGAACGGGGAGGAAGCCGAGTCCTCCTGCGGGGCGGCGAAATACAAAGTGCGCTCGAACGCTTACAACAGTGGCTACAATAGGCCGTGAACGGGCGAGGAAGCCGAGTCCTCTTGCGGGGCGGCGAAATACAAAGTGCGCTCGAACGCTTACAACAGTGGCTACAATAGGCCGTGAACGGGCGAGGAAGCCGAGTCCTCTTGCGGGGCGGCGAAATACAAAGTGCGCTCGAACGCTTACAACAGTGGCTACAATAGGCCGTGAACGGGCGAGGAAGCCGAGTCCTCCCGCGAGGCGGCGAAATACAAAGTGCGCTCGAACGCTTACAACAGTGGCTACAATAGGCCGTGAACGGGCGAGGAAGCCGAGTCCTCTTGCGGGGCGGCGAAATACAAAGTGCGCTCGAACGCTTACAACAGTGGCTACAATAGGGCGTGAACGGGCGAGGAAGCCGAGTCCTCCAGCGGGGCGGCAAAATACAAACTGCGCTCGAACGCTTACAACAGTGGCTACAGTAGGCCCTGAACGGGCGAGGAAGCCGAGTGCTCCTGCGGGGCGGCAAAATACAAAGTGCGCTCGAACGCTTACAACAGTGGCTACAATAGGCCCTGATCGGACGAGGAAGCCGAGTCCTCCCGCGAGGCGGCGAAATACAAAGTGCGCTCAAACGCTTACAACAGTGGCTACAATAGGCCGTGAACGGGCGAGGAAGCTGAGCCCTCCCGCGGGGCGGCGAAACACAAAGTGCGCTCGAACGCTTACAACAGTGGCTACAATAGGCCGTGAACGGGCGAGGAAGCCGAGTCCTCCTGCGGGGCGGCGAAATACAAAGTGCGCTCGAACGCTTACAACAGTGGCTACAATAGGCCCTGAACGGGCGAGGAAGCCGAGTGCTCCTGCGGGGCGGCAATATACAAAGTGCGCTAGAACGCTTACAACAGTGGCTACAATAGGCCCTGAACGGGCGAGGAGACCGAGTGCTCCTGCGGGGCGGCAAAATACAAAGTGCGCTCGAACGCTTACAACAGTGGCTACAATAGGCCCTGAACGGGCGAGGAAGCCGAGCCCTCCTGCGCGGCTGCGAAACACAAAGTGCGCTCGAACGCTTACAACAGTGGCTACAATAGGCCGTGAACGGGCGAGGAAGCCGAGCCCTCCCGCGGGGCGGCGAAATACAAAGTGCGCTCGAACGCTTAGAACAGTGGCTACAATAGGACGTGAACGGGCGAGGAAGCCGAGTCCTCCTGCGGGGCGGCGAAATACAAAGTGCGCTCGAACGCTTACAACAGTGGCTACAATAGGACGTGAACGGGCGAGGAAACCGAGTCCTCCTGCGGGGCGGCGAAATACAAAGTGCGCTCGAACGCTTACAACAGTGGCTACAATAGGCCGTGAACGGGCGAGGAAGCCGAGCCCTCCCGCGGGGCGGCGAAATACAAAGTGCGCTCGAACGCTTACAACAGTGGCTACAATAGGCCGTGAACGGGCGAGGAAGCCGAGTCCCCCTGCGGGGCGGCGAAATACAAAGTGCGCTCGAACGCTTTCAACAGTGGCTACAATAGGACGTGAACGGGCGAGGAAGCCGAGTCCTCCTGCGGGGCGGCGAAATACAAAGTGCGCTCGAACGCTTACAACAGTGGCTACAATAGGACGTGAACGGGCGAGGAAGCCGAGTCCTCCTGCGGGGCGGCGAAATACAAAGTGCGCTCGAACGCTTACAACAGTGGCTACAATAGGCCGTGAACGGGCGAGGAAGCCGAGTCCTCCTGCGGGGCGAAGAAATACAAAGTGCGCTCGAACGCTTACAACAGTGGCTACAATAGGCCGTGAACGGGCGAGGAAGCCGAGTCCTCCCGCGGGGCGGAGAAATACAAAGTGCGCTCGAACGCTTACAACAGTGGCTACAATAGGCCATGAACGGGCGAGGAAGCCGAGCCCTCCCGCGGGGCGGCGAAACACAAAGTGGGCTCAAACGCTTACAACAGTTGCTACAATAGGCCGTGAACGGCCGAGGAAGCCGAGTCCTCCTGCGGGGCGGCGAAATACAAAGTGCGCTCGAACGCTTACAACAGTGGCTACAATAGGACGTGAACGGGCGAGGAAGCCGAGCCCTCCCGCGGGGCGGCGAAATACAAAGTGCGCTCGAACGCTTAGAACAGTGGCTACAATAGGACGTGAACGGGCGAGAAAGCCGAGTCCTCCTGCGGGGCGGAGAAATACAAAGTGCGCTCGAACGCTTACAACAGTGGCTACAATAGGACGTGAACGGGCGAGGAAGCCGAGCCCTCCCGCGGGGCGGCGAAATACAAAGTGCGCTCGAACGCTTACAACAGTGGCTACAATAGGACGTGAACGGGCGAGAAAGCCGAGTCCTCCTGCAGGGCGGCGAAATACAAAGTGCGCTCGAACACTTACAACAGTGGCTACAATAGGCCGTGAACGGGCGAGGAAGCCGAGCCCTCCCGCGGGGCGGCGAAATACAAAGTGCGCTCGAACGCTTACAACAGTGGCTACAATAGGCCGTGAACGGGCGAGGAAGCCGAGTCCTCCTGCGGGGCGGCGAAATACAAAGTGCGCTCGAACGCTTACAACAGTGGCTACAATAGGACGTGAACTGGCGAGGAAGCCGAGTCCTCCTGCGGGGCGGCGAAATACAAAGTGCGCTCGAACGCTTACAACAGTGGCTACAATAGACCGTGAACGGGCGAGGAAGCCGAGTCCTCCTGCGGGGCGGCGAAATACAAAGAGCGCTCGAACGCTTACAACAGTGGCTACAATAGGACGTGAACGGGCGAGGAAGCCGAGTCCTCCCGCGGGGCGGCGAAATACAAAGTGCGCTCGAACGCTTAGAACAGTGGCTACAATAGGCCGTGAACGGGCGAGGAAGCCGAGTCCTCCCGCGGGGCGGCGAAATACAAAGTGCGCTCGAACGCTTACAACAGTGGCTCCAATAGGCCGTGAACGGGCGAGGAAGCCGAGTCCTCCCGCGGGGTGGCGAAATACAAAGTGCGCTCGAACGCTTACAACAGTGGCTACAATAGGCCGTGAACGGGCGAGGAAGCCGAGTCCTCCTGCGGGGCGGCGAAATACAAAGTGCGCTCGAACGCTTACAACAGTGGCGACAATAGGACGTGAACGGGCGAGGAAGCCGAGTCCTCCTGCGGGGCGGCGAAATACAAAGTGCGCTCGAACGCTTACAAGAGTGGCTACAATAGGCCGTGAACGGGCGAGGAAGCCGAGCCCTCCCGCGGGGTGGCGAAATACAAAGTGCGCTCGAACGCTTACAACAGTGGCTACAATAGGCCGTGAACGGGCGAGGAAGCCGAGCCCTCCCGCGGGGCGGCGAAATACAAAGTGCGCTCGAACGCTTACAACAGTGGCTACAATAGGCCATGAACGGGCGAGGAAGCCGAGCCCTCCCGCGGGGCGGCGAAACACAAAGTGGGCTCAAACGCTTACAACAGTTGCTACAATAGGCCGTGAACGGGCGAGGAAGCCGAGTCCTCCTGCGGGGCGGCGAAATACAAAGTGCGCTCGAACGCTTACAACAGTGGCTACAATAGGACGTGAACGGGCGAGGAAGCCGAGCCCTCCCGCGGGGCGGCGAAATACAAAGTGCGCTCGAACGCTTAGAACAGTGGCTACAATAGGACGTGAACGGGCGAGAAAGCCGAGTCCTCCTGCGGGGCGGAGAAATACAAAGTGCGCTCGAACGCTTACAACAGTGGCTACAATAGGACGTGAACGGGCGAGGAAGCCGAGCCCTCCCGCGGGGCGGCGAAATACAAAGTGCGCTCGAACGCTTACAACAGTGGCTACAATAGGACGTGAACGGGCGAGAAAGCAGAGTCCTCCTGCAGGGCGGCGAAATACAAAGTGCGCTCGAACACTTACAACAGTGGCTACAATAGGCCGTGAACGGGCGAGGAAGCCGAGCCCTCCCGCGGGGCGGCGAAATACAAAGTGCGCTCGAACGCTTACAACAGTGGCTACAATAGGCCGTGAACGGGCGAGGAAGCCGAGTCCTCCTGCGGGGCGGCGAAATACAAAGTGCGCTCGAACGCTTACAACAGTGGCTACAATAGGACGTGAACTGGCGAGGAAGCCGAGTCCTCCTGCGGGGCGGCGAAATACAAAGTGCGCTCGAACGCTTACAACAGTGGCTACAATAGACCGTGAACGGGCGAGGAAGCCGAGTCCTCCTGCGGGGCGGCGAAATACAAAGAGCGCTCGAACGCTTACAACAGTGGCTACAATAGGACGTGAACGGGCGAGGAAGCCGAGTCCTCCCGCGGGGCGGCGAAATACAAAGTGCGCTCGAACGCTTACAACAGTGGCTACAATAGGCCGTGAACGGGCGAGGAAGCCGAGTCCTCCCGCGGGGCGGCGAAATACAAAGTGCGCTCGAACGCTTACAACAGTGGCTCCAATAGGCCGTGAACGGGCGAGGAAGCCGAGTCCTCCCGCGGGGTGGCGAAATACAAAGTGCGCTCGAACGCTTACAACAGTGGCTACAATAGGCCGTGAACGGGCGAGGAAGCCGAGTCCTCCTGCGGGGCGGCGAAATACAAAGTGCGCTCGAACGCTTACAACAGTGGCTACAATAGGACGTGAACGGGCGAGGAAGCCGAGTCCTCCTGCGGGGCGGCGAAATACAAAGTGCGCTCGAACGCTTACAAGAGTGGCTACAATAGGCCGTGAACGGGCGAGGAAGCCGAGCCCTCCCGCGGGGTGGCGAAATACAAAGTGCGCTCGAACGCTTACAACAGTGGCTACAATAGGCCGTGAACGGGCGAGGAAGCCGAGTCCTCCTGCGGGGCGGCGAAATACAAAGTGCGGTCGAACGCTTACAACAGTGGCTACAATAGGACGTGAACGGGCGAGGAAGCCGAGCCCTCCCGCGGGACGGCGAAATACAAAGTGCGCTCGAACGCTTACAACAGTGGCTACAATAGGCCGTGAACGGGCGAGGAAGCCGAGTCCTCCTGCGGGGCGGCGAAATACAAAGTGCGCTCGAACGCTTACAACAGTGGCTACAATAGGCCGTGAACGGGCGAGGAAGCCGAGCCCTCCTGCACGGCTGCGAAACACAAAGTGCGCTCGAACGCTTACAACAGTGGCTACAATAGGCCGTGAACGGGCGAGGAAGCCGAGCCCTCCCGCGGGGCGGCGAAATACAAAGTGCGCTCGAACGCTTACAACAGTGGCTACAATAGGCCGTGAACCGGCGAGGGCCGAGTCCTCCTGCGGGGCGGCGAAATACAAAGTGCGCTCGAACGCTTACAACAGTGGCTACAATAGGCCGTGAACGGGCGAGGAAGCCGAGCCCTCCCACGGGGCGGCGAAATACAAAGTGCGCTCGAACGCTTACAACAGTGGCTACAATAGGCCGTGAACGGGCGAGGAAGCCGAGTCCTCCTGCGGGGCGGCGAAATACAAAGTGCGCTCGAACGCTGACAACAGTGGCTACAATAGGCCGTGAACGGGCGAGGAAGCCGAGTCCTCCTGCGGGCCGGCTAAATACAAAGTGCGCTCGAACGCTTACAACAGTGGCTACAATAGGACGTGAACGGGCGAGGAAGCCGAGTCCTCCCGCGGGGCGGCGAAATACAAAGTGCGCTCGAACGCTTACAACAGTGGCTACAATAGGCCGTGAACGGGCGAGGAAGCGGAGTCCTCCCGCGGGGCGGCGAAATACAAAGTGCGCTCGAACGCTTACAACAGTGGCTACAATAGGCCGTGAACGGGCGAGGAAGCCGAGTCCTCCTGCAGGGCGGCGAAATACAAAGTGCGCTCGAACGCTTACAACAGTGGCTACAATAGGCCGTGAACGGGCGAGGAAGCCGAGTCCTCCCGCGAGGCGGCGAAATACAAAGTGCGCTCGAACGCTTACAACAGTGGCTACAATAGGCCGTGAACGGGCGAGGAAGCCGAGCCCTCGCGCGGGGCGGCGAAACACAAAGTGCGCTCAAACGCTTACAACAGTTGCTACAATAGGCCGTGAACGGGCGAGGAAGCCGAGTCCTCCTGCGGGGCGGAGAAACACAAAGTGCGCTCGAACGCTTACAACAGTGGCTACAATAGGACGTGAACGGGCGAGGAAGCCGAGTCCTCCTGCGGGGCGGCGAAATACAAAGTGCGCTCGAACACTTACAACAGTGGCTACAATAGGCCGTGAACGGGCGAGGAAGCCGAGCCCTCCCGCGGGGCGGCGAAATACAAAGTGCGCTCGAACGCTTACAACAGTGGCTACAATAGGCCGTGAACGGGCGAGGAAGCAAGGTCCTCCTGCGGGGCGGCGAAATACAAAGTGCGCTCGAACGCTTACAACAGTGGCTACAATAGGACGTGAACGGGCGAGGAAGCCGAGCCCTCCCGCGGGGCGGCGAAATACAAAGTGCGCTCGAACGCTTAGAACAGTGGCTACAATAGGACGTGAACGGGCGAGGAAGCCGAGTCCTCCTGCGGGGCGGAGAAATACAAAGTGCGCTCGAACGCTTACAACAGTGGCTACAATAGGACGTGAACGGGCGAGGAAGCCGAGTCCTCCTGCGGGGCGGCGAAATACAAAGTGCGCTCGAACACTTACAACAGTGGCTACAATAGGCCGTGAACGGGCGAGGAAGCCGAGCCCTCCCGCGGGGCGGCGAAATACAAAGTGCGCTCGAACGCTTACAACAGTGGCTACAATAGGCCGTGAACGGGCGAGGAAGCCGAGTCCTCCTGCGGGGCGGCGAAACACAAAGTGCGCTCGAACGCTTACAACAGTGGCTACAATAGGACGTGAACGGGCGAGGAAGCCGAGTCCTCCCGCGGGGCGGCGAAATACAAAGTGCGCTCGAACGCTTACAACAGTGGCTACAATAGGCCGTGAACGGGCGAGGAAGCCGAGTCCTCCTGCGGGGCGGCGAAATACAAAGTGCGGTCGAACGCTTACAACAGTGGCTACAATAGGACGTGAACGGGCGAGGAAGCCGAGTCCTCCTGCGGGGCGGCGAAATACAAAGTGCGCTCGAACGCTTACAACAGTGGCTACAATAGGCCGTGAACGGGCGAGGAAGCCGAGTCCTCCTGCGGGGCGGCGAAACACAAAGTGCGCTCGAACGCTTACAACAGTGGCTACAATAGGACGTGAACGGGCGAGGAAGCCGAGTCCTCCCGCGGGGCGGCGAAATACAAAGTGCGCTCGAACGCTTACAACAGTGGCTACAATAGGCCGTGAACGGGCGAGGAAGCCGAGTCCTCCCGCGGGGCGGCGAAATACAAAGTGCGCTCGAACGCTTACAACAGTGGCTCCAATAGGCCGTGAACGGGCGAGGAAGCCGAGTCCTCCCGCGGGGTGGCGAAATACAAAGTGCGCTCGAACGCTTACAACAGTGGCTACAATAGGCCGTGAACGGGCGAGGAAGCCGAGTCTTCCTGCGGGGCGGCGGAATACAAAGTGCGCTCGAACGCTTACAACAGTGGCTACAATAGGCCGTGAACGGGCGAGGAAGCCGAGTCCTCCCGCGGGGCGGCGAAATACAAAGTGCGCTCGAACGCTTACAACAGTGGCTACAATAGGCCGTGAACGGGCGAGGAAGCCGAGCCCTCCCGCGGGGCGGCGAAATACAAAGTGCGCTCGAACGCTTACAACAGTGGCTACAATAGGCCGTGAACGGGCGAGGAAGCCGAGTCCTCCTGCGGGGCGGCGAAATACAAAGTGCGCTCGAACGCTTACAACAGTGGCTACAATAGGACGTGAACAGGCGAGGAAGCCGAGCCCTCCCGCGGGGCGGCGAAATACAAAGTGCGCTCGAACGCTTACAACAGTGGCTACAATAGGCCGTGAACGGGCGAGGAAGCCGAGTCCTCCTGCGGGGCGGCGAAATACAAAGTGCGCTCGAACGCTTACAACAGTGGCTACAATAGGACGTGAACGGGCGAGGAAGCCGAGTCCTCCTGCGGGGCGGCGAAATACAAAGTGCGCTCGAACGCTTACAACAGTGGCTACAATAGGCCGTGAACGGGCGAGGAAGCCGAGCCCTCCCGCGGGGCGGCGAAATACAAAGTGCGCTCGAACGCTTACAACAGTGGCTACAATAGGCCGTGAACGGGCGAGGAAGCTGAGTCCTCCTGCGGGGCGGCGAAATACAAAGTGCGCTCGAACGCTTACAACAGTGGCTAGAATAGGCCGTGAACGGGCGAGGAAGCCGAGCCCTCCTGCACGGCTGCGAAACACAAAGTGCGCTCGAACGCTTACAACAGTGGCTACAATAGGCCGTGAACGGGCGAGGAAGCCGAGCCCTCCCGCGGGGCGGCGAAATACAAAGTGCGCACGAACGCTTACAACAGTGGCTACAATAGGCCGTGAACGGGCCAGGAAGCCGAGTCCTCCTGCGGGGCGGCGAAATACAAAGTGCGCTCGAACGCTTACAACAGTGGCTACAATAGGACGTGAACGGGCGAGGAAGCCGAGCCCTCCTGCACGGCTGCGAAACACAAAGTGCGCTCGAACGCTTACAACAGTGGCTACAATAGGCCGTGAACGGGCGAGGAAGCCGAGCCCTCCCGCCGGGCGGCGAAACACAAAGTGCGCTCGAACGCTTACAACAGTGGCTACAATAGGCCGTGAACGGGCGAGGAAGCCGAGTCCTCCTGCGGGGCGGCGAAATACAAAGTGCGCTCGAACGCTTACAACAGTGGCTACAATAGGACGTGAACGGGCGAGGAAGCCGAGTGCTCCTGCGGGGCGGCGAAATACAAAGTGCGCTCGAACGCTTACAACAGTGGCTACAATAGGCCGTGAACGGTCGAGGAAGCCGAGTCCTCCTGCGGAGCGGCGAAATACAAATTGCGCTCGAACGCTTACAACAGTGGCTACAATAGGCCGTGAACGGGCGAGGAAGCCGAGTCCTCCTGCGGAGCGGCGAAATACAAAGTGCGCTCGAACGCTTACAACAGTGGCTACAATAGGCCGTGAACGGGCGAGGAAGCCGAGTCCTCCTGCGGGGCGGCGAAATACAAAGTGCGCTCGAACGCTTACAACACTGGCTACAATAGGCCGTGAACGGGCGAGGAAGCCGAGTCCTCCTGCGGGGCGGCGAAATACAAAGTGCGCTCGAACGCTTACAACAGTGGCTACAATAGGCCGTGAACGGTCGAGGAAGCCGAGTCCTCCTGCGGAGCGGCGAAATACAAATTGCGCTCGAACGCTTACAACAGTGGCTACAATAGGCCGTGAACGGTCGAGGAAGCCGAGTCCTCCTGCGGAGCGGCGAAATACAAAGTGCGCTCGAACGCTTACAACAGTGGCTACAATAGGCCGTGAACGGGCGAGGAAGCCGAGTCCTCCTGCGGGGCGGCGAAATACAAAGTGCGCTCGAACGCTTACAACAGTGGCTACAATAGGCCGTGAACGGGCGAGGAAGCCGAGTCCTCCTGCGGGGCGGCGAAATACAAAGTGCGCTCGAACGCTTACAACAGTGGCTACAATAGGCCGTGAACGGTCGAGGAAGCCGAGTCCTCCTGCGGAGCGGCGAAATACAAATTGCGCTCGAACGCTTACAATAGTGGCTACAATAGGACGTGAACGGGCGAGGAAGCCGAGTCCTCCTGCGGGGTGGCGAAATACAAAGTGCGCTCGAACGCTTACAACAGTGGCTACAATAGTCCGTGAACGGGCGAGGAAGCCGAGTCCTCCTGCGGGGCGTCGAAATACAAAGTGCGCTCGAACGCTTACAACAGTGGCTACAATAGGCCATGAACGGGCGAGGAAGCCGAGCCCTCCCGCGGGGCGGCGAAATACAAAGTGCGCTCGAACGCTTACAACAGTGGCTACAATAGGACGTGAACGGGCGAGGAAGCCGAGTCCTCCTGCGGGGCGGCGAAATACAAAGTGCGCTCAAACGCTTACATCAGTGGCTACAATAGGCCGTGAACGGGCGAGGAAGCCGAGCCCTCCCGCGGGGCGGCGAAAAACAAAGTGCGCTCGAACGCTTACAACAGTGGCTACAATAGGCCGTGAACGGGCGAGGAAGCCGAGTCCTCCTGCGGGGCGGCGAAATACAAAGTGCGCTCGAACGCTTACAACAGTGGCTACAATAGGCCCTGAACGGGCGAGGAAGCCGAGTGCTCCTGCGGGGCGGCAAAATACAAAGTGCGCTCGAACGCTTACAACAGTGGCTACAATAGGCCCTGAACGGGCGAGGAAGCCGAGTGCTCCTGCGGGGCGGCAAAATACAAAGTGCGTTCGAACACTTACAACAGTGGCTACAAAAGGCCCTGAACGGGCGAGGAAGCCGAGCCCTCCTGCGCGGCTGCGAAACACAAAGTGCGCTCGAACGCTTACAACAGTGGCTACAATAGGCCGTGAACAGGCGAGGAAGCCGAGCCCTCCCGCGGGGCGGTGAAATACAAAGTGCGCTCGAACGCTTAGAACAGTGGCTACAATAGGACGTGAACGGGCGAGGAAGCCGAGTCCTCCTGCGGGGCGGCGAAATACAAAGTGCGCTTGAACGCTTACAACAGTGGCTACAATAGGACGTGAACGGGCGAGGAAGCCGAATCCTCCTGCGGGGCGGCGAAATACAAAGTGCGCTCGAACGCTTACAACAGTGGCTACAATAGGACGTGAACGGGCGAGGAAGCCGAGTCCTCCTGCACGGCTGCGAAACACAAAGTGCGCTCGAACGCTTACAACAGTGACAACAATAGGCCCTGAACGGGCGAGGAAAACCCAGTCCTCCTGCGGGCGGCGAAATACAAAATGCGTTCGAACGCTTACAACAGTGGCTACAATAGTCCGTGAACGGGCGAGGAAGCCGAGCCCTCCCGCGGGGCGGCGAAATACAAAGTGCGGTCGAACGCTTACAACAGTGGCTACAATAGGCCGTGAACGGGCGAGGAAGCCGAGCCCTCCCGCGGGGCGGCGAAATACAAAGTGCGCTCGAACGCTTACAACAGTGGCTACAATAGGCCGTGAACGGGCGAGGAAGCCGAGTCCTCCTGCGGGGCGGCGAAATACAAAGTGCGCTTGAACGCTTACAACAGTGGCTACAATAGGACGTGAACGGGCGAGGAAGCCGAGCCCTCCTGCAGGGCTGCGAAACACAAAGTGCGCTCGAACGCTTACAACAGTGGCTACAATAGGCCGTGAACGGGCGAGGAAGCCGAGCCCTCCCGCGGGGCGGCGAAACACAAAGTGCGCTCGAACGCTTACAACAGTGGCTACAATAGGCCGTGAACGGGCGAGGAAGCCGAGTCCTCCTGCGGGGCGGCGAAATACAAAGTGCGCTCGAACGCTTACAACAGTGGCTACAATAGGACGTGAACGGGCGAGGAAGCCGAGTGCTCCTGCGGGGCGGCGAAATACAAAGTGCGCTCGAACGCTTACAACAGTGGCTACAATAGGCCGTGAACGGGCGAGGAAGCCGAGCCCTCCCGCGGGGCGGCGAAATACAAAGTGCGCTCGAACGCTTACAACAGTGGCTACAATAGGCCGTGAACGGGCGAGGAAGCCGAGTCCTCCTGCGGGGCGGCGAAATACAAAGTGCGCTCGAACGCTTACAACAGTGGCTACAATGGGCCGTGAACGGGCGAGGAAGCCGAGTCCTCCTGCGGGGCGGCGAAATACAAATTGCGCTCGAACGCTTACAATAGTGGCTACAATAGGACGTGAACGGGCGAGGAAGCCGAGTCCTCCTGCGGGGCGGCGAAATACAAAGTGCGCTCGAACGCTTACAACAGTGGCTACAATAGGCCGTGAACGGGCGAGGAAGCCGAGCCCTCCCGCGGGGCGGCGAAATACAGTGCGATCGAACGCTTACAACAGTGGCTACAATAGGCCGTGAACGGGCGAGGAAGCCGAGTCCTCCAGCGGGGCGGCGAAATACAAATTGCGCTCGAACGCTTACAATAGTGGCTACAATAGGCCGTGAACGGGCGAGGAAGCCGAGTCGTCCTGCGGGGCGTCGAAATACAAAGTGCGCTCGAACGCTTACAACAGTGGCTACAATAGGCCGTGAACGGGCGAGGAAGCCGAGCCCTCCCGCGGGGCGGCGAAATACAAAGTGCGCTCGAACGCTTACAACAGTGGCTACAATAGGACGTGAACGGGCGAGGAAGCCGAGTCCTCCTGCGGGGCGGCGAAATACAAAGTGCGCTCAAACGCTTACATCAGTGGCTACAATAGGCCGTGAACGGGCGAGGAAGCCGAGCCCTCCCGCGGGGCGGCGAAACACAAAGTGCGCTCGAACGCTTACAACAGTGGCTACAATAGGCCATGAACGGGCGAGGAAACCGAGTCCTCCTGCGGGGCGGCGAAATACAAAGTGCGCTCGGACGCTTACAACAGTGGCTACAATAGGCCCTGAACGGGCGAGGAAGCCGAGTGCTCCTGCGGGGCGTCAAAATACAAAGTGCGCTCGAACTCTTACAACAGTGGCTACAATAGGCCCTGAACGGGCGAGGAAGCCGAGTGCTCCTGCGGGGCGGCAAAATACAAAGTGCGCTCGAACGCTTACAACAGTGGCTACAAAAGGCCCTGAACGGGCGAGGAAGCCGAGCCCTCCTGCGCGGCTGCGAAACACAAAGTGCGCTCGAACGCTTACAACAGTGGCTACAATAGGCCGTGAACAGGCGAGGAAGCCGAGCCCTCCCGCGGGGCGGCGAAATACAAAGTGCGCTCGAACGCTTAGAACAGTGGCTACAATAGGACGTGAACGGGCGAGGAAGCCGAGTCCTCCTGCGGGGCGGCGAAATACAAAGTGCGCTCGAACGCTTACAACTGTGGCTACAATTGGCCGTGAACGGGCGAGGAAGCCGAGCCCTCCCGCGGGGCGGCGAAACACAAAGTGCGCTCGAACGCTTACAACAGTGGCTACAATAGGCCGTGAACGGGCGAGGAAGCCGAGTCCTCCTGCGGGGCGGCGAAATACAAAGTGCGCTCGAACGCTTACAACAGTGGCTACAATAGGACGTGAACGGGCGAGGAAGCCGAGTCCTCCTGCACGGCTGCGAAACACAAAGTGCGCTCGAACGCTTACAACAGTGACAACAATAGGCCCTGAACGGGCGAGGAAAACCTAGTCCTCCTGCGGGGCGGCGAAATACAAAATGCGTTCGAACGCTTACAACAGTGGCTACAATAGTCCGTGAACGGGCGAGGAAGCCGAACCCTCCCTCGGGGCGGCGAAATACAAAGTGCGCTCGAACGCTTACAACAGTGGCTACAATAGGACGTGAACGGGCGAGGAAGCCGAGTCCTCCTGCGGCGCGGCGAAATACAAAGTGCGCTCAAACGCTTACAACAGTGGCTACAATAGGCCGTGAACGGGCAAGGAAGCTGAGCCCTCCCGCGGGGCCGCGAAACACAAAGTGCGCTCGAACGCTTACAACAGTGGCTACAATAGGCCGTGAACGGGCGAGGAAGCCGAGTCCTCCTGCGGGGCGGCGAAATACAAAGTGCGCTCGAACGCTTACAACAGTGGCTACAATAGGCCCTGAACGGGCGAGGAAGCCGAGTGCTCCTGCGGGGCGGCAAAATACAAAGTGCGCTCGAACGCTTACAACAGTGGCTACAATAGGCCCTGAACGGGCGAGGAAGCCGAGTGCTCCTGCGGGGCGGCAAAATACAAAGTGCGCTCGAACGCTTACAACAGTGGCTACAATAGGCCCTGAACGGGCGAGGAAGCCGAGTCCTCCTGCGGGGCGGCGAAAAACAAAGTGCGCTCAAACGCTTACATCAGTGGCTACAATAGGCCGTGAACGGGCGAGGAAGCCGAGCCCTCCTGCACGGCTGGGAAACACAAAGTGCGCTCGAACGCTTACAACAGTGGCTACAATAGGCCGTGAACGGGCGAGGAAGCCGAGCCCTCCCGCGGGGCGGCGAAATACAAAGTGCGCTCGAACGCTTACAACAGTGGCTACAATAGGCCGTGAACGGGCGAGGAAGCCGAGTCCTCCTGCGGGGCGGCGAAATACAAAGTGCGCTCGAACGCTTACAACAGTGGCTACAATAGGACGTGAACGGGCGAGGAAGCCGAGTGCTCCCGCGGGGCGGCGAAATAAAAAGTGCGCTCGAACGCTTACAACAGTGGCTACAATAGTCCGTGAACGGGCGAGGAAGCCGAGTCCTCCTGCGGGGCGGCGAAATACAAAGTGCGCTCGAACGCTTACAACAGTGGTTACAATAGGACGTGAACGGGCGAGGAAGCCGCGTCCTCCTGCGGGGCGGCGAAATACAAAGTGCGCTCGAGCGCTTACAACAGTGGCTACAATAGGACGTGAACGGGCGAGGAAGCCGAGTGCTCCCGCGGGGCGGCGAAATAAAAAGTGCGCTCGAACGCCTACAACAGTGGCTACAATAGGCCGTGAACGGGCGAGGAAGCCGAGCCCTCCCGCGGGGCGGCGAAATACAAAGTGCGCTCGAACGCTTAAAACAGTGGCTACAATAGGCCGTGAACGGGCGAGGAAGTCGAGTCCTCCTGCGGGGCGGCGAAATACAAAGTGCGCTCGAACGCTTACAACAGTGGCTACAATAGGCCGTGAACGGGCGAGGAAGCCGAGTCCTCCCGCGGGGTGGCGAAATACAAAGTGCGCTCGAACGCTTACAACAGTGGCTACAATAGGACGTGAACGGGCGAGGAAGCCGAGCCCTCCCGCGGGGCTGCGAAATACAAAGTGCGCTCGAACGCTTAAAACAGTGGCTACAATAGGCCGTGAACGGGCGAGGAAGTCGAGTCCTCCTGCGTTGCGGCGAAATACAAAGTGCGCTCGAACGCTTACAACAGTGGCTACAATAGGCCGTGAACGGGCGAGGAAGCCGAGCCCTCCCGCGGGGCGGCGAAATACAAAGTGCGCTCGAACGCTTAAAACAGTGGCTACAATAGGCCGTGAACGGGCGAGGAAGTCGAGTCCTCCTGCGGGGCGGCGAAATACAAAGTGCGCTCGAACGCTTAAAACTGTGGCTACAATAGGCCGTGAACGGGCGAGGAAGTCGAGTCCTCCTGCGGGGCGGCGAAATACAAAGTGCGCTCGAACGCCTACAACAGTGGCTACAATAGGCCGTGAACGGGCGAGGAAGCCCAGCCCTCCCGCGGGGCGGCGAAATACAAAGTGCGCTCGAACGCTTAAAACAGTGGCTACAATAGGCCGTGAACGGGCGAGGAAGTCGAGTCCTCCTGCGGGGCGGCGAAATACAAAGTGCGCTCGAACGCTTACAACAGTGGCTACAATAGGCCGTGAACGGGCGAGGAAGCCGAGTCCTCCCGCGGGGTGGCGAAATGCAAAGTGTGCTCGGACGCTTACAACAGTGGCTACTGTAGGCCGTGAACGGGCGACGAAGCCGAGTCGTCCTGTGGGGCGGCGAAATACAAAGTGCGCTCGAACGCTTACAACAGTGGTTACAATAGGCCGTGAACGGGCGAGGAAGCCGAGTCCTCCTGCGGGGCGGCGAAATACAAAGTGCGCTCGAACGCTTACAACAGTGGCTACAATAGGGCGTGAACGGGCGAGGAAGCCGAGTCCTCCTGCGGGGCGGCAAAATACAAACTGCGCTCGAATGCTTACAACAGTGGCTACAATAGGCCCTGAACGGGCGAGGAAGCCGAGTGCTCCTGCGGGGCGGCAAAATACAAAGTGCGCTCGAACGCTTACAACAGTGGCTACAATAGGCCCTGAACGGGCGAGGAAGCCGAGCCCTCCTGCACGGCTGCGAAACACAAAGTGCGCTCGAACGCTTACAACAGTGACAACAATAGGCCCTGAACGGGCGAGGAAAACCTAGTCCTCCTGCGGGGCGGCGAAATACAAAATGCTTTCGAACGCTAACAACAGTGGCTACAATAGTCCGTGAACTGGCGAGGAAGCCGAGCCCTCCCGCGGGGCGGCGAAATACAAAGTGCACTCGAACGCTTACAACAGTGGCTACCATAGGACGTGAACGGGCGAGGAAGCCGAGTCCTCCTGCGGGGCGGCGAAATACAAAGTGCGCTCAAACGCTTACAACAGTGGCTACAATAGGCCGTGAACGGGCGAGGAAGCTGAGCCCTCCCGCGGGGCGGCGAAACACAAAGTGCGCTCGAACGCTTACAACAGTGGCTACAATAGGCCCTGAACGGGCGAGGAAGCCGAGTGCTCCTGCGGGGCGGCAAAATACAAAGCGCGCTCGAACGCTTACAACAGTGGCTACAATAGGCCCTGAACGGGCGAGGAAGCCGAGCCCTCCTGCGCGGCTGCGAAACACAAAGTGCGCTCGAACGCTTACAACAGTGGCTACAATAGGCCGTGAACGGGCGAGGAAGCCGAGCCCTCCCGCGGGGCGGCGAAACACAAAGTGCGCTCGAACGCTTAGAACAGTGGCTACAATAGGACGTGAACGGGCGAGGAAGCCGAGTCCTCCTGCGGGGCGGCGAAATACAAAGTGCGCTCGAACGCTTACAACAGTGGCTACAATAGGACGTGAACGGGCGAGGAAGCCGAGTCCTCCTGCGGGGCGGCGAAACACAAAGTGCGCTCGAACGCTTACAACAGTGGCTACAATAGGACGTGAACGGGCGAGGAAGCCGAGTCCTCCCGCGGGGCGGCGAAATACAAAGTGCGCTCGAACGCTTACAACAGTGGCTACAATAGGCCGTGAACGGGCGAGGAAGCCGAGTCCTCCCGCGGGGCGGCGAAATACAAAGTGCGCTCGAACGCTTACAACAGTGGCTCCAATAGGCCGTGAACGGGCGAGGAAGCCGAGTCCTCCCGCGGGGTGGCGAAATACAAAGTGCGCTCGAACGCTTACAACAGTGGCTACAATAGGCCGTGAACGGGCGAGGAAGCCGAGTCTTCCTGCGGGGCGGCGGAATACAAAGTGCGCTCGAACGCTTACAACAGTGGCTACAATAGGCCGTGAACGGGCGAGGAAGCCGAGTCCTCCCGCGGGGCGGCGAAATACAAAGTGCGCTCGAACGCTTACAACAGTGGCTACAATAGGCCGTGAACGGGCGAGGAAGCCGAGCCCTCCCGCGGGGCGGCGAAATACAAAGTGCGCTCGAACGCTTACAACAGTGGCTACAATAGGCCGTGAACGGGCGAGGAAGCCGAGTCCTCCTGCGGGGCGGCGAAATACAAAGTGCGCTCGAACGCTTACAACAGTGGCTACAATAGGACGTGAACAGGCGAGGAAGCCGAGCCCTCCCGCGGGGCGGCGAAATACAAAGTGCGCTCGAACGCTTACAACAGTGGCTACAATAGGCCGTGAACGGGCGAGGAAGCCGAGTCCTCCTGCGGGGCGGCGAAATACAAAGTGCGCTCGAACGCTTACAACAGTGGCTACAATAGGACGTGAACGGGCGAGGAAGCCGAGTCCTCCTGCGGGGCGGCGAAATACAAAGTGCGCTCGAACGCTTACAACAGTGGCTACAATAGGCCGTGAACGGGCGAGGAAGCCGAGCCCTCCCGCGGGGCGGCGAAATACAAAGTGCGCTCGAACGCTTACAACAGTGGCTACAATAGGCCGTGAACGGGCGAGGAAGCTGAGTCCTCCTGCGGGGCGGCGAAATACAAAGTGCGCTCGAACGCTTACAACAGTGGCTAGAATAGGCCGTGAACGGGCGAGGAAGCCGAGCCCTCCTGCACGGCTGCGAAACACAAAGTGCGCTCGAACGCTTACAACAGTGGCTACAATAGGCCGTGAACGGGCGAGGAAGCCGAGCCCTCCCGCGGGGCGGCGAAATACAAAGTGCGCACGAACGCTTACAACAGTGGCTACAATAGGCCGTGAACGGGCCAGGAAGCCGAGTCCTCCTGCGGGGCGGCGAAATACAAAGTGCGCTCGAACGCTTACAACAGTGGCTACAATAGGACGTGAACGGGCGAGGAAGCCGAGCCCTCCTGCACGGCTGCGAAACACAAAGTGCGCTCGAACGCTTACAACAGTGGCTACAATAGGCCGTGAACGGGCGAGGAAGCCGAGCCCTCCCGCCGGGCGGCGAAACACAAAGTGCGCTCGAACGCTTACAACAGTGGCTACAATAGGCCGTGAACGGGCGAGGAAGCCGAGTCCTCCTGCGGGGCGGCGAAATACAAAGTGCGCTCGAACGCTTACAACAGTGGCTACAATAGGACGTGAACGGGCGAGGAAGCCGAGTGCTCCTGCGGGGCGGCGAAATACAAAGTGCGCTCGAACGCTTACAACAGTGGCTACAATAGGCCGTGAACGGGCGAGGAAGCCGAGTCCTCCTGCGGGGCGGCGAAATACAAAGTGCGCTCGAACGCTTACAACAGTGGCTACAATAGGCCGTGAACGGGCGAGGAAGCCGAGTCCTCCTGCGGAGCGGCGAAATACAAATTGCGCTCGAACGCTTACAATAGTGGCTACAATAGGACGTGAACGGGCGAGGAAGCCGAGTCCTCCTGCGGGGTGGCGAAATACAAAGTGCGCTCGAACGCTTACAACAGTGGCTACAATAGTCCGTGAACGGGCGAGGAAGCCGAGTCCTCCTGCGGGGCGTCGAAATACAAAGTGCGCTCGAACGCTTACAACAGTGGCTACAATAGGCCATGAACGGGCGAGGAAGCCGAGCCCTCGCGCGGGGCGGCGAAATACAAAGTGCGCTCGAACGCTTACAACAGTGGCTACAATAGGACGTGAACGGGCGAGGAAGCCGAGTCCTCCTGCGGGGCGGCGAAATACAAAGTGCGCTCAAACGCTTACATCAGTGGCTACAATAGGCCGTGAACGGGCGAGGAAGCCGAGCCCTCCCGCGGGGCGGCGAAAAACAAAGTGCGCTCGAACGCTTACAACAGTGGCTACAATAGGCCGTGAACGGGCGAGGAAGCCGAGTCCTCCTGCGGGGCGGCGAAATACAAAGTGCGCTCGAACGCTTACAACAGTGGCTACAATAGGCCCTGAACGGGCGAGGAAGCCGAGTGCTCCTGCGGGGCGGCAAAATACAAAGTGCGCTCGAACGCTTACAACAGTGGCTACAATAGGCCCTGAACGGGCGAGGAAGCCGAGTGCTCCTGCGGGGCGGCAAAATACAAAGTGCGTTCGAACACTTACAACAGTGGCTACAAAAGGCCCTGAACGGGCGAGGAAGCCGAGCCCTCCTGCGCGGCTGCGAAACACAAAGTGCGCTCGAACGCTTACAACAGTGGCTACAATAGGCCGTGAACAGGCGAGGAAGCCGAGCCCTCCCGCGGGGCGGTGAAATACAAAGTGCGCTCGAACGCTTAGAACAGTGGCTACAATAGGACGTGAACGGGCGAGGAAGCCGAGTCCTCCTGCGGGGCGGCGAAATACAAAGTGCGCTTGAACGCTTACAACAGTGGCTACAATAGGACGTGAACGGGCGAGGAAGCCGAATCCTCCTGCGGGGCGGCGAAATACAAAGTGCGCTCGAACGCTTACAACAGTGGCTACAATAGGACGTGAACGGGCGAGGAAGCCGAGTCCTCCTGCACGGCTGCGAAACACAAAGTGCGCTCGAACGCTTACAACAGTGACAACAATAGGCCCTGAACGGGCGAGGAAAACCCAGTCCTCCTGCGGGCGGCGAAATACAAAATGCGTTCGAACGCTTACAACAGTGGCTACAATAGTCCGTGAACGGGCGAGGAAGCCGAGCCCTCCCGCGGGGCGGCGAAATACAAAGTGCGGTCGAACGCTTACAACAGTGGCTACAATAGGCCGTGAACGGGCGAGGAAGCCGAGCCCTCCCGCGGGGCGGCGAAATACAAAGTGCGCTCGAACGCTTACAACAGTGGCTACAATAGGCCGTGAACGGGCGAGGAAGCCGAGTCCTCCTGCGGGGCGGCGAAATACAAAGTGCGCTTGAACGCTTACAACAGTGGCTACAATAGGACGTGAACGGGCGAGGAAGCCGAGCCCTCCTGCAGGGCTGCGAAACACAAAGTGCGCTCGAACGCTTACAACAGTGGCTACAATAGGCCGTGAACGGGCGAGGAAGCCGAGCCCTCCCGCGGGGCGGCGAAACACAAAGTGCGCTCGAACGCTTACAACAGTGGCTACAATAGGCCGTGAACGGGCGAGGAAGCCGAGTCCTCCTGCGGGGCGGCGAAATACAAAGTGCGCTCGAACGCTTACAACAGTGGCTACAATAGGACGTGAACGGGCGAGGAAGCCGAGTGCTCCTGCGGGGCGGCGAAATACAAAGTGCGCTCGAACGCTTACAACAGTGGCTACAATAGGCCGTGAACGGGCGAGGAAGCCGAGCCCTCCCGCGGGGCGGCGAAATACAAAGTGCGCTCGAACGCTTACAACAGTGGCTACAATAGGCCGTGAACGGGCGAGGAAGCCGAGTCCTCCTGCGGGGCGGCGAAATACAAAGTGCGCTCGAACGCTTACAACAGTGGCTACAATGGGCCGTGAACGGGCGAGGAAGCCGAGTCCTCCTGCGGGGCGGCGAAATACAAATTGCGCTCGAACGCTTACAATAGTGGCTACAATAGGACGTGAACGGGCGAGGAAGCCGAGTCCTCCTGCGGGGCGGCGAAATACAAAGTGCGCTCGAACGCTTACAACAGTGGCTACAATAGGCCGTGAACGGGCGAGGAAGCCGAGCCCTCCCGCGGGGCGGCGAAATACAGTGCGATCGAACGCTTACAACAGTGGCTACAATAGGCCGTGAACGGGCGAGGAAGCCGAGTCCTCCAGCGGGGCGGCGAAATACAAATTGCGCTCGAACGCTTACAATAGTGGCTACAATAGGCCGTGAACGGGCGAGGAAGCCGAGTCGTCCTGCGGGGCGTCGAAATACAAAGTGCGCTCGAACGCTTACAACAGTGGCTACAATAGGCCGTGAACGGGCGAGGAAGCCGAGCCCTCCCGCGGGGCGGCGAAATACAAAGTGCGCTCGAACGCTTACAACAGTGGCTACAATAGGACGTGAACGGGCGAGGAAGCCGAGTCCTCCTGCGGGGCGGCGAAATACAAAGTGCGCTCAAACGCTTACATCAGTGGCTACAATAGGCCGTGAACGGGCGAGGAAGCCGAGCCCTCCCGCGGGGCGGCGAAACACAAAGTGCGCTCGAACGCTTACAACAGTGGCTACAATAGGCCATGAACGGGCGAGGAAACCGAGTCCTCCTGCGGGGCGGCGAAATACAAAGTGCGCTCGGACGCTTACAACAGTGGCTACAATAGGCCCTGAACGGGCGAGGAAGCCGAGTGCTCCTGCGGGGCGTCAAAATACAAAGTGCGCTCGAACTCTTACAACAGTGGCTACAATAGGCCCTGAACGGGCGAGGAAGCCGAGTGCTCCTGCGGGGCGGCAAAATACAAAGTGCGCTCGAACGCTTACAACAGTGGCTACAAAAGGCCCTGAACGGGCGAGGAAGCCGAGCCCTCCTGCGCGGCTGCGAAACACAAAGTGCGCTCGAACGCTTACAACAGTGGCTACAATAGGCCGTGAACAGGCGAGGAAGCCGAGCCCTCCCGCGGGGCGGCGAAATACAAAGTGCGCTCGAACGCTTAGAACAGTGGCTACAATAGGACGTGAACGGGCGAGGAAGCCGAGTCCTCCTGCGGGGCGGCGAAATACAAAGTGCGCTCGAACGCTTACAACTGTGGCTACAATTGGCCGTGAACGGGCGAGGAAGCCGAGCCCTCCCGCGGGGCGGCGAAACACAAAGTGCGCTCGAACGCTTACAACAGTGGCTACAATAGGCCGTGAACGGGCGAGGAAGCCGAGTCCTCCTGCGGGGCGGCGAAATACAAAGTGCGCTCGAACGCTTACAACAGTGGCTACAATAGGACGTGAACGGGCGAGGAAGCCGAGTCCTCCTGCACGGCTGCGAAACACAAAGTGCGCTCGAACGCTTACAACAGTGACAACAATAGGCCCTGAACGGGCGAGGAAAACCTAGTCCTCCTGCGGGGCGGCGAAATACAAAATGCGTTCGAACGCTTACAACAGTGGCTACAATAGTCCGTGAACGGGCGAGGAAGCCGAACCCTCCCTCGGGGCGGCGAAATACAAAGTGCGCTCGAACGCTTACAACAGTGGCTACAATAGGACGTGAACGGGCGAGGAAGCCGAGTCCTCCTGCGGCGCGGCGAAATACAAAGTGCGCTCAAACGCTTACAACAGTGGCTACAATAGGCCGTGAACGGGCAAGGAAGCTGAGCCCTCCCGCGGGGCCGCGAAACACAAAGTGCGCTCGAACGCTTACAACAGTGGCTACAATAGGCCGTGAACGGGCGAGGAAGCCGAGTCCTCCTGCGGGGCGGCGAAATACAAAGTGCGCTCGAACGCTTACAACAGTGGCTACAATAGGCCCTGAACGGGCGAGGAAGCCGAGTGCTCCTGCGGGGCGGCAAAATACAAAGTGCGCTCGAACGCTTACAACAGTGGCTACAATAGGCCCTGAACGGGCGAGGAAGCCGAGTGCTCCTGCGGGGCGGCAAAATACAAAGTGCGCTCGAACGCTTACAACAGTGGCTACAATAGGCCCTGAACGGGCGAGGAAGCCGAGTCCTCCTGCGGGGCGGCGAAAAACAAAGTGCGCTCAAACGCTTACATCAGTGGCTACAATAGGCCGTGAACGGGCGAGGAAGCCGAGCCCTCCTGCACGGCTGGGAAACACAAAGTGCGCTCGAACGCTTACAACAGTGGCTACAATAGGCCGTGAACGGGCGAGGAAGCCGAGCCCTCCCGCGGGGCGGCGAAATACAAAGTGCGCTCGAACGCTTACAACAGTGGCTACAATAGGCCGTGAACGGGCGAGGAAGCCGAGTCCTCCTGCGGGGCGGCGAAATACAAAGTGCGCTCGAACGCTTACAACAGTGGCTACAATAGGACGTGAACGGGCGAGGAAGCCGAGTGCTCCCGCGGGGCGGCGAAATAAAAAGTGCGCTCGAACGCTTACAACAGTGGCTACAATAGTCCGTGAACGGGCGAGGAAGCCGAGTCCTCCTGCGGGGCGGCGAAATACAAAGTGCGCTCGAACGCTTACAACAGTGGTTACAATAGGACGTGAACGGGCGAGGAAGCCGCGTCCTCCTGCGGGGCGGCGAAATACAAAGTGCGCTCGAGCGCTTACAACAGTGGCTACAATAGGACGTGAACGGGCGAGGAAGCCGAGTGCTCCCGCGGGGCGGCGAAATAAAAAGTGCGCTCGAACGCCTACAACAGTGGCTACAATAGGCCGTGAACGGGCGAGGAAGCCGAGCCCTCCCGCGGGGCGGCGAAATACAAAGTGCGCTCGAACGCTTAAAACAGTGGCTACAATAGGCCGTGAACGGGCGAGGAAGTCGAGTCCTCCTGCGGGGCGGCGAAATACAAAGTGCGCTCGAACGCTTACAACAGTGGCTACAATAGGCCGTGAACGGGCGAGGAAGCCGAGTCCTCCCGCGGGGTGGCGAAATACAAAGTGCGCTCGAACGCTTACAACAGTGGCTACAATAGGACGTGAACGGGCGAGGAAGCCGAGCCCTCCCGCGGGGCTGCGAAATACAAAGTGCGCTCGAACGCTTAAAACAGTGGCTACAATAGGCCGTGAACGGGCGAGGAAGTCGAGTCCTCCTGCGTTGCGGCGAAATACAAAGTGCGCTCGAACGCTTACAACAGTGGCTACAATAGGCCGTGAACGGGCGAGGAAGCCGAGCCCTCCCGCGGGGCGGCGAAATACAAAGTGCGCTCGAACGCTTAAAACAGTGGCTACAATAGGCCGTGAACGGGCGAGGAAGTCGAGTCCTCCTGCGGGGCGGCGAAATACAAAGTGCGCTCGAACGCTTAAAACTGTGGCTACAATAGGCCGTGAACGGGCGAGGAAGTCGAGTCCTCCTGCGGGGCGGCGAAATACAAAGTGCGCTCGAACGCCTACAACAGTGGCTACAATAGGCCGTGAACGGGCGAGGAAGCCCAGCCCTCCCGCGGGGCGGCGAAATACAAAGTGCGCTCGAACGCTTAAAACAGTGGCTACAATAGGCCGTGAACGGGCGAGGAAGTCGAGTCCTCCTGCGGGGCGGCGAAATACAAAGTGCGCTCGAACGCTTACAACAGTGGCTACAATAGGCCGTGAACGGGCGAGGAAGCCGAGTCCTCCCGCGGGGTGGCGAAATGCAAAGTGTGCTCGGACGCTTACAACAGTGGCTACTGTAGGCCGTGAACGGGCGACGAAGCCGAGTCGTCCTGTGGGGCGGCGAAATACAAAGTGCGCTCGAACGCTTACAACAGTGGTTACAATAGGCCGTGAACGGGCGAGGAAGCCGAGTCCTCCTGCGGGGCGGCGAAATACAAAGTGCGCTCGAACGCTTACAACAGTGGCTACAATAGGGCGTGAACGGGCGAGGAAGCCGAGTCCTCCTGCGGGGCGGCAAAATACAAACTGCGCTCGAATGCTTACAACAGTGGCTACAATAGGCCCTGAACGGGCGAGGAAGCCGAGTGCTCCTGCGGGGCGGCAAAATACAAAGTGCGCTCGAACGCTTACAACAGTGGCTACAATAGGCCCTGAACGGGCGAGGAAGCCGAGCCCTCCTGCACGGCTGCGAAACACAAAGTGCGCTCGAACGCTTACAACAGTGACAACAATAGGCCCTGAACGGGCGAGGAAAACCTAGTCCTCCTGCGGGGCGGCGAAATACAAAATGCTTTCGAACGCTAACAACAGTGGCTACAATAGTCCGTGAACTGGCGAGGAAGCCGAGCCCTCCCGCGGGGCGGCGAAATACAAAGTGCACTCGAACGCTTACAACAGTGGCTACCATAGGACGTGAACGGGCGAGGAAGCCGAGTCCTCCTGCGGGGCGGCGAAATACAAAGTGCGCTCAAACGCTTACAACAGTGGCTACAATAGGCCGTGAACGGGCGAGGAAGCTGAGCCCTCCCGCGGGGCGGCGAAACACAAAGTGCGCTCGAACGCTTACAACAGTGGCTACAATAGGCCCTGAACGGGCGAGGAAGCCGAGTGCTCCTGCGGGGCGGCAAAATACAAAGCGCGCTCGAACGCTTACAACAGTGGCTACAATAGGCCCTGAACGGGCGAGGAAGCCGAGCCCTCCTGCGCGGCTGCGAAACACAAAGTGCGCTCGAACGCTTACAACAGTGGCTACAATAGGCCGTGAACGGGCGAGGAAGCCGAGCCCTCCCGCGGGGCGGCGAAACACAAAGTGCGCTCGAACGCTTAGAACAGTGGCTACAATAGGACGTGAACGGGCGAGGAAGCCGAGTCCTCCTGCGGGGCGGCGAAATACAAAGTGCGCTCGAACGCTTACAACAGTGGCTACAATAGGACGTGAACGGGCGAGGAAGCCGAGTCCTCCTGCGGGGTGGCGAAATACAAAGTGCGCTCGAACGCTTACAACAGTGGCTACAATAGGCCGTGAACGGGCGAGGAAGCCGAGCCCTCCCGCGGGGCGGCGAAATACAAAGTGCGCTCGAACGCTTACAACAGTGGCTACAATAGGCCGTGAACGGGCGAGGAAGCCGAGTCCTCCTGCGGGGCGGCGAAATACAAAGTGCGCTCGAACGCTTACAACAGTGGCTACAATAGGACGTGAACGGGCGAGGAAGCCGAGTCCTCCTGCGGGGCGGCGAAATACAAAGTGCGCTCGAACGCTTACAACAGTGGCTACAATATGACGTGAACGGGCGAGGAAGCCGAGTCCTCCTGCGGGGCGGCGAAATACAAAGTGCGCTCGAACGCTTACAACAGTGGCTACAATAGGCCGTGAACGGGCGAGGAAGCCGAGTCCTCCTGCGGGGCGGCGAAATACAAAGTGCGCTCGAACGCTTACAACAGTGGCTACAATAGGCCGTGAACGGGCGAGGAAGCCGAGCCCTCCCGCGGGGCGGCGAAATACAAAGTGCGCTCGAACGCTTACAACAGTGGCTACAATAGGCCGTGAACGGGCGAGGAAGCCGAGTCCTCCTGCGGGGCGGCGAAATACAAAGTGCGCTCGAACGCTTACATCAGTGGCTACAATGGGCCGTGAACGGGCGAGGAAGCCGAGTCCTCCTGCGGGCCGGCTAAATACAAAGTGCGCTCGAACGCTTACAACAGTGGCTACAATAGGACGTGAACGGGCGAGGAAGCCGAGTCCTCCCGCGGGGCGGCGAAATACAAAGTGCGCTCGAACGCTTACAACAGTGGCTACAATAGGCCGTGAACGGGCGAGGAAGCCGAGTCCTCCTGCGGGGCGGCGAAATACAAAGTGCCCTCGAACGCTTACAACAGTGGCTACAATAGGTCATGAACGGGCGAGGAAGCCGAGCCCTCCCGCGGGGCGGCGAAATACAAAGTGCGCTCGAACGCTTACAACAGTGGCTACAATAGGCCGTGAACGGGCGAGGAAGCCGAGTCCTCCCGCGGGGCGGAGAAATACAAAGTGCGCTCGAACGCTTACAACAGTGGCTACAATAGGCCATGAACGGGCGAGGAAGCCGAGCCCTCCCGCGGGGCGGCGAAATACAAAGTGCGCTCGAACGCTTACAACAGTGGCTACAATAGGCCGTGAACGGGCGAGGAAGCCGAGTCCTCCCGCGGGGCGGAGAAATACAAAGTGCGCTCGAACGCTTACAACAGTGGCTACAATAGGCCGTGAACGGGCGAGGAAGCCGAGTCCTCCCGCGGGGCGGCGAAATACAAAGTGCGCTCGAACGCTTACAACAGTGGCTACAATAGGCCGTGAACGGGCGAGGAAGCCGAGTCCTCCTGCGGGGCGGCGAAATACAAAGTGCGCTCGAACGCTTACAACAGTGGCTACAATAGGCCGTGAACGGGCGAGGAAGCCGAGCCCTCCCGCGGGGCTGCGAAACACAAAGTGCGCTCGAACGCTTAGAACAGTGGCTACAATAGGACGTGAACGGGCGAGGAAGCCGAGTCCTCCTGCGGGGCGGCGAAATACAAAGTGCGCTCGAACGCTTACAACAGTGGCTACAATAGGACGTGAACGGGCGAGGAAACCGAGTCCTCCTGCGGGGCGGCGAAATACAAAGTGCGCTCGAACGCTTACAACAGTGGCTACAATAGGCCGTGAACGGGCGAGGAAGCCGAGCCCTCCCGCGGGGCGGCGAAATACAAAGTGCGCTCGAACGCTTACAACAGTGGCTACAATAGGCCGTGAACGGGCGAGGAAGCCGAGTCCCCCTGCGGGGCGGCGAAATACAAAGTGCGCTCGAACGCTTTCAACAGTGGCTACAATAGGACGTGAACGGGCGAGGAAGCCGAGTCCTCCTGCGGGGCGGCGAAATACAAAGTGCGCTCGAACGCTTACAACAGTGGCTACAATAGGACGTGAACGGGCGAGGAAGCCGAGTCCTCCTGCGGGGCGGCGAAATACAAAGTGCGCTCGAACGCTTACAACAGTGGCTACAATAGGCCGTGAACGGGCGAGGAAGCCGAGTCCTCCTGCGGGGCGAAGAAATACAAAGTGCGCTCGAACGCTTACAACAGTGGCTACAATAGGCCGTGAACGGGCGAGGAAGCCGAGTCCTCCCGCGGGGCGGAGAAATACAAAGTGCGCTCGAACGCTTACAACAGTGGCTACAATAGGCCATGAACGGGCGAGGAAGCCGAGCCCTCCCGCGGGGCGGCGAAACACAAAGTGGGCTCAAACGCTTACAACAGTTGCTACAATAGGCCGTGAACGGGCGAGGAAGCCGAGTCCTCCTGCGGGGCGGCGAAATACAAAGTGCGCTCGAACGCTTACAACAGTGGCTACAATAGGACGTGAACGGGCGAGGAAGCCGAGCCCTCCCGCTGGGCGGCGAAATACAAAGTGCGCTCGAACGCTTAGAACAGTGGCTACAATAGGCCGTGAACGGGCGAGGAAGCCGAGTCCCCCTGCGGGGCGGCGAAATACAAAGTGCGCTCGAACGCTTACAACAGTGGCTACAATAGGACGTGAACTGGCGAGGAAGCCGAGTCCTCCTGCGGGGCGGCGAAATACAAAGTGCGCTCGAACGCTTACAACAGTGGCTACAATAGACCGTGAACGGGCGAGGAAGCCGAGTCCTCCTGCGGGGCGGCGAAATACAAAGAGCGCTCGAACGCTTACAACAGTGGCTACAATAGGACGTGAACGGGCGAGGAAGCCGAGTCCTCCCGCGGGGCGGCGAAATACAAAGTGCGCTCGAACGCTTACAACAGTGGCTACAATAGGCCGTGAACGGGCGAGGAAGCCGAGTCCTCCCGCGGGGCGGCGAAATACAAAGTGCGCTCGAACGCTTACAACAGTGGCTCCAATAGGCCGTGAACGGGCGAGGAAGCCGAGTCCTCCCGCGGGGTGGCGAAATACAAAGTGCGCTCGAACGCTTACAACAGTGGCTACAATAGGCCGTGAACGGGCGAGGAAGCCGAGTCCTCCTGCGGGGCGGCGAAATACAAAGTGCGCTCGAACGCTTACAACAGTGGCTACAATAGGACGTGAACGGGCGAGGAAGCCGAGTCCTCCTGCGGGGCGGCGAAATACAAAGTGCGCTCGAACGCTTAAAAGAGTGGCTACAATAGGCCGTGAACGGGCGAGGAAGCCGAGCCCTCCCGCGGGGTGGCGAAATACAAAGTGCGCTCGAACGCTTACAACAGTGGCTACAATAGGCCGTGAACGGGCGAGGAAGCCGAGTCCTCCTGCGGGGCGGCGAAATACAAAGTGCGGTCGAACGCTTACAACAGTGGCTACAATAGGACGTGAACGGGCGAGGAAGCCGAGCCCTCCCGCGGGACGGCGAAATACAAAGTGCGCTCGAACGCTTACAACAGTGGCTACAATAGGCCGTGAACGGGCGAGGAAGCCGAGTCCTCCTGCGGGGCGGCGAAATACAAAGTGCGCTCGAACGCTTACAACAGTGGCTACAATAGGCCGTGAACGGGCGAGGAAGCCGAGCCCTCCTGCACGGCTGCGAAACACAAAGTGCGCTCGAACGCTTACAACAGTGGCTACAATAGGCCGTGAACGGGCGAGGAAGCCGAGCCCTCCCGCGGGGCGGCGAAATACAAAGTGCGCTCGAACGCTTACAACAGTGGCTACAATAGGCCGTGAACCGGCGAGGGCCGAGTCCTCCTGCGGGGCGGCGAAATACAAAGTGCGCTCGAACGCTTACAACAGTGGCTACAATAGGACGTGAACGGGCGAGGAAGCCGAGTCCTCCTGCGGGGCGGCGAAATACAAAGTGAATCGAACGCTTACAACAGTGGCTACAATAGGACGTGAACGGGCGAGGAAGCCGAGTCCTCCTGCGGGGCGGCGAAATACAAAGTGCGCTCGAACGCTTACAACAGTGGCTACAATAGGCCGTGAATGGGCGAGGAAGCCGAGTCCTCCTGCGGGGCGGGGAAATACAAAGTGCGCTCGAACGCTTACAACAGTGGCTACAATAGGCCGTGAACGGGCGAGGAAGCCGAGCCCTCCCACGGGGCGGCGAAATACAAAGTGCGCTCGAACGCTTACAACAGTGGCTACAATAGGCCGTGAACGGGCGAGGAAGCCGAGTCCTCCTGCGGGGCGGCGAAATACAAAGTGCGCTCGAACGCTGACAACAGTGGCTACAATAGGCCGTGAACGGGCGAGGAAGCCGAGTCCTCCTGCGGGCCGGCTAAATACAAAGTGCGCTCGAACGCTTACAACAGTGGCTACAATAGGACGTGAACGGGCGAGGAAGCCGAGTCCTCCCGCGGGGCGGCGAAATACAAAGTGCGCTCGAACGCTTACAACAGTGGCTACAATAGGCCGTGAACGGGCGAGGAAGCGGAGTCCTCCCGCGGGGCGGCGAAATACAAAGTGCGCTCGAACGCTTACAACAGTGGCTACAATAGGCCGTGAACGGGCGAGGAAGCCGAGTCCTCCTGCAGGGCGGCGAAATACAAAGTGCGCTCGAACGCTTACAACAGTGGCTACAATAGGCCGTGAACGGGCGAGGAAGCCGAGTCCTCCCGCGAGGCGGCGAAATACAAAGTGCGCTCGAACGCTTACAACAGTGGCTACAATAGGCCGTGAACGGGCGAGGAAGCCGAGCCCTCGCGCGGGGCGGCGAAACACAAAGTGCGCTCAAACGCTTACAACAGTTGCTACAATAGGCCGTGAACGGGCGAGGAAGCCGAGTCCTCCTGCGGGGCGGAGAAACACAAAGTGCGCTCGAACGCTTACAACAGTGGCTACAATAGGACGTGAACGGGCGAGGAAGCCGAGTCCTCCTGCGGGGCGGCGAAATACAAAGTGCGCTCGAACACTTACAACAGTGGCTACAATAGGCCGTGAACGGGCGAGGAAGCCAAGCCCTCCCGCGGGGCGGCGAAATACAAAGTGCGCTCGAACGCTTACAACAGTGGCTACAATAGGCCGTGAACGGGCGAGGAAGCAAGGTCCTCCTGCGGGGCGGCGAAATACAAAGTGCGCTCGAACGCTTACAACAGTGGCTACAATAGGACGTGAACGGGCGAGGAAGCCGAGCCCTCCCGCGGGGCGGCGAAATACAAAGTGCGCTCGAACGCTTAGAACAGTGGCTACAATAGGACGTGAACGGGCGAAGAAGCCGAGTCCTCCTGCGGGGCGGAGAAATACAAAGTGCGCTCGAACGCTTACAACAGTGGCTACAATAGGACGTGAACGGGCGAGGAAGCCGAGTCCTCCTGCGGGGCGGCGAAATACAAAGTGCGCTCGAACACTTACAACAGTGGCTACAATAGGCCGTGAACGGGCGAGGAAGCCGAGCCCTCCCGCGGGGCGGCGAAATACAAAGTGCGCTCGAACGCTTACAACAGTGGCTACAATAGGCCGTGAACGGGCGAGGAAGCCGAGTCCTCCTGCGGGGCGGCGAAATACAAAGTGCGGTCGAACGCTTACAACAGTGGCTACAATAGGACGTGAACGGGCGAGGAAGCCGAGTCCTCCTGCGGGGCGGCGAAATACAAAGTGCGCTCGAACGCTTACAACAGTGGCTACAATAGGCCGTGAACGGGCGAGGAAGCCGAGTCCTCCTGCGGGGCGGCGAAATACAAAGTGCGCTCGAACGCTTACAACAGTGGCTACAATAGGACGTGAACGGGCGAGGAAGCCGAGTCCTCCCGCGGGGCGGCGAAATACAAAGTGCGCTCGAACGCTTACAACAGTGGCTACAATAGGCCGTGAACGGGCGAGGAAGCCGAGTCCTCCCGCGGGGCGGCGAAATACAAAGTGCGCTCGAACGCTTACAACAGTGGCTCCAATAGGCCGTGAACGGGCGAGGAAGCCGAGTCCTCCCGCGGGGTGGCGAAATACAAAGTGCGCTCGAACGCTTACAACAGTGGCTACAATAGGCCGTGAACGGGCGAGGAAGCCGAGTCTTCCTGCGGGGCGGCGAAATACAAAGTGCGCTCGAACGCTTACAACAGTGGCTACAATAGGCCGTGAACGGGCGAGGGAGCCGAGTCCTCCCGCGGGGCGGCGAAATACAAAGTGCGCTCGAACGCTTACAACAGTGGCTACAATAGGCCGTGAACGGGCGAGGAAGCCGAGCCCTCCCGCGGGGCGGCGAAATACAAAGTGCGCTCGAACGCTTACAACAGTGGCTACAATAGGCCGTGAACGGGCGAGGAAGCCGAGTCCTCCTGCGGGGCGGCGAAATACAAAGTGCGCTCGAACGCTTACAACAGTGGCTACAATAGGACGTGAACAGGCGAGGAAGCCGAGCCCTCCCGCGGGGCGGCGAAATACAAAGTGCGCTCGAACGCTTACAACAGTGGCTACAATAGGCCGTGAACGGGCGAGGAAGCCGAGTCCTCCTGCGGGGCGGCGAAATACAAAGTGCGCTCGAACGCTTACAACAGTGGCTACAATAGGACGTGAACGGGCGAGGAAGCCGAGTCCTCCTGCGGGGCGGCGAAATACAAAGTGCGCTCGAACGCTTACAACAGTGGCTACAATAGGCCGTGAACGGGCGAGGAAGCCGAGCCCTCCCGCGGGGCGGCGAAATACAAAGTGCGCTCGAACGCTTACAACAGTGGCTACAATAGGCCGTGAACGGGCGAGGAAGCTGAGTCCTCCTGCGGGGCGGCGAAATACAAAGTGCGCTCGAACGCTTACAACAGTGGCTACAATAGGACGTGAACGGGCGAGGAAGCCGAGCCCTCCCGTGGGGCGGCGAAATACAAAGTGCGCTCGAACGCTTACAACAGTGGCTACAATAGGCCGTGAACGGGCGAGGAAGCCGAGTCCTCCTGCGGGGCGGCGAAATACAAAGTGCGCTCGAACGCTTACAACAGTGGCTAGAATAGGCCGTGAACGGGCGAGGAAGCCGAGCCCTCCTGCACGGCTGCGAAACACAAAGTGCGCTCGAACGCTTACAACAGTGGCTACAATAGGCCGTGAACGGGCGAGGAAGCCGAGCCCTCCCGCGGGGCGGCGAAATACAAAGTGCGCACGAACGCTTACAACAGTGGCTACAATAGGCCGTGAACGGGCGAGGAAGCCGAGTCCTCCTGCGGGGCGGCGAAATACAAAGTGCGCTCGAACGCTTACAACAGTGGCTACAATAGGACGTGAACGGGCGAGGAAGCCGAGCCCTCCTGCACGGCTGCGAAACACAAAGTGCGCTCGAATGCTTACAACAGTGGCTACAATAGGCCGTGAACGGGCGAGGAAGCCGAGCCCTCCCGCCGGGCGGCGAAACACAAAGTGCGCTCGAACGCTTACAACAGTGGCTACAATAGGCCGTGAACGGGCGAGGAAGCCGAGTCCTCCTGCGGGGCGGCGAAATACAAAGTGCGCTCGAACGCTTACAACAGTGGCTACAATAGGACGTGAACGGGCGAGGAAGCCGAGTGCTCCTGCGGGGCGGCGAAATACAAAGTGCGCTCGAACGCTTACAACAGTGGCTACAATAGGCCGTGAACGGGCGAGGAAGCCGAGTCCTCCTGCGGGGCGGCGAAATACAAAGTGCGCTCGAACGCTTACAACAGTGGCTACAATAGGCCGTGAACGGGCGAGGAAGCCGAGTCCTCCTGCGGGGCGGCGAAATACAAATTGCGCTCGAACGCTTACAATAGTGGCTACAATAGGACGTGAACGGGCGAGGAAGCCGAGTCCTCCTGCGGGGTGGCGAAATACAAAGTGCGCTCGAACGCTTACAACAGTGGCTACAATAGTCCGTGAACGGGCGAGGAAGCCGAGTCCTCCTGCGGGGCGTCGAAATACAAAGTGCGCTCGAACGCTTACAACAGTGGCTACAATAGGCCATGAACGGGCGAGGAAGCCGAGCCCTCCCGCGGGGCGGCGAAATACAAAGTGCGCTCGAACGCTTACAACAGTGGCTACAATAGGACGTGAACGGGCGAGGAAGCCGAGTCCTCCTGCGGGGCGGCGAAATACAAAGTACGCTCAAACGCTTACATCAGTGGCTACAATAGGCCGTGAACGGGCGAGGAAGCCGAGCCCTCCCGCGGGGCGGCGAAAAACAAAGTGCGCTCGAACGCTTACAACAGTGGCTACAATAGGCCGTGAACGGGCGAGGAAGCCGAGTCCTCCTGCGGGGCGGCGAAATACAAAGTGCGCTCGAACGCTTACAACAGTGGCTACAATAGGCCCTGAACGGGCGAGGAAGCCGAGTGCTCCTGCGGGGCGGCAAAATACAAAGTGCGCTCGAACGCTTACAACAGTGGCTACAATAGGCCCTGAACGGGCGAGGAAGCCGAGTGCTCCTGCGGGGCGGCAAAATACAAAGTGCGTTCGAACACTTACAACAGTGGCTACAAAAGGCCCTGAACGGGCGAGGAAGCCGAGCCCTCCTGCGCGGCTGCGAAACACAAAGTGCGCTCGAACGCTTACAACAGTGGCTACAATAGGCCGTGAACAGGCGAGGAAGCCGAGCCCTCCCGCGGGGCGGTGAAATACAAAGTGCGCTCGAACGCTTAGAACAGTGGCTACAATAGGACGTGAACGGGCGAGGAAGCCGAGCCCTCCTGCGGGGCGGTGAAATACAAAGTGCGCTCGAACGCTTAGAACAGTGGCTACAATAGGACGTGAACGGGCGAGGAAGCCGAATCCTCCTGCGGGGCGGCGAAATACAAAGTGCGCTCGAACGCTTACAACAGTGGCTACAATAGGACGTGAACGGGCGAGGAAGCCGAGTCCTCCTGCACGGCTGCGAAACACAAAGTGCGCTCGAACGCTTACAACAGTGACAACAATAGGCCCTGAACGGGCGAGGAAAACCCAGTCCTCCTGCGGGGCGGCGAAATACAAAATGCGTTCGAACGCTTACAACAGTGGCTACAATAGTCCGTGAACGGGCGAGGAAGCCGAGCCCTCCCGCGGGGCGGCGAAATACAAAGTGCGGTCGAACGCTTACAACAGTGGCTACAATAGGCCGTGAACGGGCGAGGAAGCCGAGCCCTCCCGCGGGGCGGCGAAATACAAAGTGCGCTCGAACGCTTACAACAGTGGCTACAATAGGCCGTGAACGGGCGAGGAAGCCGAGTCCTCCTGCGGGGCGGCGAAATACAAAGTGCGCTCGAACGCTTACAACAGTGGCTACAATAGGACGTGAACGGGCGAGGAAGCCGAGCCCTCCTGCAGGGCTGCGAAACACAAAGTGCGCTCGAACGCTTACAACAGTGGCTACAATAGGCCGTGAACGGGCGAGGAAGCCGAGCCCTCCCGCGGGGCGGCGAAACACAAAGTGCGCTCGAACGCTTACAACAGTGGCTACAATAGGCCGTGAACGGGCGAGGAAGCCGAGTCCTCCTGCGGGGCGGCGAAATACAAAGTGCGCTCGAACGCTTACAACAGTGGCTACAATAGGACGTGAACGGGCGAGGAAGCCGAGTGCTCCTGCGGGGCGGCGAAATACAAAGTGCGCTCGAACGCTTACAACAGTGGCTACAATAGGCCGTGAACGGGCGAGGAAGCCGAGCCCTCCCGCGGGGCGGCGAAATACAAAGTGCGCTCGAACGCTTACAACAGTGGCTACAATAGGCCGTGAACGGGCGAGGAAGCCGAGTCCTCCTGCGGGGCGGCGAAATACAAAGTGCGCTCGAACGCTTACAACAGTGGCTACAATGGGCCGTGAACGGGCGAGGAAGCCGAGTCCTCCTGCGGGGCGGCGAAATACAAATTGCGCTCGAACGCTTACAATAGTGGCTACAATAGGACGTGAACGGGCGAGGAAGCCGAGTCCTCCTGCGGGGCGGCGAAATACAAAGTGCGCTCGAACGCTTACAACAGTGGCTACAATAGGCCGTGAACGGGCGAGGAAGCCGAGCCCTCCCGCGGGGCGGCGAAATACAGTGCGATCGAACGCTTACAACAGTGGCTACAATAGGCCGTGAACGGGCGAGGAAGCCGAGTCCTCCTGCGGGGCGGCGAAATACAAATTGCGCTCGAACGCTTACAATAGTGGCTACAATAGGCCGTGAACGGGCGAGGAAGCCGAGTCGTCCTGCGGGGCGTCGAAATACAAAGTGCGCTCGAACGCTTACAACAGTGGCTACAATAGGCCGTGAACGGGCGAGGAAGCCGAGCCCTCCCGCGGGGCGGCGAAATACAAAGTGCGCTCGAACGCTTACAACAGTGGCTACAATAGGACGTGAACGGGCGAGGAAGCCGAGTCCTCCTGCGGGGCGGCGAAATACAAAGTGCGCTCAAACGCTTACATCAGTGGCTACAATAGGCCGTGAACGGGCGAGGAAGCCGAGCCCTCCCGCGGGGCGGCGAAACACAAAGTGCGCTCGAACGCTTACAACAGTGGCTACAATAGGCCGTGAACGGGCGAGGAAGCCGAGTCCTCCTGCGGGGCGGCGAAATACAAAGTGCGCTCGGACGCTTACAACAGTGGCTACAATAGGCCCTGAACGGGCGAGGAAGCCGAGTGCTCCTGCGGGGCGTCAAAATACAAAGTGCGCTCGAACTCTTACAACAGTGGCTACAATAGGCCCTGAACGGGCGAGGAAGCCGAGTGCTCCTGCGGGGCGGCAAAATACAAAGTGCGCTCGAACGCTTACAACAGTGGCTACAAAAGGCCCTGAACGGGCGAGGAAGCCGAGCCCTCCTGCGCGGCTGCGAAACACAAAGTGCGCTCGAACGCTTACAACAGTGGCTACAATAGGCCGTGAACAGGCGAGGAAGCCGAGCCCTCCCGCGGGGCGGCGAAATACAAAGTGCGCTCGAACGCTTAGAACAGTGGCTACAATAGGACGTGAACGGGCGAGGAAGCCGAGTCCTCCTGCGGGGCGGCGAAATACAAAGTGCGCTCGAACGCTTACAACTGTGGCTACAATTGGCCGTGAACGGGCGAGGAAGCCGAGCCCTCCCGCGGGGCGGCGAAATACAAAGTGCGCTCGAACGCTTACAACAGTGGCTACAATAGGCCGTGAACGGGCGAGGAAGCCGAGTCCTCCTGCGGGGCGGCGAAATACAAAGTGCGCTCGAACGCTTACAACAGTGGCTACAATAGGACGTGAACGGGCGAGGAAGCCGAGTCCTCCTGCACGGCTGCGAAACACAAAGTGCGCTCGAACGCTTACAACAGTGACAACAATAGGCCCTGAACGGGCGAGGAAAACCTAGTCCTCCTGCGGGGCGGCGAAATACAAAATGCGTTCGAACGCTTACAACAGTGGCTACAATAGTCCGTGAACGGGCGAGGAAGCCGAACCCTCCCTCGGGGCGGCGAAATACAAAGTGCGCTCGAACGCTTACAACAGTGGCTACAATAGGACGTGAACGGGCGAGGAAGCCGAGTCCTCCTGCGGCGCGGCGAAATACAAAGTGCGCTCAAACGCTTACAACAGTGGCTACAATAGGCCGTGAACGGGCAAGGAAGCTGAGCCCTCCCGCGGGGCCGCGAAACACAAAGTGCGCTCGAACGCTTACAACAGTGGCTACAATAGGCCGTGAACGGGCGAGGAAGCCGAGTCCTCCTGCGGGGCGGCGAAATACAAAGTGCGCTCGAACGCTTACAACAGTGGCTACAATAGGCCCTGAACGGGCGAGGAAGCCGAGTGCTCCTGCGGGGCGGCAAAATACAAAGTGCGCTCGAACGCTTACAACAGTGGCTACAATAGGCCCTGAACGGGCGAGGAAGCCGAGTGCTCCTGCGGGGCGGCAAAATACAAAGTGCGCTCGAACGCTTACAACAGTGGCTACAATAGGCCCTGAACGGGCGAGGAAGCCGAGTCCTCCTGCGGGGCGGCGAAAAACAAAGTGCGCTCAAACGCTTACATCAGTGGCTACAATAGGCCGTGAACGGGCGAGGAAGCCGAGCCCTCCTGCACGGCTGGGAAACACAAAGTGCGCTCGAACGCTTACAACAGTGGCTACAATAGGCCGTGAACGGGCGAGGAAGCCGAGCCCTCCCGCGGGGCGGCGAAATACAAAGTGCGCTCGAACGCTTACAACAGTGGCTACAATAGGCCGTGAACGGGCGAGGAAGCCGAGTCCTCCTGCGGGGCGGCGAAATACAAAGTGCGCTCGAACGCTTACAACAGTGGCTACAATAGGACGTGAACGGGCGAGGAAGCCGAGTGCTCCCGCGGGGCGGCGAAATAAAAAGTGCGCTCGAACGCTTACAACAGTGGCTACAATAGTCCGTGAACGGGCGAGGAAGCCGAGTCCTCCTGCGGGGCGGCGAAATACAAAGTGCGCTCGAACGCTTACAACAGTGGTTACAATAGGACGTGAACGGGCGAGGAAGCCGCGTCCTCCTGCGGGGCGGCGAAATACAAAGTGCGCTCGAGCGCTTACAACAGTGGCTACAATAGGACGTGAACGGGCGAGGAAGCCGAGTGCTCCCGCGGGGCGGCGAAATAAAAAGTGCGCTCGAACGCCTACAACAGTGGCTACAATAGGCCGTGAACGGGCGAGGAAGCCGAGCCCTCCCGCGGGGCGGCGAAATACAAAGTGCGCTCGAACGCTTAAAACAGTGGCTACAATAGGCCGTGAACGGGCGAGGAAGTCGAGTCCTCCTGCGGGGCGGCGAAATACAAAGTGCGCTCGAACGCTTACAACAGTGGCTACAATAGGCCGTGAACGGGCGAGGAAGCCGAGTCCTCCCGCGGGGTGGCGAAATACAAAGTGCGCTCGAACGCTTACAACTGTGGCTACAATAGGACGTGAACGGGCGAGGAAGCCGAGCCCTCCCGCGGGGCTGCGAAATACAAAGTGCGCTCGAACGCTTAAAACAGTGGCTACAATAGGCCGTGAACGGGCGAGGAAGTCGAGTCCTCCTGCGTTGCGGCGAAATACAAAGTGCGCTCGAACGCTTACAACAGTGGCTACAATAGGCCGTGAACGGGCGAGGAAGCCGAGCCCTCCCGCGGGGCGGCGAAATACAAAGTGCGCTCGAACGCTTAAAACAGTGGCTACAATAGGCCGTGAACGGGCGAGGAAGTCGAGTCCTCCTGCGGGGCGGCGAAATACAAAGTGCGCTCGAACGCTTAAAACTGTGGCTACAATAGGCCGTGAACGGGCGAGGAAGTCGAGTCCTCCTGCGGGGCGGCGAAATACAAAGTGCGCTCGAACGCCTACAACAGTGGCTACAATAGGCCGTGAACGGGCGAGGAAGCCGAGCCCTCCCGCGGGGCGGCGAAATACAAAGTGCGCTCGAACGCTTAAAACAGTGGCTACAATAGGCCGTGAACGGGCGAGGAAGTCGAGTCCTCCTGCGGGGCGGCGAAATACAAAGTGCGCTCGAACGCTTACAACAGTGGCTACAATAGGCCGTGAACGGGCGAGGAAGCCGAGTCCTCCCGCGGGGTGGCGAAATACAAAGTGCGCTCGAACGCTTAAAACAGTGGCTACAATAGGCCGTGAACGGGCGAGGAAGCCGAGTCCTCCCGCGGGGTGGCGAAATACAAAGTGCGCTCGAACGCTTACAACAGTGGCTACAATAGGCCGTGAACGGGCGAGGAAGCCGAGCCCTCCTGCGGGGCGGCGAAATACAAAGTGCGCTCGAACGCTTACAACAGTGGCTACAATAGGCCGTGAACGGGCGAGGAAGTCGAGTCCTCCTGCGGGGCGGCGAAATACAAAGTGCGCTCGAACGCTTAAAACAGTGGCTACAATAGGCCGTGAACGGGCGAGGAAGCCGAGTCCTCCCGCGGGGTGGCGAAATACAAAGTGCGCTCGAACGCTTAAAACAGTGGCTACAATAGGCCGTGAACGGGCGAGGAAGCCGAGTCCTCCCGCGGGGTGGCGAAATACAAAGTGCGCTCGAACGCTTACAACAGTGGCTACAATAGGCCGTGAACGGGCGAGGAAGCCGAGCCCTCCTGCGGGGCGGCGAAATACAAAGTGCGCTCGAACGCTTACAACAGTGGCTACAATAGGCCGTGAACGGGCGAGGAAGCCGAGCCCTCCTGCGGGGCGGCGAAATACAAAGTGCGCTCGAACGCTTACAACAGTGGCTACAATAGGCCGTGAACGGGCGAGGAAGCCGAGCCCTCCCGCGGGGCGGCGAAATACAAAGTGCGCTCGAACGCTTACAACAGTGGCTACAATAGGCCTTGAACGGGCGAGGAAGCCGAGCCCTCCTGCGGGGCGGCGAAATACAAAGTGCGCTCGAACGCTTACAACAGTGGCTACAATAGGCCGTGAACGGGCGAGGAAGCCGAGCCCTCCTGCGGGGCGGCGAAATACAAAGTGCGCTCGAACGCTTACAACAGTGGCTACAATAGGCCGTGAACGGGCGAGGAAGCCGAGCCCTCCTGCGGGGCGGCGAAATACAAAGTGCGCTCGAACGCTTACAACAGTGGCTACAATAGGCCGTGAACGGGCGAGGAAGCCGAGCCCTCCCGCGGGGCGGCGAAATACAAAGTGCGCTCGAACGCTTAAAACAGTGGCTACAATAGGCCGTGAACGGGCGAGGAAGTCGAGTCCTCCTGCGGGGCGGCGAAATACAAAGTGCGCTCGAACGCTTACAACAGTGGCTACAATAGGCCGTGAACGGGCGAGGAAGTCGAGTCCTCCTGCGGGGCGGCGAAATACAAAGTGCGCTCGAACGCCTACAACAGTGGCTACAATAGGCCGTGAACGGGCGAGGAAGCCGAGCCCTCCCGCGGGGCGGCGAAATACAAAGTGCGCTCGAACGCTTAAAACAGTGGCTACAATAGGTAGTGAACGGGCGAGGAAGTCGAGTCCTCCTGCGGGGCGGCGAAATACAAAGTGCGCTCGAACGCCTACAACAGTGGCTACAATAGGCCGTGAACGGGCGAGGAAGCCGAGCCCTCCCGCGGGGCGGCGAAATACAAAGTGCGCTCGAACGCTTACAACAGTGGCTACAATAGGCCGTGAACGGGCGAGGAAGCCGAGCCCTCCCGCGGGGCGGCGAAATACAAAGTGCGCTCGAACGCTTACAACAGTGGCTACAATAGGCCGTGAACGGGCGAGGAAGCCGAGCCCTCCCGCGGGGCGGCGAAATACAAAGTGCGCTCGAACGCTTACAACAGTGGCTACAATAGGCCGTGAACGGGCGAGGAAGCCGAGCCCTCCCGCGGGGCGGCGAAATACAAAGTGCGCTCGAACGCTTACAACAGTGGCTACAATAGGCCGTGAACGGGCGAGGAAGTCGAGTCCTCCTGCGGGGCGGCGAAATACAAAGTGCGCTCGAACGCTTAAAACAGTGGCTACAATAGGCCGTGAACGGGCGAGGAAGTCGAGTCCTCCTGCGGGGCGGCGAAATACAAAGTGCGCTCGAACGCCTACGACAGTGGCTACAATAGGCCGTGAACGGGCGAGGAAGCCGAGCCCTCCCGCGGGGCGGCGAAATACAAAGTGCGCTCGAACGCTTAAAACAGTGGCTACAATAGGCCGTGAACGGGCGAGGAAGTCGAGTCCTCCTGCGGGGCGGCGAAATACAAAGTGCGCTCGAACGCTTACAACAGTGGCTACAATAGGACGTGAACGGGCGAGGAAGCCGAGCCCTCCCGCGGGGCGGCGAAATACAAAGTGCGCTCGAACGCTTAAAACAGTGGCTACAATAGGCCGTGAACGGGCGAGGAAGTCGAGTCCTCCTGCGGGGTGGCGAAATACAAAGTGCGCTCGAACGCTTACAACAGTGGCTACAATAGGCCCTGAACGGGCGAGGAAGCCGAGTGCTCCTGCGGGGCGGCAAAATACAAAGTGCGCTCGAACGCTTACAACAGTGGCTACAATAGGCCCTGAACGGGCGAGGAAGCCGAGTGCTCCTGCGGGGCGGCAAAATACAAAGTGCGCTCGAACGCTTACAACAGTGGCTACAATAGGCCCTGAACGGGCGAGGAAGCCGAGTCCTCCTGCGGGGCGGCGAAAAACAAAGTGCGCTCAAACGCTTACATCAGTGGCTACAATAGGCCGTGAACGGGCGAGGAAGCCGAGCCCTCCTGCACGGCTGGGAAACACAAAGTGCGCTCGAACGCTTACAACAGTGGCTACAATAGGCCGTGAACGGGCGAGGAAGCCGAGCCCTCCCGCGGGGCGGCGAAATACAAAGTGCGCTCGAACGCTTACAACAGTGGCTACAATAGGCCGTGAACGGGCGAGGAAGCCGAGTCCTCCTGCGGGGCGGCGAAATACAAAGTGCGCTCGAACGCTTACAACAGTGGCTACAATAGGACGTGAACGGGCGAGGAAGCCGAGTGCTCCCGCGGGGCGGCGAAATAAAAAGTGCGCTCGAACGCTTACAACAGTGGCTACAATAGTCCGTGAACGGGCGAGGAAGCCGAGTCCTCCTGCGGGGCGGCGAAATACAAAGTGCGCTCGAACGCTTACAACAGTGGTTACAATAGGACGTGAACGGGCGAGGAAGCCGCGTCCTCCTGCGGGGCGGCGAAATACAAAGTGCGCTCGAGCGCTTACAACAGTGGCTACAATAGGACGTGAACGGGCGAGGAAGCCGAGTCCTCCTCCGGGGCGGCGAAATACAAAGTGCGCTCGAACGCTTACAACAGTGGCTACAATAGGCCGTGAACGGGCGAGGAAGCCGAGTCCTCCTGCGGGGCGGCGAAATACAAAGTGCGCTCGAACGCCTACAACAGTGGCTACAATAGGCCGTGAACGGGCGAGGAAGCCGAGCCCTCCCGCGGGGCGGCGAAATACAAAGTGCGCTCGAACGCTTAAAACAGTGGCTACAATAGGCCGTGAACGGGCGAGGAAGTCGAGTCCTCCTGCGGGGCGGCGAAATACAAAGTGCGCTCGAACGCTTACAACAGTGGCTACAATAGGCCGTGAACGGGCGAGGAAGCCGAGTCCTCCCGCGGGGTGGCGAAATACAAAGTGCGCTCGAACGCTTACAACAGTGGCTACAATAGGACGTGAACGGGCGAGGAAGCCGAGCCCTCCCGCGGGGCTGCGAAATACAAAGTGCGCTCGAACGCTTAAAACAGTGGCTACAATAGGCCGTGAACGGGCGAGGAAGTCGAGTCCTCCTGCGTTGCGGCGAAATACAAAGTGCGCTCGAACGCTTACAACAGTGGCTACAATAGGCCGTGAACGGGCGAGGAAGCCGAGCCCTCCCGCGGGGCGGCGAAATACAAAGTGCGCTCGAACGCTTAAAACAGTGGCTACAATAGGCCGTGAACGGGCGAGGAAGTCGAGTCCTCCTGCGGGGCGGCGAAATACAAAGTGCGCTCGAACGCTTAAAACTGTGGCTACAATAGGCCGTGAACGGGCGAGGAAGTCGAGTCCTCCTGCGGGGCGGCGAAATACAAAGTGCGCTCGAACGCCTACAACAGTGGCTACAATAGGCCGTGAACGGGCGAGGAAGCCGAGCCCTCCCGCGTGGCGGCGAAATACAAAGTGCGCTCGAACGCTTAAAACAGTGGCTACAATAGGCCGTGAACGGGCGAGGAAGTCGAGTCCTCCTGCGGGGCGGCGAAATACAAAGTGCGCTCGAACGCTTACAACAGTGGCTACAATAGGCCGTGAACGGGCGAGGAAGCCGAGTCCTCCCGCGGGGTGGCGAAATACAAAGTGCGCTCGAACGCTTAAAACAGTGGCTACAATAGGCCGTGAACGGGCGAGGAAGCCGAGTCCTCCCGCGGGGTGGCGAAATACAAAGTGCGCTCGAACGCTTACAACAGTGGCTACAATAGGCCGTGAACGGGCGAGGAAGCCGAGCCCTCCTGCGGGGCGGCGAAATACAAAGTGCGCTCGAACGCTTACAACAGTGGCCACAATAGGCCGTGAACGGGCGAGGAAGTCGAGTCCTCCTGCGGGGCGGCGAAATACAAAGTGCGCTCGAACGCTTAAAACAGTGGCTACAATAGGCCGTGAACGGGCGAGGAAGCCGAGTCCTCCCGCGGGGTGGCGAAATACAAAGTGCGCTCGAACGCTTAAAACAGTGGCTACAATAGGCCGTGAACGGGCGAGGAAGCCGAGTCCTCCCGCGGGGTGGCGAAATACAAAGTGCGCTCGAACGCTTACAACAGTGGCTACAATAGGCCGTGAACGGGCGAGGAAGCCGAGCCCTCCTGCGGGGCGGCGAAATACAAAGTGCGCTCGAACGCTTACAACAGTGGCTACAATAGGCCGTGAACGGGCGAGGAAGCCGAGCCCTCCTGCGGGGCGGCGAAATACAAAGTGCGCTCGAACGCTTACAACAGTGGCTACAATAGGCCGTGAACGGGCGAGGAAGCCGAGCCCTCCCGCGGGGCGGCGAAATACAAAGTGCGCTCGAACGCTTACAACAGTGGCTACAATATGCCTTGAACGGGCGAGGAAGCCGAGCCCTCCTGCGGGGCGGCGAAATACAAAGTGCGCTCGAACGCTTACAACAGTGGCTACAATAGGCCGTGAACGGGCGAGGAAGCCGAGCCCTCCTGCGGGGCGGCGAAATACAAAGTGCGCTCGAACGCTTACAACAGTGGCTACAATAGGCCGTGAACGGGCGAGGAAGCCGAGCCCTCCTGCGGGGCGGCGAAATACAAAGTGCGCTCGAACGCTTACAACAGTGGCTACAATAGGCCGTGAACGGGCGAGGAAGCCGAGCCCTCCCGCGGGGCGGCGAAATACAAAGTGCGCTCGAACGCTTAAAACAGTGGCTACAATAGGCCGTGAACGGGCGAGGAAGTCGAGTCCTCCTGCGGGGCGGCGAAATACAAAGTGCGCTCGAACGCTTACAACAGTGGCTACAATAGGCCGTGAACGGGCGAGGAAGTCGAGTCCTCCTGCGGGGCGGCGAAATACAAAGTGCGCTCGAACGCCTACAACAGTGGCTACAATAGGCCGTGAACGGGCGAGGAAGCCGAGCCCTCCCGCGGGGCGGCGAAATACAAAGTGCGCTCGAACGCTTACAACAGTGGCTACAATAGGCCGTGAACGGGCGAGGAAGCCGAGCCCTCCCGCGGGGCGGCGAAATACAAAGTGCGCTCGAACGCTTACAACAGTGGCTACAATAGGCCGTGAACGGGCGAGGAAGTCGAGTCCTCCTGCGGGGCGGCGAAATACAAAGTGCGCTCGAACGCCTACAACAGTGGCTACAATAGGCCGTGAACGGGCGAGGAAGCCGAGCCCTCCCGCGGGGCGGCGAAATACAAAGTGCGCTCGAACGCTTAAAACAGTGGCTACAATAGGCCGTGAACGGGCGAGGAAGTCGAGTCCTCCTGCGGGGCGGCGAAATACAATATGCGCTTAACGCTTACAACAGTGGCTACAATAGGCCGTGAACGGGCGAGGAAGCCGAGCCCTCCCGCGGGGCGGCGAAATACAAAGTGCGCTCGAACGCTTAAAACAGTGGCTACAATAGGCCGTGAACGGGCGAGGAAGTCGAGTCCTCCTGCGGGGCGGCGAAATACAAAGTGCGCTCGAACGCTTACAACAGTGGCTACAATAGGCCGTGAACGGGCGAGGAAGCCGAGCCCTCCCGCGGGGCGGCGAAATACAAAGTGCGCTCGAACGCTTACAACAGTGGCTACAATAGGCCGTGAACGGGCGAGGAAGCCGAGCCCTCCCGCGGGGCGGCGAAATACAAAGTGCGCTCGAACGCTTACAGCAGTGGCTACAATAGGCCGTGAACGGGCGAGGAAGCCGAGCCCTCCCGCGGGGCGGCGAAATACAAAGTGCGCTCGAACGCTTACAACAGTGGCTACAATAGGCCGTGAACGGGCGAGGAAGTCGAGTCCTCCTGCGGGGCGGCGAAATACAAAGTGCGCTCGAACGCCTACAACAGTGGCTACAATAGGCCGTGAACGGGCGAGGAAGCCGAGTCCTCCCGCGGGGTGGCGAAATACAAAGTGCGCTCGAACGCTTAAAACAGTGGCTACAATAGGCCGTGAACGGGCGAGGAAGCCGAGTCCTCCCGCGGGGTGGCGAAATACAAAGTGCGCTCGAACGCTTACAACAGTGGCTACAATAGGCCGTGAACGGGCGAGGAAGCCGAGCCCTCCTGCGGGGCGGCGAAATACAAAGTGCGCTCGAACGCTTACAACAGTGGCTACAATAGGCCGTGAACGGGCGAGGAAGCCGAGCCCTCCCGCGGGGCGGCGAAATACAAAGTGCGCTCGAACGCTTAAAACAGTGGCTACAATAGGCCGTGAACGGGCGAGGAAGTCGAGTCCTCCTGCGGGGCGGCGAAATACAAAGTGCGCTCGAACGCTTAAAACAGTGGCTACGATAGGCCGTGAACGGGCGAGGAAGTCGAGTCCTCCTGCGGGGCGGCGAAATACAAAGTGCGCTCGAACGCCTACAACAGTGGCTGCAATAGGCCGTGAACGGGCGAGGAAGCCGAGCCCTCCCGCGGGGCGGCGAAATACAAAGTGCGCTCGAACGCTTAAAACAGTGGCTACAATAGGCCGTGAACGGGCGAGGAAGTCGAGTCCTCCTGCGGGGCGGCGAAATACAAAGTGCGCTCGAACGCTTATAACAGTGGCTACAATAGGCCGTGAACGGGCGAGGAAGCCGAGCCCTCCTGCGGGGCGGCGAAATACAAAGTGCGCTCGAACGCTTAAAACAGTGGCTACAACAGGCCGTGAACGGGCGAGGAAGTCGAGTCCTCCTGCGGGGCGGCGAAATACAAAGTGCGCTCGAACGCCTACGACAGTGGCTACAATAGGCCGTGAACGGGCGAGGAAGCCGAGCCCTCCCGCGGGGCGGCGAAATACAAAGTGCGCTCGAACGCTTAAAACAGTGGCTACAATAGGCCGTGAACGGGCGAGGAAGTCGAGTCCTCCTGCGGGGCGGCGAAATACAATATGCGCTTAACGCTTACAACAGTGGCTACAATAGGCCGTGAACGGGCGAGGAAGCCGAGCCCTCCCGCGGGGCGGCGAAATACAAAGTGCGCTCGAACGCTTAAAACAGTGGCTACAATAGGCCGTGAACGGGCGAGGAAGTCGAGTCCTCCTGCGGGGCGGCGAAATACAAAGTGCGCTCGAACGCTTACAACAGTGGCTACAATAGGCCGTGAACGGGCGAGGAAGCCGAGCCCTCCCGCGGGGCGGCGAAATACAAAGTGCGCTCGAACGCTTACAACAGTGGCTACAATAGGCCGTGAACGGGCGAGGAAGCCGAGCCCTCCCGCGGGGCGGCGAAATACAAAGTGCGCTCGAACGCTTACAGCAGTGGCTACAATAGGCCGTGAACGGGCGAGGAAGCCGAGCCCTCCCGCGGGGCGGCGAAATACAAAGTGCGCTCGAACGCTTACAACAGTGGCTACAATAGGCCGTGAACGGGCGAGGAAGTCGAGTCCTCCTGCGGGGCGGCGAAATACAAAGTGCGCTCGAACGCCTACAACAGTGGCTACAATAGGCCGTGAACGGGCGAGGAAGCCGAGTCCTCCCGCGGGGTGGCGAAATACAAAGTGCGCTCGAACGCTTAAAACAGTGGCTACAATAGGCCGTGAACGGGCGAGGAAGCCGAGTCCTCCCGCGGGGTGGCGAAATACAAAGTGCGCTCGAACGCTTACAACAGTGGCTACAATAGGCCGTGAACGGGCGAGGAAGCCGAGCCCTCCCGCGGGGCGGCGAAATACAAAGTGCGCTCGAACGCCTACAACAGTGGCTACAATAGGCCGTGAACGGGCGAGGAAGCCGAGTCCTCCCGCGGGGTGGCGAAATACAAAGTGCGCTCGAACGCTTACAACAGTGGCTACAATAGGCCGTGAACGGGCGAGGAAGCCGAGTCCTCCTGCGGGGCGGCGAAATACAAAGTGCGCTCGAACGCTTATAACAGTGGCTACAATAGGCCGTGAACGGGCGAGGAAGCCGAGTCCTCCCGCGGGGTGGCGAAATACAAAGTGCGCTCGAACGCCTACAACAGTGGCTACAATAGGCCGTGAACGGGCGAGGAAGCCGAGTCCTCCCGCGGGGTGGCGAAATACAAAGTGCGCTCGAACGCTTACAACAGTGGCTACAATAGGCCGTGAACGGGCGAGGAAGCCGAGTCCTCCTGCGGGGCGGCGAAATACAAAGTGCGCTCGAACGCTTATAACAGTGGCTACAATAGGCCGTGAACGGGCGAGGAAGCCGAGCCCTCCCGCGGGGCGGCGAAATACAAAGTGCGCTCGAACGCCTACAACAGTGGCTACAATAGGCCGTGAACGGGCGAGGAAGCCGAGTCCTCCCGCGGGGTGGCGAAATACAAAGTGCGCTCGAACGCTTACAGCAGTGGCTACAATAGGCCGTGAACGGGCGAGGAAGCCGAGTCCTCCCGCGGGGCGGCGAAATACAAAGTGCGCTCGAACGCTTACAACAGTGGCTACAATAGGCCGTGAACGGGCGAGGAAGCCGAGCCCTCCCGCGGGGCGGCGAAATACAAAGTGCGCTCGAACGCTTAAAACAGTGGCTACAATAGGCCGTGAACGGGCGAGGAAGTCGAGTCCTCCTGCGGGGCGGCGAAATACAAAGTGCGCTCGAACGCCTACAACAGTGGCTGCAATAGGCCGTGAACGGGCGAGGAAGCCGAGCCCTCCCGCGGGGCGGCGAAATACAAAGTGCGCTCGAACGCTTAAAACAGTGGCTACAATAGGCCGTGAACGGGCGAGGAAGTCGAGTCCTCCTGCGGGGCGGCGAAATACAAAGTGCGCTCGAACGCTTATAACAGTGGCTACAATAGGCCGTGAACGGGCGAGGAAGCCGAGCCCTCCTGCGGGGCGGCGAAATACAAAGTGCGCTCGAACGCTTAAAACAGTGGCTACAATAGGCCGTGAACGGGCGAGGAAGTCGAGTCCTCCTGCGGGGCGGCGAAATACAAAGTGCGCTCGAACGCCTACGACAGTGGCTACAATAGGCCGTGAACGGGCGAGGAAGCCGAGCCCTCCCGCGGGGCGGCGAAATACAAAGTGCGCTCGAACGCTTAAAACAGTGGCTACAATAGGCCGTGAACGGGCGAGGAAGTCGAGTCCTCCTGCGGGGCGGCGAAATACAAAGTGCGCTCGAACGCTTACAACAGTGGCTACAATAGGACGTGAACGGGCGAGGAAGCCGAGCCCTCCCGCGGGGCGGCGAAATACAAAGTGCGCTCGAACGCTTAAAACAGTGGCTACAATAGGCCGTGAACGGGCGAGGAAGTCGAGTCCTCCTGCGGGGTGGCGAAATACAAAGTGCGCTCGAACGCCTACAACAGTGGCTACAATAGGCCGTGAACGGGCGAGGAAGCCGAGCCCTCCCGCGGGGCGGCGAAATACAAAGTGCGCTCGAACGCTTAAAACAGTGGCTACAATAGGCCGTGAACGGGCGAGGAAGTCGAGTCCTCCTGCGGGGCGGCGAAATACAAAGTGCGCTCGAACGCTTACAACAGTGGCTACAATAGGCCGTGAACGGGCGAGGAAGCCGAGTCCTATCGCGGGGTGGCGAAATACAAAGTGCGCTCGAACGCTTACAACAGTGGCTACAATAGGACGTGAACGGGCGAGGAAGCCGAGCCCTCCCGCGGGGCGGCGAAATACAAAGTGCGCTCGAACGCTTAAAACAGTGGCTACAATAGGCCGTGAACGGGCGAGGAAGTCGAGTCCTCCTGCGGGGCGGCGAAATACAAAGTGCGCTCGAACGCTTAAAACAGTGGCTACAATAGGCCGTGAACGGGCGAGGAAGTCGAGTCCTCCTGCGGGGCGGCGAAATACAAAGTGCGCTCGAACGCTTACAACAGTGGCTACAATAGGCCGTGAACGGGCGAGGAAGCCGAGTCCTCCCGCGGGGTGGCGAAATACAAAGTGCGCTCGAACGCTTACAACAGTGGCTACAATAGGCCGTGAACGGGCGAGGAAGCCGAGTCCTCCCGCGGGGCGGCGAAATACAAAGTGCGCTCGAACGCTTAAAACAGTGGCTACAATAGGCCGTGAACGGGCGAGGAAGTCGAGTCCTCCTGCGGGGCGGCGAAATACAAAGTGCGCTCGAACGCTTACAACAGTGGCTACAATAGGCCGTGAACGGGCGAGGAAGTCGAGTCCTCCTCCGGGGCGGCGAAATACAAAGTGCGCTCGAACGCTTACAACAGTGGCTACAATAGGACGTGAACGGGCGAGGAAGCCGAGTCCTCCCGCGGGGTGGCGAAATACAAAGTGCGCTCGAACGCTTACAACAGTGGCTACAATAGGCCGTGAACGGGCGAGGAAGCCGAGTCCTCCTGCGGGGCGGCGAAATACAAAGTGCGCTCGAACGCTTACAACAGTGGCTACAATAGGCCATGAACGGGCGAGGAAGCCGAGCCCTCCCGTTGGGCGGCGAAATACAAAGTGCGCTCGAACGCTTACAACAGTGGCTACAATAGGCCGTGAACGGGCGAGGAAGCCGAGTCCTCCCGCGGGGCGGAGAAATACAAAGTGCGCTCGAACGCTTACAACAGTGGCTACAATGGGCCGTGAACGGGCGAGGAAGCCGAGTCCTCGTGCGGGGCGGCGAAATACAAATTGCGCTCGAACGCTTACAATAGTGGCTACAATAGGACGTGAACGGGCGAGGAAGCCGAGTCCTCCTGCGGGGCGGCGAAATACAAAGTGCGCTCGAACGCTTACAACAGTGGCTACAATAGGCCGTGAACGGGCGAGGAAGCCGAGCCCTCCCGCGGGGCGGCGAAATACAAAGTGCGCTCGAACGCTTACAACAGTGGCTACAATAGGCCGTGAACGGGCGAGGAAGCCGAGTCCTCCTGCGGGGCGGCGAAATACAAATTGCGCTCGAACGCTTACAATAGTGGCTACAATAGGCCGTGAACGGGCGAGGAAACCGAGTCGTCCTGCGGGGCGTCGAAATACAAAGTGCGCTCGAACGCTTACAACAGTGGCTACAATAGGCCGTGAACGGGCGAGGAAGCCGAGCCCTCCCGCGGGGCGGCGAAATACAAAGTGCGCTCGAACGCTTACAACAGTGGCTACAATAGGACGTGAACGGGCGAGGAAGCCGAGTCCTCCTGCGGGGCGGCGAAATACAAAGTGCGCTCAAACGCTTACATCAGTGGCTACAATAGGCCGTGAACGGGCGAGGAAGCCGAGCCCTCCCGCGGGGCGGCGAAACACAAAGTGCGCTCGAACGCTTACAACAGTGGCTACAATAGGCCGTGAACGGGCGAGGAAGCCGAGTCCTCCTGCGGGGCGGCGAAATACAAAGTGCGCTCGAACGCTTACAACAGTGGCTACAATAGGCCCTGAACGGGCGAGGAAGCCGAGTGCTCCTGCGGGGCGGCAAAATACAAAGTGCGCTCGAACGCTTACAACAGTGGCTACAATAGGCCCTGAACGGGCGAGGAAGCCGAGTGCTCCTGCGGGGCGGCAAAATACAAAGTGCGCTCGAACGCTTACAACAGTGGCTACAATAGGACGTGAACGGGCGAGGAAGCCGAGTCCTCCTGCACGGCTGCGAAACACAAAGTGCGCTCGAACGCTTACAACAGTGGCTACAATAGGCCGTGAACAGGTGAGGAAGCCGAGCCCTCCCGCGGGGCGGCGAAATACAAAGTGCGCTCGAACGCTTAGAACAGTGGCTACAATAGGACGTGAACGGGCGAGGAAGCCGAGTCCTCCTGCGGGGCGGCGAAATACAAAGTGCGCTCGAACGCTTACAACAGTGGCTACAATTGGCCGTGAACGGGCGAGGAAGCCGAGCCCTCCCGCGGGGCGGCGAAATACAAAGTGCGCTCGAACGCTTACAACAGTGGCTACAATAGGCCGTGAACGGGCGAGGAAGCCGAGTCCTCCTGCGGGGCGGCGAAATACAAAGTGCGCTCGAACGCTTACAACAGTGGCTACAATAGGACGTGAACGGGCGAGGAAGCCGAGTCCTCCTGCACGGCTGCGAAACACAAAGTGCGCTCGAACGCTTACAACAGTGACAACAATAGGCCCTGAACGGGCGAGGAAAACCTAGTCCTCCTGCGGGGCGGCGAAATACAAAATGCGTTCGAACGCTTACAACAGTGGCTACAATAGTCCGTGAACGGGCGAGGAAGCCGAACCCTCCCTCGGGGCGGCGAAATACAAAGTGCGCTCGAACGCTTACAACAGTGGCTACAATAGGACGTGAACGGGCGAGGAAGCCGAGTCCTCCTGCGGCGCGGCGAAATACAAAGTGCGCTCAAACGCTTACAACAGTGGCTACAATAGGCCGTGAACGGGCAAGGAAGCTGAGCCCTCCCGCGGGGCCGCGAAACACAAAGTGCGCTCGAACGCTTACAACAGTGGCTACAATAGGCCGTGAACGGGCGAGGAAGCCGAGTCCTCCTGCGGGGCGGCGAAATACAAAGTGCGCTCGAACGCTTACAACAGTGGCTACAATAGGCCCTGAACGGGCGAGGAAGCCGAGTGCTCCTGCGGGGCGGCAAAATACAAAGTGCGCTCGAACGCTTACAACAGTGGCTACAATAGGCCCTGAACGGGCGAGGAAGCCGAGTGCTCCTGCGGGGCGGCAAAATACAAAGTGCGCTCGAACGCTTACAACAGTGGCTACAATAGGCCGTGAACGGGCGAGGAAGCCGAGCCCTCCCGCGGGGCGGCGAAATACAAAGTGCGCTCGAACGCTTAAAACAGTGGCTACAATAGGCCGTGAACGGGCGAGGAAGTCGAGTCCTCCTGCGGGGCGGCGAAATACAAAGTGCGCTCGAACGCTTAAAACAGTGGCTACAATAGGCCGTGAACGGGCGAGGAAGTCGAGTCCTCCTGCGGGGCGGCGAAATACAAAGTGCGCTCGAACGCCTACAACAGTGGCTACAATAGGCCGTGAACGGGCGAGGAAGCCGAGCCCTCCCGCGGGGCGGCGAAATACAAAGTGCGCTCGAACGCTTAAAACAGTGGCTACAATAGGCCGTAAACGGGCGAGGAAGTCGAGTCCTCCTGCGGGGCGGCGAAATACAAAGTGCGCTCGAACGCTTACAACAGTGGCTACAATAGGCCGTGAACGGGCGAGGAAGCCGAGCCCTCCTGCGGGGCGGCGAAATACAAAGTGCGCTCGAACGCTTAAAACAGTGGCTACAATAGGCCGTGAACGGGCGAGGAAGTCGAGTCCTCCTGCGGGGCGGCGAAATACAAAGTGCGCTCGAACGCCTACGACAGTGGCTACAATAGGCCGTGAACGGGCGAGGAAGCCGAGCCCTCCCGCGGGGCGGCGAAATACAAAGTGCGCTCGAACGCTTAAAACAGTGGCTACAATAGGCAGTGAACGGGCGAGGAAGTCGAGTCCTCCTGCGGGGCGGCGAAATACAAAGTGCGCTCGAACGCTTACAACAGTGGCTACAATAGGACGTGAACGGGCGAGGAAGCCGAGCCCTCCCGCGGGGCGGCGAAATACAAAGTGCGCTCGAACGCTTAAAACAGTGGCTACAATAGGCCGTGAACGGGCGAGGAAGTCGAGTCCTCCTGCGGGGTGGCGAAATACAAAGTGCGCTCGAACGCCTACAACAGTGGCTACAATAGGCCGTGAACGGGCGAGGAAGCCGAGCCCTCCCGCGGGGCGGCGAAATACAAAGTGCGCTCGAACGCTTAAAACAGTGGCTACAATAGGCCGTGAACGGGCGAGGAAGTCGAGTCCTCCTGCGGGGCGGCGAAATACAAAGTGCGCTCGAACGCTTACAACAGTGGCTACAATAGGCCGTGAACGGGCGAGGAAGCCGAGTCCTCCCGCGGGGTGGCGAAATACAAAGTGCGCTCGAACGCTTACAACAGTGGCTACAATAGGACGTGAACGGGCGAGGAAGCCGAGCCCTCCCGCGGGGCGGCGAAATACAAAGTGCGCTCGAACGCTTAAAACAGTGGCTACAATAGGCCGTGAACGGGCGAGGAAGTCGAGTCCTCCTGCGGGGCGGCGAAATACAGTGCGCTCGAACGCTTACAACAGTGGCTACAATAGGCCGTGAACGGGCGAGGAAGCCGAGTCCTCCTGCGGGGTGGCGAAATACAAAGTGCGCTCGAACGCCTACAACAGTGGCTACAATAGGCCGTGAACGGGCGAGGAAGCCGAGCCCTCCCGCGGGGCGGCGAAATACAAAGTGCGCTCGAACGCTTAAAACAGTGGCTACAATAGGCCGTGAACGGGCGAGGAAGTCGAGTCCTCCTGCGGGGCGGCGAAATACAAAGTGCGCTCGAACGCTTACAACAGTGGCTACAATAGGCCGTGAACGGGCGAGGAAGCCGAGTCCTCCCGCGGGGTGGCGAAATACAAAGTGCGCTCGAACGCTTACAACAGTGGCTACAATAGGACGTGAACGGGCGAGGAAGCCGAGCCCTCCCGCGGGGCGGCGAAATACAAAGTGCGCTCGAACGCTTAAAACAGTGGCTACAATAGGCCGTGAACGGGCGAGGAAGTCGAGTCCTCCTGCGGGGCGGCGAAATACAAAGTGCGCTCGAACGCTTAAAACAATGGGTACAATAGGCCGTGAACGGGCGAGGAAGTCGAGTCCTCCTGCGGGGCGGCGAAATACAAAGTGCGCTCGAACGCTTACAACAGTGGCTACAATAGGCCGTGAACGGGCGAGGAAGCCGAGTCCTCCCGCGGGGTGGCGAAATACAAAGTGCGCTCGAACGCTTACAACAGTGGCTACAATAGGCCGTGAACGGGCGAGGAAGCCGAGTCCTCCTGCGGGGCGGCGAAATACAAAGTGCGCTCGAACGCTTACAACAGTGGCTACAATAGGCCATGAACGGGCGAGGAAGCCGAGCCCTCCCGTTGGGCGGCGAAATACAAAGTGCGCTCGAACGCTTACAACAGTGGCTACAATAGGCCGTGAACGGGCGAGGAAGCCGAGTCCTCCCGCGGGGCGGAGAAATACAAAGTGCGCTCGAACGCTTACAACAGTGGCTACAATGGGCCGTGAACGGGCGAGGAAGCCGAGTCCTCCTGCGGGGCGGCGAAATACAAATTGCGCTCGAACGCTTACAATAGTGGCTACAATAGGACGTGAACGGGCGAGGAAGCCGAGTCCTCCTGCGGGGCGGCGAAATACAAAGTGCGCTCGAACGCTTACAACAGTGGCTACAATAGGCCGTGAACGGGCGAGGAAGCCGAGCCCTCCCGCGCGGCGGCGAAATACAAAGTGCGCTCGAACGCTTACAACAGTGGCTACAATAGGCCGTGAACGGGCGAGGAAGCCGAGTCCTCCTGCGGGGCGGCGAAATACAAATTGCGCTCGAACGCTTACAATAGTGGCTACAATAGGCCGTGAACGGGCGAGGAAACCGAGTCGTCCTGCGGGGCGTCGAAATACAAAGTGCGCTCGAACGCTTACAACAGTGGCTACAATAGGCCGTGAACGGGCGAGGAAGCCGAGCCCTCCCGCGGGGCTGCGAAATACAAAGTGCGCTCGAACGCTTACAACAGTGGCTACAATAGGACGTGAACGGGCGAGGAAGCCGAGTCCTCCTGCGGTTCGGCGAAATACAAAGTGCGCTCAAACGCTTACATCAGTGGCTACAATAGGCCGTGAACGGGCGAGGAAGCCGAGCCCTCCCGCGGGGCGGCGAAACACAAAGTGCGCTCGAACGCTTACAACAGTGGCTACAATAGGCCGTGAACGGGCGAGGAAGCCGAGTCCTCCTGCGGGGCGGCGAAATACAAAGTGCGCTCGAACGCTTACAACAGTGGCTACAATAGGCCCTGAACGGGCGAGGAAGCCGAGTGCTCCTGCGGGGCGTCAAAATACAAAGTGCGCTCGAACTCTTACAACAGTGGCTACAATAGGCCCTGAACGGGCGATGAAGCCGAGTGCTCCTGCGGGGCGGCAAAATACAAAGTGCGCTCGAACGCTTACAACAGTGGCTACAAAAGGCCCTGAACGGGCGAGGAAGCCGAGCCCTCCTGCGCGGCTGCGAAACACAAAGTGCGCTCGAACGCTTACAACAGTGGCTACAATAGGCCGTGAACAGGCGAGGAAGCCGAGCCCTCCCGCGGGGTGGCGAAATACAAAGTGCGCTCGAACGCTTAGAACAGTGGCTACAATAGGACGTGAACGGGCGAGGAAGCCGAGTCCTCCTGCGGGGCGGCGAAATACAAAGTGCGCTCGAACGCTTACAACAGTGGCTACAATTGGCCGTGAACGGGCGAGGAAGCCGAGCCCTCCACGGGGCGGCGAAATACAAAGTGCGCTCGAACGCTTACAACAGTGGCTACAATAGGCCGTGAACGGGCGAGGAAGCCGAGTCCTCCTGCGGGGCGGCGAAATACAAAGTGCGCTCGAACGCTTACAACAGTGGCTACAATAGGACGTGAACGGGCGAGGAAGCCGAGTCCTCCTGCACGGCTGCGAAACACAAAGTGCGCTCGAACGCTTACAACAGTGACAACAATAGGCCCTGAACGGGCGAGGAAAACCTAGTCCTCCTGCGGGGCGGCGAAATACAAAATGCGTTCGAGCGCTTACAACAGTGGCTACAATAGTCCGTGAACGGGCGAGGAAGCCGAACCCTCCCTCGGGGCGGCGAAATACAAAGTGCGCTCGAACGCTTACAACAGTTGCTACAATAGGACGTGAACGGGCGAGGAAGCCGAGTCCTCCTGCGGCGCGGCGAAATACAAAGTGCGCTCAAACGCTTACAACAGTGGCTACAATAGGCCGTGAACGGGCAAGGAAGCTGAGCCCTCCCGCGGGGCCGCGAAACACAAAGTGCGCTCGAACGCTTACAACAGTGGCTACAATAGGCCCTGAACGGGCGAGGAAGCCGAGTGCTCCTGCGGGGCGGCAAAATACAAAGTGCGCTCGAACGCTTACAACAGTGGCTACAATAGGCCCTGAACGGGCGAGGAAGCCGAGTGCTCCTGCGGGGCGGCAAAATACAAAGTGCGCTCGAACGCTTACAACAGTGGCTACAATAGGCCCTGAACGGGCGAGGAAGCCGAGTCCTCCTGCGGGGCGGCGAAAAACAAAGTGCGCTCAAACGCTTACATCAGTGGCTACAATAGGCCGTGAACGGGCGAGGAAGCCGAGCCCTCCTGCACGGCTGGGAAACACAAAGTGCGCTCGAACGCTTACAACAGTGGCTACAATAGGCCGTGAACGGGCGAGGAAGCCGAGCCCTCCCGCGGGGTGGCGAAATACAAAGTGCGCTCGAACGCTTACAACAGTGGCTACAATAGGCCGTGAACGGGCGAGGAAGCCGAGTCCTCCTGCGGGGCGGCGAAATACAAAGTGCGCTCGAACGCTTACAACAGTGGCTACAATAGGCCGTGAACGGGCGAGGACGCCGAGTCCTCCTGCGGGCCGGCGAAATACAAAGTGCGCTCGAACGCTTACAACAGTGGCTACAATAGGACGTGAACGGGCGAGGAAGCCGAGTCCTCCCGCGGGGTGGCGAAATACAAAGTGCGCTCGAACGCTTACAACAGTGGCTACAATAGGCCGTGAACGGGCGAGGAAGCCGAGTCCTCCTGCGGGGCGGCGAAATACAAAGTGCGCTCGAACGCTTACAACAGTGGCTACAATAGGCCATGAACGGGCGAGGAAGCCGAGCCCTCCCGTTGGGCGGCGAAATACAAAGTGCGCTCGAACGCTTACAACAGTGGCTACAATAGGCCGTGAACGGGCGAGGAAGCCGAGTCCTCCCGCGGGGCGGAGAAATACAAAGTGCGCTCGAACGCTTACAACAGTGGCTACAATAGGCCGTGAACGGGCGAGGAAGCCGTGTCCTCCCGCGGGGCGGCGAAATACAAAGTGCGCTCGAACGCTTACAACAGTGGCTACAATAGGCCGTGAACGGGCGAGGAAGCCGAGTCCTCCTGCGGGGCGGCGAAATACAAAGTGCGCTCGAACGCTTACAACAGTGGCTACAATAGGACGTGAACGGGCGAGGAAGCCGAGCCCTCCCGCGGGGCGGCGAAATACAAAGTGCGCTCGAACGCTTAGAACAGTGGCTACAATAGGACGTGAACGGGCGAGGAAGCCGAGTCCTCCTGCGGGGCGGCGAAATACAAAGTGCGCTCGAACGCTTACAACAGTGGCTACAATAGGACGTGAACGGGTGAGGAAGCCGAGTCCTCCTGCGGGGCGGCGAAATACAAAGTGCGCTCGAACGCTTACAACAGTGGCTACAATAGGCCGTGAACGGGCGAGGAAGCCGAGCCCTTCTGCGGGGCGGCGAAATACAAAGTGCGCTCGAACGCTTACAACAGTGGCTACAATAGGCCGTGAACGGGCGAGGAAGCCGAGTCCTCCTGCGGGGCGGCGAAATACAAAGTGCGCTCGAACGCTTACAACAGTGGCTACAATAGGACGTGAACGGGCGAGGAAGCCGAGTCCTCCTGCGGGGCGGCGAAATACAAAGTGCGCTCGAACGCTTCAACAGTGGCTACAATAGGACGTGAACGGGCGAGGAAGCCGAGTCCTCCTGCGGGGCGGCGAAATACAAAGTGCGCTCGAACGCTTACAACAGTGGCTACAATAGGCCGTGAACGGGCGAGGAAGCCGAGTCCTCCTGCGGGGCGGCGAAATACAAAGTGCGCTCGAACGCTTACAACAGTGGCTACAATAGGCCGTGAACGGGCGAGGAAGCCGAGTCCTCCTGCGGGGCGGCGAAATACAAAGTGCGCTCGCACGCTTACAACAGTGGCTACAATAGGACGTGAACGGGCGAGGAAGCCGAGTCCTCCTGCGGGGCGGCGAAATACAAAGTGCGCTCGAACGCTTACAACAGTGGCTACAATAGGCCGTGAACGGGCGAGGAAGCCGAGTCCTCCTGCGGGGCGGCGAAATACAAAGTGCGCTCGCACGCTTACAACAGTGGCTACAATAGGACGTGAACGGGCGAGGAAGCCGAGTCCTCCTGCGGGGCGGCGAAATACAAAGTGCGCTCGCACGCTTACAACAGTGGCTACAATAGGCCGTGAACGGGCGAGGAAGCCGAGTCCTCCTGCGGGGCGGCGAAATACAAAGTGCGCTCGAACGCTTCAACAGTGGCTACAATAGGACGTGAACGGGCGAGGAAGCCGAGTCCTCCTGCGGGGCGGCGAAATACAAAGTGCGCTCGAACGCTTACAACAGTGGCTACAATAGGCCGTGAACGGGCGAGGAAGCCGAGTCCTCCTGCGGGGCGGCGAAATACAAAGTGCGCTCGCACGCTTCAACAGTGGCTACAATAGGCCGTGAACGGGCGAGGAAGCCGAGTCCTCCTGCGGGGCGGCGAAATACAAAGTGCGCTCGCACGCTTACAACAGTGGCTACAATAGGCCGTGAACGGGCGAGGAAGCCGAGTCCTCCTGCGGGGCGGCGAAATACAAAGTGCGCTCGCACGCTTACAACAGTGGCTACAATAGGACGTGAACGGGCGAGGAAGCCGAGTCCTCCTGCGGGGCGGCGAAATACAAAGTGCGCTCGAACGCTTACAACAGTGGCTACAATAGGCCGTGAACGGGCGAGGAAGCCGAGTCCTCCTGCGGGGCGGCGAAATACAAAGTGCGCTCGCACGCTTCAACAGTGGCTACAATAGGCCGTGAACGGGCGAGGAAGCCGAGTCCTCCTGCGGGGCGGCGAAATACAAAGTGCGCTCGCACGCTTACAACAGTGGCTACAATAGGCCGTGAACGGGCGAGGAAGCCGAGTCCTCCTGCGGGGCGGCGAAATACAAAGTGCGCTCGAACGCTTCAACAGTGGCTACAATAGGCCGTGAACGGGCGAGGAAGCCGAGTCCTCCTGCGGGGCGGCGAAATACAAAGTGCGCTCGAACGCTTACAACAGTGGCTACAATAGGCCGTGAACGGGCGAGGAAGCCGAGTCCTCCTGCGGGGCGGCGAAATACAAAGTGCGCTCGCACGCTTACAACAGTGGCTACAATAGGACGTGAACGGGCGAGGAAGCCGAGTCCTCCTGCGGGGCGGCGAAATACAAAGTGCGCTCGCACGCTTACAACAGTGGCTACAATAGGCCGTGAACGGGCGAGGAAGCCGAGTCCTCCTGCGGGGCGGCGAAATACAAAGTGCGCTCGAACGCTTCAACAGTGGCTACAATAGGACGTGAACGGGCGAGGAAGCCGAGTCCTCCTGCGGGGCGGCGAAATACAAAGTGCGCTCGAACGCTTACAACAGTGGCTACAATAGGCCGTGAACGGGCGAGGAAGCCGAGTCCTCCTGCGGGGCGGCGAAATACAAAGTGCGCTCGAACGCTTACAACAGTGGCTACAATAGGCCGTGAACGGGCGAGGAAGCCGAGTCCTCCTGCGGGGCGGCGAAATACAAAGTGCGCTCGCACGCTTACAACAGTGGCTACAATAGGACGTGAACGGGCGAGGAAGCCGAGTCCTCCTGCGGGGCGGCGAAATACAAAGTGCGCTCGAACGCTTACAACAGTGGCTACAATAGGCCGTGAACGGGCGAGGAAGCCGAGTCCTCCTGCGGGGCGGCGAAATACAAAGTGCGCTCGCACGCTTACAACAGTGGCTACAATAGGCCGTGAACGGGCGAGGAAGCCGAGTCCTCCTGCGGGGCGGCGAAATACAAAGTGCGCTCGCACGCTTACAACAGTGGCTACAATAGGCCGTGAACGGGCGAGGAAGCCGAGTCCTCCTGCGGGGCGGCGAAATACAAAGTGCGCTCGAACGCTTACAACAGTGGCTACAATAGGACGTGAACGGGCGAGGAAGCCGAGTCCTCCCGCGGGGCGGCGAAATTCAAAGTGCGCTCGAACGCTTACAACAGTGGCTACAATAGGTCGTGAACGGGCGAGGAAGCCGAGTCCTCCCGCGGGGCGGCGAAATACAAAGTGCGCTCGAACGCTTACAACAGTGGCTACAATAGGACGTGAACGGGCGAGGAAGCCGAATCCTCCTGCGGGGCGGCGAAATACAAAGTGCACTCGAACGCTTACAACAGTGGCTACAATTGGCCGTGAACGGGCGAGGAAGCCGAGCCCTCCCGCGGGGCGGCGAAATACAAAGTGCGCTCGAACGCTTACAACAGTGGCTACAATAGGCCGTGAACGGGCGAGGAAGCCGATTCCTCCTGCGGGGCGGCGAAATACAAAGTGCGCTCGAACGCTTACAACAGTGGCTACAATAGGCCGTGAACGGGCGAGGAAGCCGAGTCCCCCTGCGGGGTGGCGAAATACAAAGTGCGCTCGAACGCTTACAACAGTGGCTACAATAGGCCGTGAACGGGCGAGGAAGCCGAGCCCTCCCGCGGGGCGGCGAAATACAAAGTGCGCTCGAACGCTTACAACAGTGGCTACAATAGGCCGTGAACGGGCGAGGAAGCCGAGTCCTCCTGCGGGGCGGCGAAATACAAAGTGCGCTCGAACGCTTACAACAGTGGCTACAATAGGCCGTGAACGGGCGAGGAAGCCGAGTCCTCCTGCGGGGCGGCGAAATACAAAGTGCGCTCGAACGCTTACAACAGTGGTTACAATAGGACGTGAACGGGCGAGGAAGCCGAGTCCTCCTGCGGGGCGGCGAAATACAAAGTGCGCTCAAACGCTTACAACAGTGGCTACAATAGGACGTGAATGGGCGAGGAAGCCGAGTCCTCCTGCGGGGCGGCGAAATACAATGTGCGCTCGAACGCTTACAACAGTGGCTACAATAGGACGTGAACGGGCGAGGAAGCCGAATCCTCCTGCGGGGCGGCGAAATACAAAGTGCGCTCGAACGCTTACAACAGTGGCTACAATTGGCCGTGAACGGTCGAGGAAGCCGAGCCCTCCCGCGGGGCGGCGAAATACAAAGTGCGCTCGAACGCTTACAACAGTGGCTACAATAGGCCGTGAACGGGCGAGGAAGCCGAGTCCTCCTGCGGGGCGGCGAAATACAAAGTGCGCTCGAACGCTTACAACAGTGGCTACAATAGGACGTGAACGGGCGAGGAAGCCAAGTCCTCCTGCACGGCTGCGAAACACAAAGTGCGCTCGAACGCTTACAACAGTGACAACAATAGGCCCTGAACGGGCGAGGAAAACCCAGTCCTCCTGCGGGGCGGCGAAATACAAAATGCGTTCGAACGCTTACAACAGTGGCTACAATAGTCCGTGAACGGGCGAGGAAGCCGAGCCCTCCCGCGGGGCGGCGAAATACAAAGTGCGCTCGAACGCTTACAACAGTGGCTACAATAGGCCGTGAACGGGCGAGGAAGCCGAGCCCTCCCGCGGGGCGGCGAAATACAAAGTGCGCTCGAACGCTTACAACAGTGGCTACAATAGGCCGTGAACGGGCGAGGAAGCCGAGTCCTCCTGCGGGGCGGCGAAATACAAAGTGCGCTCGAACGCTTACAACAGTGGCTACAATAGGACGTGAACGGGCGAGGAAGCCGAGCCCTCCTGCACGGCTGCGAAACACAAAGTGCGCTCGAACGCTTACAACAGTGGCTACAATAGGCCGTGAACGGGCGAGGAAGCCGAGCCCTCCCGCGGGGCGGCGAAACACAAAGTGCGCTCGAACGCTTACAACAGTGGCTACAATAGGCCGTGAACGGGCGAGGAAGCCGAGTCCTCCTGCGGGGCGGCGAAATACAAAGTGCGCTCGAACGCTTACAACAGTGGCTACAATAGGACGTGAACGGGCGAGGAAGCCGAGTGCTCCTGCGGGGCGGCGAAATACAAAGTGCGCTCGAACGCTTACAACAGTGGCTACAATAGGCCGTGAACGGGCGAGGAAGCCGAGCCCTCCCGCGGGGCGGCGAAATACAAAGTGCGCTCGAACGCTTACAACAGTGGCTACAATAGGCCGTGAACGGGCGAGGAAGCCGAGTCCTTCTGCGGGGCGGCGAAATACAAAGTGCGCTCGAACGCTTACAAGTGTGGCTACAATAGGCCGTGAACGGGCGAGGAAGCCGAGTCCTCCTGCGGGGCGGCGAAATACAAATTGCGCTCGAACGCTTTCAATAGTGGCTACAATAGGACGTGAACGGGCGAGGAAGCCGAGTCGTCCTGCGGGGCGTCGAAATACAAAGTGCGCTCGAACGCTTACAACAGTGGCTACAATAGGCCGTGAACGGGCGAGGAAGCCGAGTCCTCCTGCGGGGTGGCGAAATACAAAGTGCGCTCGAACGCTTACAACAGTGGTTACAATAGGACGTGAACGGGCGAGGAAGCCGAGTCCTCCTGCGGGGCGGCGAAATACAAAGTGCGCTCGAACGCTTACAACAGTGGCTACAATAGTCCGTGAACGGGCGAGGAAGCCGAGTCCTCCCGCGGGGCGGCGAAATACAAAGTGCGCTCGAACGCTTACAACAGTGGCTACAATAGGCCGTAAACGGGCGAGGAAGCCGAGCCCTCGCGCGGGGCGGCGAAATACAAAGTGCGCTCGAACGCTTACAACAGTGGCTACAATAGGACGTGAACGGGCGAGGAAGCCGAGTCCTCCTGCGGGGCGGCGAAATACAAAGTGCGCTCAAACGCTTACATCAGTGGCTACAATAGGCCGTGAACGGGCGAGGAAGCCGAGCCCTCCTGCGGGGCGGCGAAACACAAAGTGCGCTCGAACGCTTACAACAGTGGCTACAATAGGCCGTGAACGGGCGAGGAAGCCGAGTCCTCCTGCGGGGCGGCGAAATACAAAGTGCGCTCGAACGCTTACAACAGTGGCTACAATAGGCCCTGAACGGGCGAGGAAGCCGAGTGCTCCTGCGGGGCGTCAAAATACAAAGTGCGCTCGAACTCTTACAACAGTGGCTACAATAGGCCCTGAACGGGCGAGGAAGCCGAGTGCTCCTGCGGGGCGGCAAAATACAAAGTGCGCTCGAACGCTTACAACAGTGGCTACAAAAGGCCCTGAACGGGCGAGGAAGCCGAGCCCTCCTGCGCGGCTGCGAAACACAAAGTGCGCTCGAACGCTTACAACAGTGGCTACAATAGGCCGTGAACAGGCGAGGAAGCCGAGCCCTCCCGCGGGGCGGCGAAATACAAAGTGCGCTCGAACGCTTAGAACAGTGGCTACAATAGGACGTGAACGGGCGAGGAAGCCGAGTCCTCCTGCGGGGCGGCGAAATACAAAGTGCGCTCGAACGCTTACAACAGTGGCTACAATTGGCCGTGAACGGGCGAGGAAGCCGAGCCCTCCCGCGGGGCGGCGAAATACAAAGTGCGCTCGAACGCTTACAACAGTGGCTACAATAGGCCGTGAACGGGCGACGAAGCCGAGTCCTCCTGCGGGGCGGCGAAATACAAAGTGCGCTCGAACGCTTACAACAGTGGCTACAATAGGACGTGAACGGGCGAGGAAGCCGAGTCCTCCTGCACGGCTGCGAAACACAAAGTGCGCTCGAACGCTTACAACAGTGACAACAATAGGCCCTGAACGGGCGAGGAAGCTGAGCCCTCCCGCGGGGCCGCGAAACACAAAGTGCGCTCGAACGCTTACAACAGTGGCTACAATAGGCCGTGAACGGGCGAGGAAGCCGAGCCCTCCCGCGGGGCGGCGAAATACAAAGTGCGCTCGAACGCTTACAACAGTGGCTACAATAGGCCGTGAACGGGCGAGGAAGCCGAGTCCTCCTGCGGGGCGGCGAAATACAAAGTGCGCTCGAACGCTTACAATAGTGGCTACAATAGGACGTGAACGGGCGAGGAAGCCGAGTGCTCCCGCGGGGCGGCGAAATAAAAAGTGCGCTCGAACGCTTACAACAGTGGCTACAATAGGCCGTGAACGGGCGAGGAAGCCGAGTCCTCCTGCGGGGTGGCGAAATACAAAGTGCGCTCGAACGCTTACAACAGTGGTTACAATAGGACGTGAACGGGCGAGGAAGCCGAGTCCTCCTGCGGGGCGGCGAAATACAAAGTGCGCTCGAACGCTTACAACAGTGGCTACAATAGTCCGTGAACGGGCGAGGAAGCCGAGTCCTCCCGCGGGGCGGCGAAATACAAAGTGCGCTCGAACGCTTACAACAGTGGCTACAATAGGCCGTAAACGGGCGAGGAAGCCGAGCCCTCGCGCGGGGCGGCGAAACACAAAGTGCGCTCAAACGCTTACAACAGTTGCTACAATAGGCCGTGAACGGGCGAGGAAGCCGAGTCCTCCTGCGGGGCGGCGAAATACAAAGTGCGCTCGAACGCTTACAACAGTGGCTACAATAGGACGTGAACGGGCGAGGAAGCCGAGCGCTCCCGCGGGGCGGCGAAATACAAAGTGCGCTCGAACGCTTAGAACAGTGGCTACAATAGGACGCGAACGGGCGAGGAAGCCGAGCCCTCCCGCGGGGCGGCGAAATACAAAGTGCGCTCGAACGCTTACAACAGTGGCTACAATAGGCCGTGAACGGGCGAGGAAGCCGAGTCCTCCTGCGGGGCGGCGAAATACAAAGTGCGCTCGAACGCTTACAACAGTGGCTACAATAGGACGTGAACGGGCGAGGAAGCCGAGTGCTCCCGCGGGGCGGCGAAATAAAAAGTGCGCTCGAACGCTTACAACAGTGGCTACAATAGGCCGTGAACGGGCGAGGAAGCCGAGTCCTCCTGCGGGGCGGCGAAATACAAAGTGCGCTCGAACGCTTACAACAGTGGTTACAATAGGACGTGAACGGGCGAGGAAGCCGAGTCCTCCTGCGGGGCGGCGAAATACAAAGTGCGCTCGAACGCTTACAACAGTGGCTACAATAGTCCGTGAACGGGCGAGGAAGCCGAGTCCTCCCGCGGGGCGGCGAAATACAAAGTGCGCTCGAACGCTTACAACAGTGGCTACAATAGGCCGTAAACGGGCGAGGAAGCCGAGCCCTCGCGCGGGGCGGCGAAACACAAAGTGCGCTCGAACGCTTACAACAGTTGCTACAATAGGCCGTGAACGGGCGAGGAAGCCGAGTCCTCCTGCGGGGCGGCGAAATACAAAGTGCGCTCGAACGCTTACAACAGTGGCTACAATAGGACGTGAACGCGCGAGGAAGCCGAGCGCTCCCGCGGGGCGGCGAAATACAAAGTGCGCTCGAACGCTTAGAACAGTGGCTACAATAGGACGTGAACGGGCGAGGAAGCCGAGTACTCCTGCGGGGCGGCGAAATACAAAGTGCGCTCGAACGCTTACAACAGTGGCTACAATAGGACGTGAACGGATCAGGAAGCCGAGTCCTCCTGCGGGGCGGCGAAATACAAAGTGCGCTCGAACGCTTACAACAGTGGCTACAATAGGCCGTGAACGGGCGAGGAACCCGAGCCCTTCTGCGGGGCGACGAAATACAAAGTGCGCTCGAACGCTTACAACAGTGGCTACAATAGGCCGTGAACGGGCGAGGAAGCCGAGTCCTCCTGCGGGGCGGCGAAATACAAAGTGCGCTCGAACGCTTAACACAGTGGCTACAATAGGACGTGAACGGGCGAGGAAGCCGAGTCCTCCTGCGGGGCGGCGAAATACAAAGTGCGCTCGAACGCTTACAACAGTGGCTACAATAGGACGTGAACGGGCGAGGAAGCCGAGTCCTCCTGCGGGGCGGCGAAATACAAAGTGCGCTCGAACGCTTACAACACTGGCTACAATAGGCCGTGAACGGGCGAGGAAGCCGAGTCCTCCTGCGGGGCGGCGAAATACAAAGTGCGCTCGAACGCTTACAACAGTGGCTACAATAGTACGTGAACGGGCGAGGAAGCCGAGTCCTCCCGCGGGGCGGCGAAATACAAAGTGCGCTCGAACGCTTACAACAGTGGCTACAATAGGCCGTGAACGGGCGAGGAAGCCGAGTCCTCCCGCGGGGCGGCGAAATACAAAGTGCGCTCGAACGCTTACAACAGTGGCTACAATAGGCCGTGAACGGGCGAGGAAGCCGAGCCCTCCCGCGGGGCGGCGAAACACAAAGTGCGCTAAAACGCTTACAACAGTTGCTACAATAGGCCGTGAACGGGCGAGGAAGCCGAGTCCTCCTGCGGGGCGGCGAAATACAAAGTGCGCTCGAACGCTTACAACAGTGGCTACAATAGGCCGTGAAGGGGGGAGGAAGCCGAGTCCTCCTGCGGGGCGGCGAAATACAAAGTGCGCTCGAACGCTTACAACAGTGGCTACAATAGGCCGTGAACGGGCGAGGAAGCCGAGTCCTCCTGCGGGGTGGCGAAATACAAAGTGCGCTCGAACGCTTACAACAGTGGCTACAATAGGCCGTGAACGGGCGAGGAAGCCGAGCCCTCCCGCGGGGCGGCGAAATACAAAGTGCGCTCGAACGCTTACAACAGTGGCTACAATAGGCCGTGAACGGGCGAGGAAGCCGAGTCCTCCTGCGGGGCGGCGAAATACAAAGTGCGCTCGAACGCTTACAACAGTGGCTACAATAGGCCGTGAATGGGCGAGGAAGCCGAGTCCTCCTGCGGGGCGGCGAAATACAAAGTGCGCTCGAACGCTTACAACAGTGGTTACAATAGGACGTGAACGGGCGAGGAAGCCGAGTCCTCCTGCGGGGCGGCGAAATACAAAGTGCGCTCGAACGCTTACAACAGTGGCTACAATAGGACGTGAATGGGCGAGGAAGCCGAGTCCTCCTGCGGGGCGGCGAAATACAAAGTGCGCTCGAACGCTTACAACAGTGGCTACAATAGGCCGTGAACGGGCGAGGAAGCCGAGTCCTCCTGCGGGGCGGCGAAATACAAAGTGCGCTCGAACGCTTACAACAGAGGCTACAATAGGCCGTGAACGGGCGAGGAAGCCGAGCCCTCCCGCGGGGCGGCGAAATACAAAGTGCGCTCGAACGCTTACAACAGTGGCTACAATAGGCCGTGAACGGGCGAGGAAGCCGAGTCCTCCTGCGGGGCGGCGAAATACAAAGTGCGCTCGAACGCTTACAACAGTGGCTACAATAGGCCGTGAACGGGCGAGGAAGCCGAGTCCTCCTGCGGGCCGGCGAAATACAAAGTGCGCTCGAACACTTACAACAGTGGCTACAATAGGCCGTGAGCGGGCGAGGAAGCCGAGTCCTCCTGCGGGGCGGCGAGATACAAAGTGCGCTCGAACGCTTACAACAGTGGCTACAATAGGCCATGAACGGGCGAGGAAGGCGAGCCCTCCCGCGGGGCGGCGAAATACAAAGTGCACTCGAACGCTTACAACAGTGGCTACAATAGGCCGTGAACGGGCGAGGAAGCCGAGTCCTCCCGCGGGGCGGAGAAATACAAAGTGCGCTCGAACGCTTACAACAGTAGCTACAATAGGCCGTGAACGGGCGAGGAAGCCGAGTCCTCCCGCGGGGCGGCGAAATACAAAGTGCGCTCGAACGCTTACAACAGTGGCTACAATAGGCCGTGAACGGGCGAGGAAGCCGAGTCCTCCTGCGGGGCGGCGAAATACAAAGTGCGCTCGAACGCTTACAACAGTGGCTACAATAGGCCGTGAACGGGCGAGGAAGCCGAGTCCTCCCGCGGGGCGGCGAAATACAAAGTGCGCTCGAACGCTTACAACAGTAGCTACAATAGGCCGTGAACGGGCGAGGAAGCCGAGCCCTCGCGCGGGGCGGCGAAACACAAAGTGCGCTCAAACGCTTACAACAGTTGCTACAATAGGCCGTGAACGGGCGAGGAAGCCGAGTCCTCCTGCGGGGCGGCGAAATACAAAGTGCGCTCGAACGCTTACAACAGTGGCTACAATAGGACGTGAACGGGCGAGGAAGCCGAGCCCTCCCGCGGGGCGGCGAAATACAAAGTGCGCTCGAACGCTTACAACAGTGGCTACAATAGGCCGTGAACGGGCCAGGAAGCCGAGTCCTCCTGCGGGGCGGCGAAATACAAAGTGCGCTCGAACGCTTACAACAGTAGCTACAATAGGCCGTGAACGGGCGAGGAAGCCGAGCCCTCCTGCACGGCTGCGAAACACAAAGTGCGCTCGAACGCTTACAACAGTGGCTACAATAGGCCGTGAACGGGCGAGGAAGCCGAGCCCTCCCGCGGGGCGGCGAAATACAAAGTGCGCTCGAACGCTTACAACAGTGGCTACAATAGGCCGTGAACGGGCGAGGAAGCCGAGTCCTCCTGCGGGGCGGCGAAATACAAAGTGCGCTCGAACGCCTACAACAGTGGCTACAATAGGCCGTGAACGGGCGAGGAAGCCGAGCCCTCCCGCGGGGCGGCGAAATACAAAGTGCGCTCGAACGCTTAAAACAGTAGCTACAATAGGCCGTGAACGGGCGAGGAAGCCGAGTCCTCCTGCGGGGCGGCGAAATACAAAGTGCGCTCGAACGCTTACAACAGTGGCTACAATAGGCCGTGAACGGGCGAGGAAGCCGAGTCCTCCTGCGGGCCGGCGAAATACAAAGTGCGCTCGAACGCTTACAACAGTGGCTACAATAGGCCGTGAACGGGTGAGGAAGCCGAGTCCTCCTGCGGGGCGGCGAAATACAAAGTGCGCTCGAACGCCTACAACACTGGCTACAATAGGCCGTGAACGGGCGAGGAAGCCGAGCCCTCCCGCGGGGCGGCGAAATACAAAGTGCGCTCGAACGCTTAAAACAGTGGCTACAATAGGCCGTGAACGGGCGAGGAAGCCGAGTCCTCCTGCGGGGCGGCGAAATACAAAGTGCGCTCGAACGCTTACAACAGTGGCTACAATAGGCCGTGAACGGGCGAGGAAGCCGAGTCCTCCTGCGGGCCGGCGAAATACAAAGTGCGCTCGAACGCTTACAACAGTGGCTACAATAGGACGTGAACGGGCGAGGAAGCCGAGTCCTCCCGCGGGGCGGCGAAATACAAAGTGCGCTCGAACGCTTACAACAGTGGCTACAATAGGCCGTGAACGGGCGAGGAAGCCGAGTCCTCCTGCGGGGCGGCGAAATACAAAGTGCGCTCGAACGCTTACAACAGTGGCTACAATAGGCCGTGAACGGGCGAGGAACCCGAGCCCTTCTGCGGGGCGACGAAATACAAAGTGCGCTCGAACGCTTACAACAGTGGCTACAATAGGCCGTGAACGGGCGAGGAAGCCGAGTCCTCCTGCGGGGCGGCGAAATACAAAGTGCGCTCGAACGCTTAACACAGTGGCTACAATAGGACGTGAACGGGCGAGGAAGCCGAGTCCTCCTGCGGGGCGGCGAAATACAAAGTGCGCTCGAACGCTTACAACAGTGGCTACAATAGGACGTGAACGGGCGAGGAAGCCGAGTCCTCCTGCGGGGCGGCGAAATACAAAGTGCGCTCGAACGCTTACAACACTGGCTACAATAGGCCGTGAACGGGCGAGGAAGCCGAGTCCTCCTGCGGGGCGGCGAAATACAAAGTGCGCTCGAACGCTTACAACAGTGGCTACAATAGTACGTGAACGGGCGAGGAAGCCGAGTCCTCCCGCGGGGCGGCGAAATACAAAGTGCGCTCGAACGCTTACAACAGTGGCTACAATAGGCCGTGAACGGGCGAGGAAGCCGAGTCCTCCCGCGGGGCGGCGAAATACAAAGTGCGCTCGAACGCTTACAACAGTGGCTACAATAGGCCGTGAACGGGCGAGGAAGCCGAGCCCTCCCGCGGGGCGGCGAAACACAAAGTGCGCTAAAACGCTTACAACAGTTGCTACAATAGGCCGTGAACGGGCGAGGAAGCCGAGTCCTCCTGCGGGGCGGCGAAATACAAAGTGCGCTCGAACGCTTACAACAGTGGCTACAATAGGCCGTGAAGGGGGGAGGAAGCCGAGTCCTCCTGCGGGGCGGCGAAATACAAAGTGCGCTCGAACGCTTACAACAGTGGCTACAATAGGCCGTGAACGGGCGAGGAAGCCGAGTCCTCCTGCGGGGTGGCGAAATACAAAGTGCGCTCGAACGCTTACAACAGTGGCTACAATAGGCCGTGAACGGGCGAGGAAGCCGAGCCCTCCCGCGGGGCGGCGAAATACAAAGTGCGCTCGAACGCTTACAACAGTGGCTACAATAGGCCGTGAACGGGCGAGGAAGCCGAGTCCTCCTGCGGGGCGGCGAAATACAAAGTGCGCTCGAACGCTTACAACAGTGGCTACAATAGGCCGTGAATGGGCGAGGAAGCCGAGTCCTCCTGCGGGGCGGCGAAATACAAAGTGCGCTCGAACGCTTACAACAGTGGTTACAATAGGACGTGAACGGGCGAGGAAGCCGAGTCCTCCTGCGGGGCGGCGAAATACAAAGTGCGCTCGAACGCTTACAACAGTGGCTACAATAGGACGTGAATGGGCGAGGAAGCCGAGTCCTCCTGCGGGGCGGCGAAATACAAAGTGCGCTCGAACGCTTACAACAGTGGCTACAATAGGCCGTGAACGGGCGAGGAAGCCGAGTCCTCCTGCGGGGCGACGAAATACAAAGTGCGCTCGAACGCTTACAACAGAGGCTACAATAGGCCGTGAACGGGCGAGGAAGCCGAGCCCTCCCGCGGGGCGGCGAAATACAAAGTGCGCTCGAACGCTTACAACAGTGGCTACAATAGGCCGTGAACGGGCGAGGAAGCCGAGTCCTCCTGCGGGGCGGCGAAATACAAAGTGCGCTCGAACGCTTACAACAGTGGCTACAATAGGCCGTGAACGGGCGAGGAAGCCGAGTCCTCCTGCGGGCCGGCGAAATACAAAGTGCGCTCGAACACTTACAACAGTGGCTACAATAGGCCGTGAGCGGGCGAGGAAGCCGAGTCCTCCTGCGGGGCGGCGAGATACAAAGTGCGCTCGAACGCTTACAACAGTGGCTACAATAGGCCATGAACGGGCGAGGAAGGCGAGCCCTCCCGCGGGGCGGCGAAATACAAAGTGCACTCGAACGCTTACAACAGTGGCTACAATAGGCCGTGAACGGGCGAGGAAGCCGAGTCCTCCCGCGGGGCGGAGAAATACAAAGTGCGCTCGAACGCTTACAACAGTAGCTACAATAGGCCGTGAACGGGCGAGGAAGCCGAGTCCTCCTGCGGGGCGGCGAAATACAAAGTGCGCTCGAACGCTTACAACAGTGGCTACAATAGGCCGTGAACGGGCGAGGAAGCCGAGTCCTCCCGCGGGGCGGCGAAATACAAAGTGCGCTCGAACGCTTACAACAGTAGCTACAATAGGCCGTGAACGGGCGAGGAAGCCGAGCCCTCGCGCGGGGCGGCGAAACACAAAGTGCGCTCAAACGCTTACAACAGTTGCTACAATAGGCCGTGAATGGGCGAGGAAGCCGAGTCCTCCTGCGGGGCGGCGAAATACAAAGTGCGCTCGAACGCTTACAACAGTGGCTACAATAGGACGTGAACGGGCGAGGAAGCCGAGCCCTCCCGCGGGGCGGCGAAATACAAAGTGCGCTCGAACGCTTACAACAGTGGCTACAATAGGCCGTGAACGGGCCAGGAAGCCGAGTCCTCCTGCGGGGCGGCGAAATACAAAGTGCGCTCGAACGTTTACAACAGTAGCTACAATAGGCCGTGAACGGGCGAGGAAGCCGAGCCCTCCTGCACGGCTGCGAAACACAAAGTGCGCTCGAACGCTTACAACAGTGGCTACAATAGGCCGTGAACGGGCGAGGAAGCCGAGCCCTCCCGCGGGGCGGCGAAATACAAAGTGCGCTCGAACGCTTACAACAGTGGCTACAATAGGCCGTGAACGGGCGAGGAAGCCGAGTCCTCCTGCGGGGCGGCGAAATACAAAGTGCGCTCGAACGCCTACAACAGTGGCTACAATAGGCCGTGAACGGGCGAGGAAGCCGAGCCCTCCCGCGGGGCGGCGAAATACAAAGTGCGCTCGAACGCTTAAAACAGTGGCTACAATAGGCCGTGAACGGGCGAGGAAGCCGAGTCCTCCTGCGGGGCGGCGAAATACAAAGTGCGCTCGAACGCTTACAACAGTGGCTACAATAGGCCGTGAACGGGCGAGGAAGCCGAGTCCTCCTGCGGGCCGGCGAAATACAAAGTGCGCTCGAACGCTTACAACAGTGGCTACAATAGGCCGTGAACGGGTGAGGAAGCCGAGTCCTCCTGCGGGGCGGCGAAATACAAAGTGCGCTCGAACGCCTACAACACTGGCTACAATGGGCCGTGAACGGGCGAGGAAGCCGAGCCCTCCCGCGGGGCGGCGAAATACAAAGTGCGCTCGAACGCTTAAAACAGTGGCTACAATAGGCCGTGAACGGGCGAGGAAGCCGAGTCCTCCTGCGGGGCGGCGAAATACAAAGTGCGCTCGAACGCTTACAACAGTGGCTACAATAGGCCGTGAACGGGCGAGGAAGCCGAGTCCTCCTGCGGGCCGGCGAAATACAAAGTGCGCTCGAACGCTTACAACAGTGGCTACAATAGGACGTGAACGGGCGAGGAAGCCGAGTCCTCCCGCGGGGCGGCGAAATACAAAGTGCGCTCGAACGCTTACAACAGTGGCTACAATAGGCCGTGAACGGGCGAGGAAGCCGAGTCCTCCTGCGGGGCGGCGAAATACAAAGTGCGCTCGAACGCTTACAACAGTGGCTACAATAGGCCATGAACGGGCGAGGAAGCCGAGCCCTCCCGTTGGGCGGCGAAATACAAAGTGCGCTCGAACGCTTACAACAGTGGCTACAATAGGCCGTGAACGGGCGAGGAAGCCGAGTCCTCCCGCGGGGCGGAGAAATACAAAGTGCGCTCGAACGCTTACAACAGTGGCTACAAAAGGCCGTGAACGGGCGAGGAAGCCGAGTCCTCCCGCGGGGCGGCGAAATACAAAGTGCGCTCGAACGCTTACAACAGTGGCTACAATAGGCCGTGAACGGGCGAGGAAGCCGAGTCCTCCTGCGGGGCGGCGAAATACAAAGTGCGCTCGAACGCTTACAACAGTGGCTACAATAGTCCGTGAACGGGCGAGGAAGCCGAGTCCTCCCGCGGGTCGGCGAAATACAAAGTGCGCTCGAACGCTTACAACAGTGGCTACAATAGGCCGTAAACGGGCGAGGAAGCCGAGCCCTCGCGCGGGGCGGCGAAACACAAAGTGCGCTCGAACGCTTACAACAGTTGCTACAATAGGCCGTGAACGGGCGAGGAAGCCGAGTCCTCCTGCGGGGCGGCGAAATACAAAGTGCGCTCGAACGCTTACAACAGTGGCTACAATAGGCCGTGAACGGGCGAGGAAGCCGAGTCCTCCTGCGGGGCGGCGAAATACAAAGTGCGCTCGAACGCTTACAACAGTGGCTACAATAGGCCGTAAACGGGCGAGGAAGCCGAGTCCTCCTGCGGGGCGGCGAAATACAAAGTGCGCTCGAACGCTTACAACAGTGGCTACAATAGTCCGTGAACGGGCGAGGAAGCCGAGTCCTCCTGCGGGGCGGCGAAATACAAAGTGCGCTCGAACGCTTACAACAGTGGCTACAATAGGCCGTAAACGGGCGAGGAAGCCGAGTCCTCCTGCGGGGCGGCGAAATACAAAGTGCGCTCGAACGCTTAAAACAGTGGCTACAATAGGCCGTAAACGGGCGAGGAAGCCGAGTCCTCCTGCGGGGCGGCGAAACACAAAGTGCGCTCGAACGCTTACAACAGTGGCTACAATAGTCCGTGAACGGGCGAGGAAGCCGAGTCCTCCTGCGGGGCGGCGAAATACAAAGTGCGCTCGAACGCTTACAACAGTGGCTACAATAGGCCGTGAACGGGCGAGGAAGCCGAGTCCTCCTGCGGGGCGGCGAAATACAAAGTGCGCTCGAACGCTTACAACAGTGGCTACAATAGTCCGTAAACGGGCGAGGAAGCCGAGTCCTCCAGCTGGGCGGCGAAATACAAAGTGCGCTCGAACGCTTACAACAGTGGCTACAATAGGCCGTAAACGGGCGAGGAAGCCGAGTCCTCCTGCGGGGCGGCGAAACACAAAGTGCGCTCGAACGCTTACAACAGTGGCTACAATAGTCCGTGAACGGGCGAGGAAGCCGAGTCCTCCTGCGGGGCGGCGAAATACAAAGTGCGCTCGAACGCTTACAAAAGTGGCTACAATAGGCCGTGAACGGGCGAGGAAGCCGAGTCCTCCCGCGGGGCGGCGAAATACAAAGTGCGCTCGAACGCTTACAACAGTGGCTACAATAGGCCGTAAACGGGCGAGGAAGCCGAGTCCTCCTGCGGGGCGGCGAAACACAAAGTGCGCTCGAACGCTTACAACAGTGGCTACAATAGTCCGTGAACGGGCGAGGAAGCCGAGTCCTCCTGCGGGGCGGCGAAATACAAAGTGCGCTCGAACGCTTACAACAGTGGCTACAATAGGCCGTAAACGGGCGAGGAAGCCGAGTCCTCCCGCGGGGCGGCGAAATACAAAGTGCGCTCGAACGCTTACAACAGTTGCTACAATAGGCCGTGAACGGGCGAGGAAGCCGAGTCCTCCTGCGGGGCGGCGAAATACAAAGTGCGCTCGAACGCTTACAACAGTGGCTACAATAGGACGTGAACGGGCGAGGAAGCCGAGCCCTCCCGCGGGGCGGCGAAATACAAAGTGCGCTCGAACGCTTAGAACAGTGGCTACAATAGGACGTGAACGGGCGAGGAAGCCGAGTCCTCCTGCGGGGCGGCGAAATACAAAGTGCGCTCGAACGCTTACAACAGTGGCTACAATAGGACGTGAACGGGTCAGGAAGCCGAGTCCTCCTGCGGGGCGGCGAAATACAAAGTGCGCTCGAACGCTTACAACAGTGGCTACAATAGGCCGTGAACGGGCGAGGAAGCCGAGCCCTTCTGCGGGGCGACGAAATACAAAGTGCGCTCGAACGCTTAAAACAGTGGCTACAATAGGCCGTGAACGGGCGAGGAAGCCGAGTCCTCCTGCGGGGCGGCGAAATACAAAGTGCGCTCGAACGCTTAACACAGTGGCTACAATAGGACGTGAACGGGCGAGGAAGCCGAGTCCTCCTGCGGGGCGGCGAAATACAAAGTGCGCTCGAACGCTTACAACAGTGGCTACAATAGGACGTGAACGGGCGAGGAAGCCGAGTCCTCCTGCGGGGCGGCGAAATACTAGTGCGCTCGAACGCTTACAACAGTGGCTACAATAGGCCGTGAACGGGCGAGGAAGCCGAGTCCTCCTGCGGGGCGGCGAAATACAAAGTGCGCTCGAACGCTTACAACAGTGGCTACAATAGGCCGTGAACGGGCGAGGAAGCCGAGCCCTCCCGCGGGGCGGCGAAATACAAAGTGCGCTCGAACGCTTACAACAGTGGCTACAATAGGCCGTGTACGGGCAAGGAAGCCGAGTCCTCCTGCGGGGCGGCGAAATACAAAGTGCGCTCGAACGCTTACAACAGTGGCTACAATAGGCCGTGAACGGGCGAGGAAGCCGAGTCCTCCTGCGGGGCGGCGAAATACAAAGTGCGCTCGAACGCTTACAACAGTGGCTACAATAGGCCGTGAACGGGCAAGGAAGCCGAGTCCTCCTGCGGGGCGGCGAAATACTAAGTGCGCTCGAACGCTTACAACAGTGGCTACAATAGGCCGTGAACGGGCGAGGAAGCCGAGTCCTCCTGCGGGGCGGCGAAATACAAAGTGCGCTCGAACGCTTACAACAGTGGCTACAATAGGCCGTGAACGGGCGAGGAAGCCGAGTCCTCCTGCGGGGCGGCGAAATACAAAGTGCGCTCGAACGCTTACAACAGTGGCTACAATAGGACGTGAACGGGCGAGGAAGCCGAGTCCTCCCGCGGGGCGGCGAAATACAAAGTGCGCTCGAACGCTTACAACAGTGGCTACAATACGCCGTGAACGGGCGAGGAAGCCGAGTCCTCCTGCGGGGCGGCGAAATACAAAGTGCGCTCGAACGCTTACAACAGTGGCTACAATAGGCCGTGAACGGGCGAGGAAGCCGAGCCCTCCCGCGGGGCGGCGAAATACAAAGTGCGCTCGAACGCTTACAACAGTGGCTACAAGGGGCCGTGAACGGGCGAGGAAGCCGAGTCCTCCTGCGGGGCGGCGAAATACAAAGTGCGCTCGAACGCTTACAACAGTGGCTACAATAGGCCGTGAACGGGCGAGGAAGCCGAGTCCTCCTGCGGGGCGGCGAAATACAAAGTGCGCTCGAACGCTTACAACAGTGGCTACAATAGGCCGTGAACGGGCGAGGAAGCCGAGTCCTCCTGCGGGGCGGCGAAATACAAAGTGCGCTCGAACGCTTACAACAGTGGCTACAATAGGCCGTGAACGGGCGAGGAAGCCGAGTCCTCCTGCGGGGCGGCGAAATACAAAGTGCGCTCGAACGCTTACAACAGTGGCTACAATAGGCCGTGAAGGGGGGAGGAAGCCGAGTCCTCCTGCGGGGCGGCGAAATACAAAGTGCGCTCGAACGCTTACAACAGTGGCTACAATAGGCCGTGAACGGGCGAGGAAGCCGAGTCCTCCTGCGGGGTGGCGAAATACAAAGTGCGCTCGAACGCTTACAACAGTGGCTACAATAGGCCGTGAAGGGGGGAGGAAGCCGAGTCCTCCTGCGGGGCGGCGAAATACAAAGTGCGCTCGAACGCTTACAACAGTGGCTACAATAGGCCGTGAACGGGCGAGGAAGCCGAGTCCTCCTGCGGGGCGGCGAAATACAAAGTGCGCTCGAACGCTTACAACAGTGGCTACAATAGGCCGTGAACGGGCGAGGAAGCCGAGCCCTCCCGCGGGGCGGCGAAATACAAAGTGCGCTCGAACGCTTACAACAGTGGCTACAAGGGGCCGTGAACGGGCGAGGAAGCCGAGTCCTCCTGCGGGGCGGCGAAATACAAAGTGCGCTCGAACGCTTACAACAGTGGCTACAATAGGCCGTGAACGGGCGAGGAAGCCGAGTCCTCCTGCGGGGCGGCGAAATACAAAGTGCGCTCGAACGCTTACAACAGTGGTTACAATAGGACGTGAACGGGCGAGGAAGCCGAGTCCTCCTGCGGGGCGGCGAAATACAAAGTGCGCTCGAACGCTTACAACAGTGGCTACAATAGGCCGTGAACGGGCGAGGAAGCCGAGCCCTCCCGCGGGGCGGCGAAATACAAAGTGCGCTCGAACGCTTACAACAGTGGCTACAATAGGCCGTGAACGGGCGAGGAAGCCGAGTCCTCCTGCGGGGCGGCGAAATACAAAGTGCGCTCGAACGCTTACAAAAGTGGCTACAATAGGCCGTGAACGGGCGAGGAGGCCGAGTCCTCCTGCGGGGCGGCGAAATACAAAGTGCGCTCGAACGCTTACAACAGTGGCTACAATAGGCCGTGAACGGGCGAGGAAGCCGAGCCCTCCCGCGGGGCGGCGAAATACAAAGTGCGCTCGAACGCTTACAACAGTGGCTACAATAGGCCGTGAACGGGCGAGGAAGCCGAGTCCTCCTGCGGGGCGGCGAAATACAAAGTGCGCTCGAACGCTTACAACAGTGGCTACAATAGGCCGTGAACGGGCGAGGAAGCCGAGTCCTCCTGCGGGCCGGCGAAATACAAAGTGCGCTCCAACGCTTACAACAGTGGCTACAATAGGCCGTGAACGGGCGAGGAAGCCGAGTCCTCCTGCGGGGCGGCGAGATACAAAGTGCGCTCGAACGCTTACAACAGTGGCTACAATAGGCCATGAACGGGCGAGGAAGCCGAGCCCTCCCGCGGGGCGGCGAAATACAAAGTGCGCTCGAACGCTTACAACAGTGGCTACAATAGGCCGTGAACGGGCGAGGAAGCCGAGTCCTCCCGCGGGGCGGAGAAACACAAAGTGCGCTCGAACGCTTACAACAGTGGCTACAATAGGCCGTGAACGGGCGAGGAAGCCGAGTCCTCCCGCGGGGCGGCGAAATACAAAGTGCGCTCGAACGCTTACAACAGTGGCTACAATAGGCCGTGAACGGGCGAGGAAGCCGAGTCCTCCTGCGGGGCGGCGAAATACAAAGTGCGCTCGAACGCTTACAACAGTGGCTACAATAGGCCGTGAACGGGCGAGGAAGCCGAGCCCTCCCGCGGGGCGGCGAAATACAAAGTGCGCTCGAACGCTTACAACAGTGGCTACAATAGGCCGTGAACGGGCGAGGAAGCCGAGTCCTCCTGCGGGGCGGCGAAATACAAAGTGCGCTCGAACGCTTACAACAGTGGCTACAATAGGCCGTGAACGGGCGAGGAAGCCGAGTCCTCCCGCGGGCCGGCGAAATACAAAGTGCGCTCCAACGCTTACAACAGTGGCTACAATAGGCCGTGAACGGGCGAGGAAGCCGAGTCCTCCTGCGGGGCGGCGAGATACAAAGTGCGCTCGAACGCTTACAACAGTGGCTACAATAGGCCATGAACGGGCGAGGAAGCCGAGCCCTCCCGCGGGGCGGCGAAATACAAAGTGCGCTCGAACGCTTACAACAGTGGCTACAATAGGCCGTGAACGGGCGAGGAAGCCGAGTCCTCCCGCGGGGCGGAGAAACACAAAGTGCGCTCGAACGCTTACAACAGTGGCTACAATAGGCCGTGAACGGGCGAGGAAGCCGAGTCCTCCAGCGGGGCGGCGAAATACAAAGTGCGCTCGAACGCTTACAACAGTGGCTACAATAGGCCGTGAACGGGCGAGGAAGCCGAGTCCTCCTGCGGGGCGGCGAAATACAAAGTGCGCTCGAACGCTTACAACAGTGGCTACAATAGGCCGTGAACGGGCGAGGAAGCCGAGTCCTCCCGCGGGGCGGCGAAATACAAAGTGCGCTCGAACGCTTACAACAGTGGCTACAATAGGCCGTGAACGGGCGAGGAAGCCGAGCCCTCGCGCGGGGCGGCGAAACACAAAGTGCGCTCAAACGCTTACAACAGTTGCTACAATAGGCCGTGAACGGGCGAGGAAGCCGAGTCCTCCTGCGGGGCGGCGAAATACAAAGTGCGCTCGAACGCTTACAACAGTGGCTACAATAGGACGTGAACGGGCGAGGAAGCCGAGCCCTCCCGCGGGGCGGCGAAATACAAAGTGCGCTCGAACGCTTACAACAGTGGCTACAATAGGCCGTGAACGGGCGAGGAAGCCGAGTCCTCCTGCGGGGCGGCGAAATACAAAGTGCGCTCGAACGCTTACAACAGTAGCTACAATAGGCCGTGAACGGGCGAGGAAGCCGAGCCCTCCTGCACGGCTGCGAAACACAAAGTGCGCTCGAACGCTTACAACAGTGGCTACAATAGGCCGTGAACGGGCGAGGAAGCCGAGCCCTCCCGCGGGGCGGCGAAATACAAAGTGCGCTCGAACGCTTACAACAGTGGCTACAATAGGCCGTGAACGGGCGAGGAAGCCGAGTCCTCCTGCGGGGCGGCGAAATACAAAGTGCGCTCGAACGCTTACAACAGTGGCTACAATAGGCCGTGAACGGGCGAGGAAGCCGAGTCCTCCTGCGGGGCGGCGAAATACAAAGTGCGCTCGAACGCTTACAACAGTGGCTACAATAGGCCGTGAACGGGCGAGGAAGCCGAGTCCTCCTGCGGGGCGGCGAAATACAAAGTGCGCTCGAACGCTTACAACAGTGGCTACAATAGGACGTGAACGGGCGAGGAAGCCGAGTCCTCCTGCGGGGCGGCGAAATACAAAGTGCGCTCGAACGCTTACAACAGTGGCTACAATAGACCGTGAACGGGCGAGGAAGCCGAGTCCTCCTGCGGGCCGGCGAAATCCAAAGTGCGCTCGAACGCTTACAACAGTGGCTACAATAGGCCGTGAACGGGCGAGGAAGCCGAGTCCTCCCGCGGGGCGGAGAAATACAAAGTGCGCTCGAACGCTTACAACAGTGGCTACAATAGGCCGTGAACGGGTGAGGAAGCCGAGTCCTCCCGCGGGGCGGCGAAATACAAAGTGCGCTCGAACGGTTACAACAGTGGCTACAATAGGCCGTGAACGGGCGAGGAAGCCGAGTCCTCCTGCGGGGCGGCGAAATACAAAGTGCGCTCGAACGCTAACAACAGTGGCTACAATAGGCCGTGAACGGGCGAGGAAGCCGAGTCCTCCTGCGGGGCGGCGAAATACAAAGTGCGCTCGAACGCTTACAACAGTGGCTACAATAGGACGTGAACGGGCGAGGAAGCCGAGTCCTCCTGCGGGGCGGCGAAACACAAAGTGCGCTCAAACGCTTACAACAGTTGCTACAATAGGCCGTGAACGGGCGAGGAAGCCGAGTCCTCCTGCGGGGCGGCGAAATACAAAGTGCGCTCAAACGCTTACAACAGTTGCTACAATAGGCCGTGAACGGGCGAGGAAGCCGAGTCCTCCCGCGGGGCGGCGAAATACAAAGTGCGCTCGAGCGCTTACAACAGTGGCTACAATAGGACGTGAACGGGCGAGGAAGCCGAGCCCTCCCGCGGGGCGGCGAAATACAAAGTGCGCTCGAACGCTTACAACAGTGGCTACAATAGGCCGTGAACGGGCGAGGAAGCCGAGTCCTCCCGCGGGGCGGCGAAATACAAAGTGCGCTGGAACGCTTACAACAGTGGCTACAATAGGCCGTGAACGGGCGAGGAAGCCGAGCCCTCGCGCGGGGCGGCGAAACACAAAGTGCGCTCGAACGCTTACAACAGTGGCTACAATAGGACGTGAACGGGCGAGGAAGCCGAGCACTCCCGCGGGGCGGCGAAATACAAAGTGCGCTCGAACGCTTAGAACAGTGGCTACAATAGGACGTGAACGGGCGAGGAAGCCGAGTCCTCCTGCGGGGCGGCGAAATACAAAGTGGGCTCGAACGCTTATAACAGTGGCTACAATAGGCCGTGAACGGGCGAGGAAGCCGAGTCCTCCTGCGGGGCGGCGAAATACAAAGTGCGCTCGAACGCTTACAACAGTGGCTACAATAGGCCGTGAACGGGCGAGGAAGCCGAGCCCTCCCGCGGGGCGGCGAAATACAAAGTGCGCTCGAACGCTTACAACAGTGGCTACAATAGGCCGTGAACGGGCGAGGAAGCCGAGTCCTCCTGCGGGGCGGCGAAATACAAAGTGCGCTCGAACGCTTACAACAGTGGCTACAATAGGCCGTGAACGGGCGAGGAAGCCGAGTCCTCCTGCGTGCCGGCGAAATACAAAGTGCGCTCGAACGCTTACAACAGTGGCTACAATAGGACGTGAACGGGCGAGGAAGCCGAGTCCTCCGGCGGGGCGGCGAAATACAAAGTGCGCTCGAACGCTTACAACAGTGGCTACAATAGGCCATGAACGAGCGAGGAAGCCGAGTCCTCCTGCGGGGCGGCGAAATACAAAGTGCGCTCGAACGCTTACAACAGTGGCTACAATAGGCCGTGAACGGGCGAGGAAGCCGAGTCCTCCTGCGGGCCGGCGAAATACAAAGTGCGCTCGAACGCTTACAACAGTGGCTACAATAGGACGTGAACGGGCGAGGAAGCCGAGTCCTCCTGCGGGGCGGCGAAATACAAAGTGCGCTCTAACGCTTACAACAGTGGCTACAATAGGCCGTGAACGAGCGAGGAAGCCGAGTCCTCCTGCGGGGCGGCGAAATACAAAGTGCGCTCGAACGCTTACAACAGTGGCTACAATAGGCCGTGAACGGGCGAGGAAGCCGAGCCCTCCTGCGGGGCGACGAAATACAAAGTGCGCTCGAACGCTTACAACAGTGGCTACAATAGGACGTGAACGGGCGAGGAAGCCGAGCCCTCCCGCGGGGCGGCGAAATACAAAGTGCGCTCGAACGCTTAGAACAGTGGCTACAATAGGACGTGAACGGGCGAGGAAGCCGAGTCCTCCTGCGGGGCGGCGAAATACAAAGTGCGCTCGAACGCTTACAACAGTGGCTACAATAGGACGTGAACGGGCGAGGAAGCCGAGTCCTCCTGCGGGGCGGCGAAATACAAAGTGCGCTCGAACGCTTACAACAGTGGCTACAATAGGCCGTGAACGGGCGAGGAAGCCGAGCCCTCCCGCGGGGCGGCGAAATACAAAGTGCGCTCGAACGCTTACAACAGTGGCTACAATAGGCCGTGAACGGGCGAGGAAGCCGAGTCCTCCTGCGGGGCGGCGAAATACAAAGTGCGCTCGAACGCTTACAACAGTGGCTACAATAGGACGTGAACGGGCGAGGAAGCCGAGTCCTCCTGCGGGGCGGCGAAATACAAAGTGCGGTCGAACGCTTACAACAGTGGCTACAATAGGACGTGAACGGGCGAGGAAGCCGAGTCCTCCTGCGGGGCGGCGAAATACAAAGTGGGCTCGAACGCTTACAACAGTGGCTACAATAGGCCGTGAACGGGCGAGGAAGCCGAGTCCTCCTGCGGGGCGGCGAAATACAAAGTGCGCTCGAACGATTACAACAGTGGCTACAATAGGCCGTGAACGGGCGAGGAAGCCGAGCCCTCCCGCGGGGCGGCGAAATACAAAGTGCGCTCGAACGCTTACAACAGTGGCTGCAATAGGCCGTGAACGGGCGAGGAAGCCGAGTCCTCCTGCGGGGCGGCGAAATACAAAGTGCGCTCGAACGCTTACAACAGTGGCTACAATAGGACGTGAACGGGCGAGGAAGCCGAGTCCTCCCGCGGCGCGGCGAAATACAAAGTGCGCTCGAACGCTTACAACAGTGGCTACAATAGGCCGTGAACGGGCGAGGAAGCCGACTCCTCCCGCGGGGCGGCGAAATACAAAGTGCGCTCGAACTCTTACAACAGTGGCTCCAATAGGCCGTGAACGGGTGAGGAAGCCGAGTCCTCCCGCGGGGTGGCGAAATACAAAGTGCGCTCGAACGCTTACAACAGTGGCTACAATAGGGCGTGAACGGGCGAGGAAGCCGAGTCCTCCTGCGGGGCGGCGAAATACAAAGTGCGCTCGAACGCTTACAACAGTGGCTACAATAGGCCGTGAACGGGCGAGGAAGCCGAGTCCTCCCGCGGGGCGGCGAAATACAAAGTGCGCTCGAACGCTTACAACAGTGGCTACAATAGGCCGTGAACGGGCGAGGAAGCCGAGTCCTCCTGCGGGGCGGCGAAATACAAAGTGCGCTCGAACGCTTACAACAGTGGCTACAATAGGACGTGAACGGGCGAGGAAGCCGAGCCCTCCCGCGGGGCGGCGAAATACAAAGTGCGCTCGAACGCTTACAACAGTGGCTACAATAGGCCGTGAACGGGCGAGGAAGCCGAGTCCTCCTGCGGGGCGGCGAAATACAAAGTGCGCTCGAACGCTTACAACAGTGGCTACAATAGGCCCTGAACGGGCGAGGAAGCCGAGTGCTCCTGCGGGGCGGCAAAATACAAAGTGCGCTCGAACGCTTACAACAGTGGCTACAATAGGCCCTGAACGGGCGAGGAAGCCGAGTCCTCCTGCGGGGCGGCGAAAAACAAAGTGCGCTCAAACGCTTACATCAGTGGCTACAATAGGCCGTGAACGGGCGAGGAAGCCGAGCCCTCCTGCACGGCTGCGAAACACAAAGTGCGCTCGAACGCTTACAACAGTGGCTACAATAGGCCGTGAACGGGCGAGGAAGCCGAGCCCTCCCGCGGGGCGGCGAAATACAAAGTGCGCTCGAACGCTTACAGCAGTGGCTACTATAGGCCGTGAACAGGCGAGGAAGTCGAGTCCTCCTGCGGGGCGGCGAAATACAAAGTGCGCTCGAACGCTTACAACAGTGGCTACAATAGGACGTGAACGGGCGAGGAAGCCGAGTGCTCCTGCGGGGCGGCGAAATAAAAAGTGCGCTCGAACGCTTACAACAGTGGCTACAATAGGCCGTGAACGGGCGAGGAAGCCGAGCCCTCCCGCGGGGCGGCGAAATACAAAGTGCGCTCGAACGCTTACAACAGTGGCTACAATAGGCCGTGAACGGGCGAGGAAGCCGAGCCCTCCCGCGGGGCGGCGAAATACAAATTGCGCTCGAACGCTTACAACAGTGGCTACAATAGGCCGTGAACGGGCGAGGAAGCCGAGTCCTCCTGCGGGGCGGCGAAATACAAATTGCGCTCGAACGCTTACAATAGTGGCTACAATAGGACGTGAACGGGCGAGGAAGCCGAGTCCTCCTGCGGGGCGGCGAAATACAAAGTGCGCTCGAACGCTTACACCAGTGGCTACAATAGGACGTGAACGGGCGAGGAAGCCGAGTCCTCCTGCGGGGCGGCGAAATACAAAGTGCGCTCGAACGCTTACAACAGTGGCTACAATAGGCCGTGAACGGGCGAGGAAGCCGAGTCCTCCAGCGGGGCGGCGAAATACAAAGTGCGCTCGAACGCTTACAACAGTGGCTACAATAGGCCGTGAACGGGCGAGGAAGCCGAGTCCTCCTGCGGGGCGGCGAAATACAAAGTGCGCTCGAACGCTTACAACAGTGGCTACAATAGGCCGTGAACGGGCGAGGAAGCCGAGTCCTCCCGCGGGGCGGCGAAATACAAAGTGCGCTCGAACGCTTACAACAGTGGCTACAATAGGCCGTGAACGGGCGAGGAAGCCGAGCCCTCGCGCGGGGCGGCGAAACACAAAGTGCGCTCAAACGCTTACAACAGTTGCTACAATAGGCCGTGAACGGGCGAGGAAGCCGAGTCCTCCTGCGGGGCGGCGAAATACAAAGTGCGCTCGAACGCTTACAACAGTGGCTACAATAGGACGTGAACGGGCGAGGAAGCCGAGCCCTCCCGCGGGGCGGCGAAATACAAAGTGCGCTCGAACGCTTACAACAGTGGCTACAATAGGCCGTGAACGGGCGAGGAAGCCGAGTCCTCCTGCGGGGCGGCGAAATACAAAGTGCGCTCGAACGCTTACAACAGTAGCTACAATAGGCCGTGAACGGGCGAGGAAGCCGAGCCCTCCTGCACGGCTGCGAAACACAAAGTGCGCTCGAACGCTTACAACAGTGGCTACAATAGGCCGTGAACGGGCGAGGAAGCCGAGCCCTCCCGCGGGGCGGCGAAATACAAAGTGCGCTCGAACGCTTACAACAGTGGCTACAATAGGCCGTGAACGGGCGAGGAAGCCGAGTCCTCCTGCGGGGCGGCGAAATACAAAGTGCGCTCGAACGCTTACAACAGTGGCTACAATAGGCCGTGAACGGGCGAGGAAGCCGAGTCCTCCTGCGGGGCGGCGAAATACAAAGTGCGCTCGAACGCTTACAACAGTGGCTACAATAGGCCGTGAACGGGCGAGGAAGCCGAGTCCTCCTGCGGGGCGGCGAAATACAAAGTGCGCTCGAACGCTTACAACAGTGGCTACAATAGGACGTGAACGGGCGAGGAAGCCGAGTCCTCCTGCGGGGCGGCGAAATACAAAGTGCGCTCGAACGCTTACAACAGTGGCTACAATAGACCGTGAACGGGCGAGGAAGCCGAGTCCTCCTGCGGGCCGGCGAAATCCAAAGTGCGCTCGAACGCTTACAACAGTGGCTACAATAGGCCGTGAACGGGCGAGGAAGCCGAGTCCTCCCGCGGGGCGGAGAAATACAAAGTGCGCTCGAACGCTTACAACAGTGGCTACAATAGGCCGTGAACGGGTGAGGAAGCCGAGTCCTCCCGCGGGGCGGCGAAATACAAAGTGCGCTCGAACGGTTACAACAGTGGCTACAATAGGCCGTGAACGGGCGAGGAAGCCGAGTCCTCCTGCGGGGCGGCGAAATACAAAGTGCGCTCGAACGCTAACAACAGTGGCTACAATAGGCCGTGAACGGGCGAGGAAGCCGAGTCCTCCTGCGGGGCGGCGAAATACAAAGTGCGCTCGAACGCTTACAACAGTGGCTACAATAGGACGTGAACGGGCGAGGAAGCCGAGTCCTCCTGCGGGGCGGCGAAACACAAAGTGCGCTCAAACGCTTACAACAGTTGCTACAATAGGCCGTGAACGGGCGAGGAAGCCGAGTCCTCCTGCGGGGCGGCGAAATACAAAGTGCGCTCAAACGCTTACAACAGTTGCTACAATAGGCCGTGAACGGGCGAGGAAGCCGAGTCCTCCCGCGGGGCGGCGAAATACAAAGTGCGCTCGAGCGCTTACAACAGTGGCTACAATAGGACGTGAACGGGCGAGGAAGCCGAGCCCTCCCGCGGGGCGGCGAAATACAAAGTGCGCTCGAACGCTTACAACAGTGGCTACAATAGGCCGTGAACGGGCGAGGAAGCCGAGTCCTCCCGCGGGGCGGCGAAATACAAAGTGCGCTGGAACGCTTACAACAGTGGCTACAATAGGCCGTGAACGGGCGAGGAAGCCGAGCCCTCGCGCGGGGCGGCGAAACACAAAGTGCGCTCGAACGCTTACAACAGTGGCTACAATAGGACGTGAACGGGCGAGGAAGCCGAGCACTCCCGCGGGGCGGCGAAATACAAAGTGCGCTCGAACGCTTAGAACAGTGGCTACAATAGGACGTGAACGGGCGAGGAAGCCGAGTCCTCCTGCGGGGCGGCGAAATACAAAGTGGGCTCGAACGCTTATAACAGTGGCTACAATAGGCCGTGAACGGGCGAGGAAGCCGAGTCCTCCTGCGGGGCGGCGAAATACAAAGTGCGCTCGAACGCTTACAACAGTGGCTACAATAGGCCGTGAACGGGCGAGGAAGCCGAGCCCTCCCGCGGGGCGGCGAAATACAAAGTGCGCTCGAACGCTTACAACAGTGGCTACAATAGGCCGTGAACGGGCGAGGAAGCCGAGTCCTCCTGCGGGGCGGCGAAATACAAAGTGCGCTCGAACGCTTACAACAGTGGCTACAATAGGCCGTGAACGGGCGAGGAAGCCGAGTCCTCCTGCGTGCCGGCGAAATACAAAGTGCGCTCGAACGCTTACAACAGTGGCTACAATAGGACGTGAACGGGCGAGGAAGCCGAGTCCTCCGGCGGGGCGGCGAAATACAAAGTGCGCTCGAACGCTTACAACAGTGGCTACAATAGGCCATGAACGAGCGAGGAAGCCGAGTCCTCCTGCGGGGCGGCGAAATACAAAGTGCGCTCGAACGCTTACAACAGTGGCTACAATAGGCCGTGAACGGGCGAGGAAGCCGAGTCCTCCTGCGGGCCGGCGAAATACAAAGTGCGCTCGAACGCTTACAACAGTGGCTACAATAGGACGTGAACGGGCGAGGAAGCCGAGTCCTCCTGCGGGGCGGCGAAATACAAAGTGCGCTCTAACGCTTACAACAGTGGCTACAATAGGCCGTGAACGAGCGAGGAAGCCGAGTCCTCCTGCGGGGCGGCGAAATACAAAGTGCGCTCGAACGCTTACAACAGTGGCTACAATAGGCCGTGAACGGGCGAGGAAGCCGAGCCCTCCTGCGGGGCGACGAAATACAAAGTGCGCTCGAACGCTTACAACAGTGGCTACAATAGGACGTGAACGGGCGAGGAAGCCGAGCCCTCCCGCGGGGCGGCGAAATACAAAGTGCGCTCGAACGCTTAGAACAGTGGCTACAATAGGACGTGAACGGGCGAGGAAGCCGAGTCCTCCTGCGGGGCGGCGAAATACAAAGTGCGCTCGAACGCTTACAACAGTGGCTACAATAGGACGTGAACGGGCGAGGAAGCCGAGTCCTCCTGCGGGGCGGCGAAATACAAAGTGCGCTCGAACGCTTACAACAGTGGCTACAATAGGCCGTGAACGGGCGAGGAAGCCGAGCCCTCCCGCGGGGCGGCGAAATACAAAGTGCGCTCGAACGCTTACAACAGTGGCTACAATAGGCCGTGAACGGGCGAGGAAGCCGAGTCCTCCTGCGGGGCGGCGAAATACAAAGTGCGCTCGAACGCTTACAACAGTGGCTACAATAGGACGTGAACGGGCGAGGAAGCCGAGTCCTCCTGCGGGGCGGCGAAATACAAAGTGCGGTCGAACGCTTACAACAGTGGCTACAATAGGACGTGAACGGGCGAGGAAGCCGAGTCCTCCTGCGGGGCGGCGAAATACAAAGTGGGCTCGAACGCTTACAACAGTGGCTACAATAGGCCGTGAACGGGCGAGGAAGCCGAGTCCTCCTGCGGGGCGGCGAAATACAAAGTGCGCTCGAACGATTACAACAGTGGCTACAATAGGCCGTGAACGGGCGAGGAAGCCGAGCCCTCCCGCGGGGCGGCGAAATACAAAGTGCGCTCGAACGCTTACAACAGTGGCTGCAATAGGCCGTGAACGGGCGAGGAAGCCGAGTCCTCCTGCGGGGCGGCGAAATACAAAGTGCGCTCGAACGCTTACAACAGTGGCTACAATAGGACGTGAACGGGCGAGGAAGCCGAGTCCTCCCGCGGCGCGGCGAAATACAAAGTGCGCTCGAACGCTTACAACAGTGGCTACAATAGGCCGTGAACGGGCGAGGAAGCCGACTCCTCCCGCGGGGCGGCGAAATACAAAGTGCGCTCGAACTCTTACAACAGTGGCTCCAATAGGCCGTGAACGGGTGAGGAAGCCGAGTCCTCCCGCGGGGTGGCGAAATACAAAGTGCGCTCGAACGCTTACAACAGTGGCTACAATAGGGCGTGAACGGGCGAGGAAGCCGAGTCCTCCTGCGGGGCGGCGAAATACAAAGTGCGCTCGAACGCTTACAACAGTGGCTACAATAGGCCGTGAACGGGCGAGGAAGCCGAGTCCTCCCGCGGGGCGGCGAAATACAAAGTGCGCTCGAACGCTTACAACAGTGGCTACAATAGGCCGTGAACGGGCGAGGAAGCCGAGTCCTCCTGCGGGGCGGCGAAATACAAAGTGCGCTCGAACGCTTACAACAGTGGCTACAATAGGACGTGAACGGGCGAGGAAGCCGAGCCCTCCCGCGGGGCGGCGAAATACAAAGTGCGCTCGAACGCTTACAACAGTGGCTACAATAGGCCGTGAACGGGCGAGGAAGCCGAGTCCTCCTGCGGGGCGGCGAAATACAAAGTGCGCTCGAACGCTTACAACAGTGGCTACAATAGGCCCTGAACGGGCGAGGAAGCCGAGTGCTCCTGCGGGGCGGCAAAATACAAAGTGCGCTCGAACGCTTACAACAGTGGCTACAATAGGCCCTGAACGGGCGAGGAAGCCGAGTCCTCCTGCGGGGCGGCGAAAAACAAAGTGCGCTCAAACGCTTACATCAGTGGCTACAATAGGCCGTGAACGGGCGAGGAAGCCGAGCCCTCCTGCACGGCTGCGAAACACAAAGTGCGCTCGAACGCTTACAACAGTGGCTACAATAGGCCGTGAACGGGCGAGGAAGCCGAGCCCTCCCGCGGGGCGGCGAAATACAAAGTGCGCTCGAACGCTTACAGCAGTGGCTACTATAGGCCGTGAACAGGCGAGGAAGTCGAGTCCTCCTGCGGGGCGGCGAAATACAAAGTGCGCTCGAACGCTTACAACAGTGGCTACAATAGGACGTGAACGGGCGAGGAAGCCGAGTGCTCCTGCGGGGCGGCAAAATAAAAAGTGCGCTCGAACGCTTACAACAGTGGCTACAATAGGCCGTGAACGGGCGAGGAAGCCGAGCCCTCCCGCGGGGCGGCGAAATACAAAGTGCGCTCGAACGCTTACAACAGTGGCTACAATAGGCCGTGAACGGGCGAGGAAGCCGAGCCCTCCCGCGGGGCGGCGAAATACAAATTGCGCTCGAACGCTTACAACAGTGGCTACAATAGGCCGTGAACGGGCGAGGAAGCCGAGTCCTCCTGCGGGGCGGCGAAATACAAATTGCGCTCGAACGCTTACAATAGTGGCTACAATAGGACGTGAACGGGCGAGGAAGCCGAGTCCTCCTGCGGGGCGGCGAAATACAAAGTGCGCTCGAACGCTTACACCAGTGGCTACAATAGGACGTGAACGGGCGAGGAAGCCGAGTCCTCCTGCGGGGCGGCGAAATACAAAGTGCGCTCAAACGCTTACATCAGTGGCTACAATAGGCCGTGAACGGGCGAGGAAGCCGAGCCCTCCCGCGGGGCGGCGAAACACAAAGTGCGCTCGAACGCTTACAACGGTGGCTACAATAGGCCGTGAACGGGCGAGGAAGCCGAGTCCTCCTGCGGGGCGGCGAAATAAAAAGTGCGCTCGAACGCTTACAACAGTGGCTACAATAGGCCCTGAACGGGCGAGAAAGCCGAGTGCTCCTGCGGGGCGGCAAAATACAAAGTGCGCTCGAACGCTTACAACAGTGGCTACAAAAGGCCCTGAACGGGCGAGGAAGCCGAGTGCTCCTGCGGGGCGGCAAAATACAAAGTGCGCTCGAACGCTTACAACAGTGGCTACAATAGGTCCTGAACGGGCGAGGAAGCCGAGCCCTCCTGCGCGGCTGCGAGACACAAAGTGCGTTCGAACGCTTACAACAGTGGCTACAATAGGCCGTGAACGGGCGAGGAAGCCGACCCCTCCGGCGGGGCGGCGAAATACAAAGTGCGCTCGAACGGTTAGAACAGTGGCTACAATAGGACGTGAACGGGCGAGGAAGCCGAGTCCTCCTGCGGGGCGGCGAAATACAAAGTGCGCTCGAACGCTTACAACAGTGGCTACAATAGGCCGTGAACGGGCGAGGAAGCCGAGTCCTCCTGCGGGGCGGCAAAATACAAAGTGCGCTCGAACGCTTACAACAGTGGCTACAATAGGCCGTGAACGGGCGAGGAAGCCGAGTCCTCCCGCGGGGTGGCGAAATACAAAGTGCGCTCGAACGCTTACAACAGTGGCTACAATAGGCCGTGAACGGGCGAGGAAGCCGAGTCCTCCTGCGGGGCGGCGAAATACAAAGTGCGCTCGAACGCTTACAACAGTGGCTACAATAGGCCATGAACGGGCGAGGAAGCTGAGCCCTCCCGTTGGGCGGCGAAATACAAAGTGCGCTCGAACGCTTACAACAGTGGCTACAATAGGCCGTGAACGGGCGAGGAAGCCGAGTCCTCCCGCGGGGCGGAGAAATACAAAGTGCGCTCGAACGCTTACAACAGTGGCTACAATGGGCCGTGAACGGGCGAGGAAGCCGAGTCCTCCTGCGGGGCGGCGAAATACAAATTGCGCTCGAACGCTTACAATAGTGGCTACAATAGGACGTGAACGGGCGAGGAAGCCGAGTCCTCCTGCGGGGCGGCGAAATACAAAGTGCGCTCGAACGCTTACAACAGTGGCTACAATAGGCCGTGAACGGGCGAGGAAGCCGAGCCCTCCCCTATTGAAAATTCTCATTTGTATGAGAAATTTCTGTGTCCAATAAACACATATGAATGATACAAGATATATAAGAACATATAAGAACCGTATAAGAACCATATAAGAGCTATATAAGAACTATATAAGATATATGAGACCATACAAGCACCATATAAGAAACTAGTGGGAAGTTTCTTATAAGTTTCTTATGGGGTTCTTATATATCTTATATAATTCTCATATAGTTCTCATATAATTCTTGTATGGTTCATATACGTTCTTATATGTTCTTATATATCTTATATGATTCATATGTGTTTATTGGACACAAGAAATTTCTCATACAAATGATTTTTTTATTAGGGTCCCGCGGGGCGGCGAAATACAAAGTGCGCTCGAACGCTTACAACAGTGGCTACAATAGGCCGTGAACGGGCGAGGAAGCCGAGTCCTCCTGCGGGGCGGCGAAATACAAATTGCGCTCGAACGCTTACAATAGTGGCTACAATAGGCCGTGAACGGGCGAGGAAACCGAGTCGTCCTGCGGGGCGTCGAAATACAAAGTGCGCTCGAACGCTTACAACAGTGGCTACAATAGGCCGTGAACGGGCGAGGAAGCCGAGCCCTCCCGCGGGGCGGCGAAATACAAAGTGCGCTCGAACGCTTACAACAGTGGCTACAATAGGACGTGAACGGGCGAGGAAGCCGAGTCCTCCTGCGGGGCGGCGAAATACAAAGTGCGCTCAAACGCTTACATCAGTGGCTACAATAGGCCGTGAACGGGCGAGGAAGCCGAGCCCTCCCGCGGGGCGGCGAAACACAAAGTGCGCTCGAACGCTTACAACAGTGGCTACAATAGGCCGTGAACGGGCGAGGAAGCCGAGTCCTCCTGCGGGGCGGCGAAATACAAAGTGCGCTCGAACGCTTACAACAGTGGCTACAATAGGCCCTGAACGGGCGAGGAAGCCGAGTGCTCCTGCGGGGCGTCAAAATACAAAGTGCGCTCGAACTCTTACAACAGTGGCTACAATAGGCCCTGAACGGGCGATGAAGCCGAGTGCTCCTGCGGGGCGGCAAAATACAAAGTGCGCTCGAACGCTTACAACAGTGGCTACAAAAGGCCCTGAACGGGCGAGGAAGCCGAGCCCTCCTGCGCGGCTGCGAAACACAAAGTGCGCTCGAACGCTTACAACAGTGGGTACAATAGGCCGTGAACAGGCGAGGAAGCCGAGCCCTCCCGCGGGGCGGCGAAATACAAAGTGCGCTCGAACGCTTAGAACAGTGGCTACAATAGGACGTGAACGGGCGAGGAAGCCGAGTCCTCCTGCGGGGCGGCGAAATACAAAGTGCGCTCGAACGCTTACAACAGTGGCTACAATTGGCCGTGAACGGGCGAGGAAGCCGAGCCCTCCACGGGGCGGCGAAATACAAAGTGCGCTCGAACGCTTACAACAGTGGCTACAATAGGCCGTGAACGGGCGAGGAAGCCGAGTCCTCCTGCGGGGCGGCGAAATACAAAGTGCGCTCGAACGCTTACAACAGTGGCTACAATAGGACGTGAACGGGCGAGGAAGCCGAGTCCTCCTGCGGCGCGGCGAAATACAAAGTGCGCTCAAACGCTTACAACAGTGGCTACAATAGGCCGTGAACGGGCAAGGAAGCTGAGCCCTCCCGCGGGGCCGCGAAACACAAAGTGCGCTCGAACGCTTACAACAGTGGCTACAATAGGCCGTGAACGGGCGAGGAAGCCGAACCCTCCCTCGGGGCCGCGAAATACAAAGTGCGCTCGAACGCTTACAACAGTGGCTACAATAGGACGTGAACGGGCGAGGAAGCCGAGTCCTCCTGCGGCGCGGCGAAATACAAAGTGCGCTCAAACGCTTACAACAGTGGCTACAATAGGCCGTGAACGGGCAAGGAAGCCGAGCCCTCCCGCGGGGCCGCGAAACACAAAGTGCGCTCGAACGCTTACAACAGTGGCTACAATAGGCCGTGAACGGGCGAGGAAGCCGAGTCCTCCTGCGGGGCGGCGAAATACAAAGTGCGCTCGAACGCTTACAACAGTGGCTACAATAGGCCCTGAACGGGCGAGGAAGCCGAGTGCTCCTGCGGGGCGGCAAAATACAAAGTGCGCTCGAACGCTTACAACAGTGGCTACAATAGGCCCTGAACGGGCGAGGAAGCCGAGTGCTCCTGCGGGGCGGCAAAATACAAAGTGCGCTCGAACGCTTACAACAGTGGCTACAATAGGCCCTGAACGGGCGAGGAAGCCGAGTCCTCCTGCGGGGCGGCGAAAAACAAAGTGCGCTCAAACGCTTACAACAGTGGCTACAATAGGACGTGAACGGGCGAGGAAGCCGAGTCCTCCTGCGGGGCGGCGAAATACAAAGTGCGCTCGAACGCTTACAACAGTGGCTACAAATGGCCGTGAACGGGCGAGGAAGCCAAGCCCTCCACGGGGCGGCGAAATACAAAGTGCGCTCGAACGCTTACAACAGTGGCTACAATAGGCCCTGAACGGGCGAGGAAGCCGAGTGCTCCTGCGGGGCGGCAAAATACAAAGTGCGCTCGAACGCTTACAACAGTGGCTACAATAGGACGTGAACGGGCGAGGAAGCCGAGTCCTCCTGCGGCGCGGCGAAATACAAAGTGCGCTCAAACGCTTACAACAGTGGCTACAATAGGCCGTGAACGGGCGAGGAAGCCGAGTGCTCCTGCGGGGCGGCAAAATACAAAGTGCGCTCGAACGCTTACAACAGTGGCTACAATAGGCCCTGAACGGGCGAGGAAGCCGAGTGCTCCTGCGGGGCGGCAAAATACAAAGTGCGCTCGAACGCTTACAACAGTGGCTACAATAGGCCCTGAACGGGCGAGGAAGCCGAGTCCTCCTGCGGGGCGGCGAAAAACAAAGTGCGCTCAAACGCTTACATCAGTGGCTACAATAGGCCGTGAACGGGCGAGGAAGCCGAGCCCTCCTGCACGGCTGGGAAACACAAAGTGCGCTCGAACGCTTACAACAGTGGCTACAATAGGCCGTGAACGGGCGAGGAAGCCGAGCCCTCCCGCAGGGCGGCGAAATACAAAGTGCGCTCGAACGCTTACAACAGTGGCTACAATAGGCCGTGAACGGGCGAGGAAGCCGAGTCCTCCTGCGGGGCGGCGAAATACAAAGTGCGCTCGAACGCTTACAACAGTGGCTACAATAGGCCGTGAACGGGCGAGGAAGCCGAGTCCTCCTGCGGGCCGGCGAAATACAAAGTGCGCTCGAACGCTTACAACAGTGGCTACAATAGGACGTGAACGGGCGAGGAAGCCGAGTCCTCCCGCGGGGTGGCGAAATACAAAGTGCGCTCGAACGCTTACAACAGTGGCTACAATAGGCCGTGAACGGGCGAGGAAGCCGAGTCCTCCTGCGGGGCGGCGAAATACAAAGTGCGCTCGAACGCTTACAGCAGTGGCTACAATAGGCTTGAACGGGCGAGGAAGCCGAGTCCTCCTGCGGGGCGGCGAAATACAAAGTGCGCTCGAACGCTTACAACAGTGGCTACAATAGGACGTGAACGGGCGAGGAAGCCGAGCCCTCCCGCGGGGCGGCGAAATACAAAGTGCGCTCGAACGCTTAGAACAGTGGCTACAATAGGACGTGAACGGGCGAGGAAGCCGAGTCCTCCTGCGGGGCGGCGAAATACAAAGTGCGCTCGAACGCTTACAACAGTGGCTACAATAGGACGTGAACGGGTGAGGAAGCCGAGTCCTCCTGCGGGGCGGCGAAATACAAAGTGCGCTCGAAAGCTTACAACAGTGGCTACAATAGGCCGTGAACGGGCGAGGAAGCCGAGCCCTTCTGCGGGGCGGCGAAATACAAAGTGCGCTCGAACGCTTACAACAGTGGCTACAATAGGCCGTGAACGGGCGAGGAAGCCGAGTCCTCCTGCGGGGCGGCGAAATACAAAGTGCGCTCGAACGCTTACAACAGTGGCTACAATAGGACGTGAACGGGCGAGGAAGCCGAGTCCTCCTGCGGGGCGGCGAAATACAAAGTGCGCTCGAACGCTTCAACAGTGGCTACAATAGGACGTGAACGGGCGAGGAAGCCGAGTCCTCCTGCTGGGCGGCGAAATACAAAGTGCGCTCGAACGCTTACAACAGTGGCTACAATAGGCCGTGAACGGGCGAGGAAGCCGAGTCCTCCTGCGGGGCGGCGAAATACAAAGTGCGCTCGAACGCTTACAACAGTGGCTACAATAGGCCGTGAACGGGCGAGGAAGCCGAGTCCTCCTGCGGGGCGGCGAAATACAAAGTGCGCTCGCACGCTTACAACAGTGGCTACAATAGGCCGTGAACGGGCGAGGAAGCCGAGTCCTCCTGCGGGGCGGCGAAATACAAAGTGCGCTCGAACGCTTACAACAGTGGCTACAATAGGACGTGAACGGGCGAGGAAGCCGAGTCCTCCCGCGGGGCGGCGAAATACAAAGTGCGCTCGAACGCTTACAACAGTGGCTACAATAGGCCGTGAACGGGCGAGGAAGCCGAGTCCTCCCGCGGGGCGGCGAAATACAAAGTGCGCTCGAACGCTTACAACAGTGGCTACAATAGGACGTGAACGGGCGAGGAAGCCGAATCCTCCTGCGGGGCGGCGAAATACAAAGTGCGCTCGAACGCTTACAACAGTGGCTACAATTGGCCGTGAACGGGCGAGGAAGCCGAGCCCTCCCGCGGGGCGGCGAAATACAAAGTGCGCTCGAACGCTTACAACAGTGGCTACAATAGGCCGTGAACGGGCGAGGAAGCCGATTCCTCCTGCGGGGCGGCGAAATACAAAGTGCGCTCGAACGCTTACAACAGTGGCTACAATAGGCCGTGAACGGGCGAGGAAGCCGAGTCCTCCTGCGGGGTGGCGAAATACAAAGTGCGCTCGAACGCTTACAACAGTGGCTACAATAGGCCGTGAACGGGCGAGGAAGCCGAGCCCTCCCGCGGGGCGGCGAAATACAAAGTGCGCTCGAACGCTTACAACAGTGGCTACAATAGGCCGTGAACGGGCGAGGAAGCCGAGTCCTCCTGCGGGGCGGCGAAATACAAAGTGCGCTCGAACGCTTACAACAGTGGCTACAATAGGCCGTGAACGGGCGAGGAAGCCGAGTCCTCCTGCGGGGCGGCGAAATACAAAGTGCGCTCGAACGCTTACAACAGTGGTTACAATAGGACGTGAACGGGCGAGGAAGCCGAGTCCTCCTGCGGGGCGGCGAAATACAAAGTGCGCTCAAACGCTTACAACAGTGGCTACAATAGGACGTGAATGGGCGAGGAAGCCGAGTCCTCCTGCGGGGCGGCGAAATACAAAGTGCGCTCGAACGCTTACAACAGTGGCTACAATAGGACGTGAACGGGCGAGGAAGCCGAATCCTCCTGCGGGGCGGCGAAATACAAAGTGCGCTCGAACGCTTACAACAGTGGCTACAATTGGCCGTGAACGGGCGAGGAAGCCGAGCCCTCCCGCGGGGCGGCGAAATACAAAGTGCGCTCGAACGCTTACAACAGTGGCTACAATAGGCCGTGAACGGGCGAGGAAGCCGAGTCCTCCTGCGGGGCGGCGAAATACAAAGTGCGCTCGAACGCTTACAACAGTGGCTACAATAGGACGTGAACGGGCGAGGAAGCCAAGTCCTCCTGCACGGCTGCGAAACACAAAGTGCGCTCGAACGCTTACAACAGTGACAACAATAGGCCCTGAACGGGCGAGGAAAACCCAGTCCTCCTGCGGGGCGGCGAAATAGAAAATGCGTTCGAACGCTTACAACAGTGGCTACAATAGTCCGTGAACGGGCGAGGAAGCCGAGCCCTCCCGCGGGGCGGCGAAATACAAAGTGCGCTCGAACGCTTACAACAGTGGCTACAATAGGCCGTGAACGGGCGAGGAAGCCGAGCCCTCCCGCGGGGCGGCGAAATACAAAGTGCGCTCGAACGCTTACAACAGTGGCTACAATAGGCCGTGAACGGGCGAGGAAGCCGAGTCCTCCTGCGGGGCGGCGAAATACAAAGTGCGCTCGAACGCTTACAACAGTGGCTACAATAGGACGTGAACGGGCGAGGAAGCCGAGCCCTCCTGCACGGCTGCGAAACACAAAGTGCGCTCGAACGCTTACAACAGTGGCTACAATAGGCCGTGAACGGGCGAGGAAGCCGAGCCCTCCCGCGGGGCGGCGAAACACAAAGTGCGCTCGAACGCTTACAACAGTGGCTACAATAGGCCGTGAACGTGCGAGGAAGCCGAGTCCTCCTGCGGGACGGCGAAATACAAAGTGCGCTCGAACGCTTACAACAGTGGCTACAATAGGACGTGAACGGGCGAGGAAGCCGAGTGCTCCTGCGGGGCGGCGAAATACAAAGTGCGCTCGAACGCTTACAACAGTGGCTACAATAGGCCGCGAACGGGCGAGGAAGCCGAGCCCTCCCGCGGGGCGGCGAAATACAAAGTGCGCTCGAACGCTTACAACAGTGGCTACAATAGGCCGTGAACGGGCGAGGAAGCCGAGTCCTCCTGCGGGGCGGCGAAATACAAATTGCGCTCGAACGCTTTCAATAGTGGCTACAATAGGACGTGAACGGGCGAGGAAGCCGAGTCGTCCTGCGGGGCGTCGAAATACAAAGTGCGCTCGAACGCTTACAACAGTGGCTACAATAGGCCGTGAACGGGCGAGGAAGCCGAGCCCTCCCGCGGGGCGGCGAAATACAAAGTGCGCTCGAACGCTTACAACAGTGGCTACAATAGGACGTGAACGGGCGAGGAAGCCGAGTCCTCCTGCGGGGCGGCGAAATACAAAGTGCGCTCAAACGCTTACATCAGTGGCTACAATAGGCCGTGAACGGGCGAGGAAGCCGAGCCCTCCTGCGGGGCGGCGAAACACAAAGTGCGCTCGAACGCTTACAACAGTGGCTACAATAGGCCGTGAACGGGCGAGGAAGCCGAGTCCTCCTGCGGGGCGGCGAAATACAAAGTGCGCTCGAACGCTTACAACAGTGGCTACAATAGGCCCTGAACGGGCGAGGAAGCCGAGTGCTCCTGCGGGGCGTCAAAATACAAAGTGCGCTCGAACTCTTACAACAGTGGCTACAATAGGCCCTGAACGGGCGAGGAAGCCGAGTGCTCCTGCGGGGCGGCAAAATACAAAGTGCGCTCGAACGCTTACAACAGTGGCTACAAAAGGCCCTGAACGGGCGAGGAAGCCGAGCCCTCCTGCGCGGCTGCGAAACACAAAGTGCGCTCGAACGCTTACAACAGTGGCTACAATAGGCCGTGAACAGGCGAGGAAGCCGAGCCCTCCCGCGGGGCGGCGAAATACAAAGTGCGCTCGAACGCTTAGAACAGTGGCTACAATAGGACGTGAACGGGCGAGGAAGCCGAGTCCTCCTGCGGGGCGGCGAAATACAAAGTGCGCTCGAACGCTTACAACAGTGGCTACAATTGGCCGTGAACGGGCGAGGAAGCCGAGCCCTCCCGCGGGGCGGCGAAATACAAAGTGCGCTCGAACGCTTACAACAGTGGCTACAATAGGCCGTGAACGGGCGAGGAAGCCGAGTCCTCCTGCATGGCTGCGAAACACAAAGTGCGCTCGAACGCTTACAACAGTGGCTACAATAGTCCGTGAACGGGCGAGGAAGCCGAGCCCTCCCGCGGGGCGGCGAAACACAAAGTGCGCTCAAACGCTTGCAACAGTTGCTACAATAGGCCGTGAACGGGCGAGGAAAACCTAGTCCTCCTGCGGGGCGGCGAAATACAAAATGCGTTCGAACGCTTACAACAGTGGCTACAATAGTCCGTGAACGGGCGAGGAAGCCGAACCCTCCCGCGGGGCGGCGAAATACAAAGTGCGCTCGAACGCTTACAACAGTGACTACAATAGGACGTGAACGGGCGAGGAAGCCGAGTCCTCCTGCGGCGCGGCGAAATACAAAATGCGCTCAAACGCTTCCAACAGTGGCTACAATAGGCCGTGAACGGGCAAGGAAGCTGAGCCCTCCCGCGGGGCCACGAAACACAAAGTGCGCTCGAACGCTTACAACAGTGGCTACAAAAAGCCGTGAACGGGCGAGGAAGCCGAGTCCTCCTGCGGGGCGGCGAAATACAAAGTGCGCTCGAACGCTTACAACAGTGGCTACAATAGGCCCTGAACGGGCGAGGAAGCCGAGTGCTCCTGCGGGGCGGCAAAATACAAAGTGCGCTCGAACGCTTACAACAGTGGCTACAATAGGCCCTGAACGGGTGAGGAAGCCGAGTCCTCCTGCGGGGCGGCGAAAAACAAAGTGCGCTCAAACGCTTACATCAGTGGCTACAATAGGCCGTGAACGGGCGAGGAAGCCGAGCCCTCCTGCAGGGCTGCGAAACACAAAGTGCGCTCGAACGCTTACAACAGTGGCTACAATAGGCCGTGAACGGGCGAGGAAGCCGAGCCCTCCCGCGGGGCGGCGAAATACAAAGTGCGCTCGAACGCTTACAACAGTGGCTACAATAGGCCGTGAACGGGCGAGGAAGCCGAGTCCTCCTGCGGGGCGGCGAAATACAAAGTGCGCTCGAACGCTTACAACAGTGGCTACAATAGGCCGTGAACGGGCGAGGAAGCCGAGTCCTCCTGCGGGGCGGCGAAATACAAAGTGCGCTCAAACGCTTACATCAGTGGCTACAATAGGCCGTGAACGGGCGAGGAAGCCGAGCCCTCCCGCGGGGCGGCGAAATACAAAGTGCGCTCGAACGCTTACAACAGTGGCTACAATAGGCCGTGAACGGGCGAGGAAGCCGAGTCCTCCTGCGGGGCGGCGAAATACAAAGTGCGCTCGAACGCTTACAATAGTGGCTACAATAGGACGTGAACGGGCGAGGAAGCCGAGTGCTCCCGCGGGGCGGCGAAATAAAAAGTGCGCTCGAACGCTTACAACAGTGGCTACAATAGGCCGTGAACGGGCGAGGAAGCCGAGTCCTCCTGCGGGGCGGCGAAATACAAAGTGCGCTCGAACGCTTACAACAGTGGTTACAATAGGACGTGAACGGGCGAGGAAGCCGAGTCCTCCTGCGGGGCGGCGAAATACAAAGTGCGCTCGAACGCTTACAACAGTGGCTACAATAGGCCCTGAACGGGCGAGGAAGCCGAGTGCTCCTGCGGGGCGGCAAAATACAAAGTGCGCTCGAACGCTTACAACAGTGGCTACAATAGGCCCTGAACGGGTGAGGAAGCCGAGTCCTCCTGCGGGGCGGCGAAAAACAAAGTGCGCTCAAACGCTTACATCAGTGGCTACAATAGGCCGTGAACGGGCGAGGAAGCCGAGCCCTCCTGCAGGGCTGCGAAACACAAAGTGCGCTCGAACGCTTACAACAGTGGCTACAATAGGCCGTGAACGGGCGAGGAAGCCGAGCCCTCCCGCGGGGCGGCGAAATACAAAGTGCGCTCGAACGCTTACAACAGTGGCTACAATAGGCCGTGAACGGGCGAGGAAGCCGAGTCCTCCTGCGGGGCGGCGAAATACAAAGTGCGCTCGAACGCTTACAACAGTGGCTACAATAGGCCGTGAACGGGCGAGGAAGCCGAGTCCTCCTGCGGGGCGGCGAAATACAAAGTGCGCTCAAACGCTTACATCAGTGGCTACAATAGGCCGTGAACGGGCGAGGAAGCCGAGCCCTCCCGCGGGGCGGCGAAATACAAAGTGCGCTCGAACGCTTACAACAGTGGCTACAATAGGCCGTGAACGGGCGAGGAAGCCGAGTCCTCCTGCGGGGCGGCGAAATACAAAGTGCGCTCGAACGCTTACAATAGTGGCTACAATAGGACGTGAACGGGCGAGGAAGCCGAGTGCTCCCGCGGGGCGGCGAAATAAAAAGTGCGCTCGAACGCTTACAACAGTGGCTACAATAGGCCGTGAACGGGCGAGGAAGCCGAGTCCTCCTGCGGGGCGGCGAAATACAAAGTGCGCTCGAACGCTTACAACAGTGGTTACAATAGGACGTGAACGGGCGAGGAAGCCGAGTCCTCCTGCGGGGCGGCGAAATACAAAGTGCGCTCGAACGCTTACAACAGTGGCTACAATAGTCCGTGAACGGGCGAGGAAGCCGAGTCCTCCCGCGGGGCGGCGAAATACAAAGTGCGCTCGAACGCTTACAACAGTGGCTACAATAGGCCGTAAACGGGCGAGGAAGCCGAGCCCTCGCGCGGGGCGGCGAAACACAAAGTGCGCTCAAACGCTTGCAACAGTTGCTACAATAGGCCGTGAACGGGCGAGGAAGCCGAGTCCTCCTGCGGGGCGGCGAAATACAAAGTGCGCTCGAACGCTTACAACAGTGGCTACAATAGGACGTGAACGGGCGAGGAAGCCGAGCGCTCCCGCGGGGCGGCGAAATACAAAGTGCGCTCGAACGCTTAGAACAGTGGCTACAATAGGACGTGAACGGGCGAGGAAGCCGAGCCCTCCCGCGGGGCGGCGAAATACAAAGTGCGCTCGAACGCTTACAACAGTGGCTACAATAGGCCGTGAACGGGCGAGGAAGCCGAGTCCTCCTGCGGGGCGGCGAAATACAAAGTGCGCTCGAACGCTTACAACAGTGGCTACAATAGGACGTGAACGGGCGAGGAAGCCGAGTGCTCCCGCGGGGCGGCGAAATAAAAAGTGCGCTCGAACGCTTACAACAGTGGCTACAATAGGCCGTGAACGGGCGAGGAAGCCGAGTCCTCCTGCGGGGCGGCGAAATACAAAGTGCGCTCGAACGCTTACAACAGTGGTTACAATAGGACGTGAACGGGCGAGGAAGCCGAGTCCTCCTGCGGGGCGGCGAAATACAAAGTGCGCTCGAACGCTTACAACAGTGGCTACAATAGTCCGTGAACGGGCGAGGAAGCCGAGTCCTCCCGCGGGGCGGCGAAATACAAAGTGCGCTCGAACGCTTACAACAGTGGCTACAATAGGCCGTAAACGGGCGAGGAAGCCGAGCCCTCGCGCGGGGCGGCGAAACACAAAGTGCGCTCGAACGCTTACAACAGTTGCTACAATAGGCCGTGAACGGGCGAGGAAGCCGAGTCCTCCTGCGGGGCGGCGAAATACAAAGTGCGCTCGAACGCTTACAACAGTGGCTACAATAGGACGTGAACGCGCGAGGAAGCCGAGTACTCCTGCGGGGCGGCGAAATACAAAGTGCGCTCGAACGCTTACAACAGTGGCTACAATAGGACGTGAACGGATCAGGAAGCCGAGTCCTCCTGCGGGGCGGCGAAATACAAAGTGCGCTCGAACGCTTACAACAGTGGCTACAATAGGCCGTGAACGGGCGAGGAACCCGAGCCCTTCTGCGGGGCGACGAAATACAAAGTGCGCTCGAACGCTTACAACAGTGGCTACAATAGGCCGTGAACGGGCGAGGAAGCCGAGTCCTCCTGCGGGGCGGCGAAATACAAAGTGCGCTCGAACGCTTAACACAGTGGCTACAATAGGACGTGAACGGGCGAGGAAGCCGAGTCCTCCTGCGGGGCGGCGAAATACAAAGTGCGCTCGAACGCTTACAACAGTGGCTACAATAGGACGTGAACGGGCGAGGAAGCCGAGTCCTCCTGCGGGGCGGCGAAATACAAAGTGCGCTCGAACGCTTACAACACTGGCTACAATAGGCCGTGAACGGGCGAGGAAGCCGAGTCCTCCTGCGGGGCGGCGAAATACAAAGTGCGCTCGAACGCTTACAACAGTGGCTACAATAGTACGTGAACGGGCGAGGAAGCCGAGTCCTCCCGCGGGGCGGCGAAATACAAAGTGCGCTCGAACGCTTACAACAGTGGCTACAATAGGCCGTGAACGGGCGAGGAAGCCGAGTCCTCCCGCGGGGCGGCGAAATACAAAGTGCGCTCGAACGCTTACAACAGTGGCTACAATAGGCCGTGAACGGGCGAGGAAGCCGAGCCCTCCCGCGGGGCGGCGAAACACAAAGTGCGCTAAAACGCTTACAACAGTTGCTACAATAGGCCGTGAACGGGCGAGGAAGCCGAGTCCTCCCGCGGGGCGGCGAAATACAAAGTGCGCTCGAACGCTTACAACAGTGGCTACAATAGGCCGTGAACGGGCGAGGAAGCAGAGTCCTCCTGCGGGGCGGCGAAATACAAAGTGCGCTCGAACGCTTACAACAGTGGCTACAATAGGCCGTGAACGGGCGAGGAAACCGAGTCCTCCCGCGGGGCGGCGAAATACAAAGTGCGCTCGAACGCTTACAACAGTGGCTACAATAGGCCGTGAACGGGCGAGGAAGCCGAGTCCTCCTGCGGGGCGGCGAAATACAAAGTGCGCTCGAACGCTTACAACAGTGGCTACAATAGGCCGTGAAGGGGGGAGGAAGCCGAGTCCTCCTGCGGGGCGGCGAAATACAAAGTGCGCTCGAACGCTTACAACAGTGGCTACAATAGGCCGTGAACGGGCGAGGAAGCCGAGTCCTCCTGCGGGGCGGCGAAATACAAGGTGCGCTCGAACGCTTACAACAGTGGCTACAATAGGCCGTGAACGGGCGAGGAAGCCGAGCCCTCCCGCGGGGCGGCGAAATACAAAGTGCGCTCGAACGCTTACAACAGTGGCTACAATAGGCCGTGAACGGGCGAGGAAGCCGAGTCCTCCTGCGGGGCGGCGAAATACAAAGTGCGCTCGAACGCTTACAACAGTGGCTACAATAGGCCGTGAATGGGCGAGGAAGCCGAGTCCTCCTGCGGGGCGGCGAAATACAAAGTGCGCTCGAACGCTTACAACAGTGGTTACAATAGGACGTGAACGGGCGAGGAAGCCGAGTCCTCCTGCGGGGCGGCGAAATACAAAGTGCGCTCGAACGCTTACAACAGTGGCTACAATAGTCCGTGAACGGGCGAGGAAGCCGAGTCCTCCCGCGGGGCGGCGAAATACAAAGTGCGCTCGAACGCTTACAACAGTGGCTACAATAGGCCGTAAACGGGCGAGGAAGCCGAGCCCTCGCGCGGGGCGGCGAAACACAAAGTGCGCTCGAACGCTTACAACAGTTGCTACAATAGGCCGTGAACGGGCGAGGAAGCCGAGTCCTCCTGCGGGGCGGCGAAATACAAAGTGCGCTCGAACGCTTACAACAGTGGCTACAATAGGACGTGAACGCGCGAGGAAGCCGAGTACTCCTGCGGGGCGGCGAAATACAAAGTGCGCTCGAACGCTTACAACAGTGGCTACAATAGGACGTGAACGGATCAGGAAGCCGAGTCCTCCTGCGGGGCGGCGAAATACAAAGTGCGCTCGAACGCTTACAACAGTGGCTACAATAGGCCGTGAACGGGCGAGGAACCCGAGCCCTTCTGCGGGGCGACGAAATACAAAGTGCGCTCGAACGCTTACAACAGTGGCTACAATAGGCCGTGAACGGGCGAGGAAGCCGAGTCCTCCTGCGGGGCGGCGAAATACAAAGTGCGCTCGAACGCTTAACACAGTGGCTACAATAGGACGTGAACGGGCGAGGAAGCCGAGTCCTCCTGCGGGGCGGCGAAATACAAAGTGCGCTCGAACGCTTACAACAGTGGCTACAATAGGACGTGAACGGGCGAGGAAGCCGAGTCCTCCTGCGGGGCGGCGAAATACAAAGTGCGCTCGAACGCTTACAACACTGGCTACAATAGGCCGTGAACGGGCGAGGAAGCCGAGTCCTCCTGCGGGGCGGCGAAATACAAAGTGCGCTCGAACGCTTACAACAGTGGCTACAATAGTACGTGAACGGGCGAGGAAGCCGAGTCCTCCCGCGGGGCGGCGAAATACAAAGTGCGCTCGAACGCTTACAACAGTGGCTACAATAGGCCGTGAACGGGCGAGGAAGCCGAGTCCTCCCGCGGGGCGGCGAAATACAAAGTGCGCTCGAACGCTTACAACAGTGGCTACAATAGGCCGTGAACGGGCGAGGAAGCCGAGCCCTCCCGCGGGGCGGCGAAACACAAAGTGCGCTAAAACGCTTACAACAGTTGCTACAATAGGCCGTGAACGGGCGAGGAAGCCGAGTCCTCCCGCGGGGCGGCGAAATACAAAGTGCGCTCGAACGCTTACAACAGTGGCTACAATAGGCCGTGAACGGGCGAGGAAGCCGAGTCCTCCTGCGGGGCGGCGAAATACAAAGTGCGCTCGAACGCTTACAACAGTGGCTACAATAGGCCGTGAACGGGCGAGGAAACCGAGTCCTCCCGCGGGGCGGCGAAATACAAAGTGCGCTCGAACGCTTACAACAGTGGCTACAATAGGCCGTGAACGGGCGAGGAAGCCGAGTCCTCCTGCGGGGCGGCGAAATACAAAGTGCGCTCGAACGCTTACAACAGTGGCTACAATAGGCCGTGAAGGGGGGAGGAAGCCGAGTCCTCCTGCGGGGCGGCGAAATACAAAGTGCGCTCGAACGCTTACAACAGTGGCTACAATAGGCCGTGAACGGGCGAGGAAGCCGAGTCCTCCTGCGGGGCGGCGAAATACAAGGTGCGCTCGAACGCTTACAACAGTGGCTACAATAGGCCGTGAACGGGCGAGGAAGCCGAGCCCTCCCGCGGGGCGGCGAAATACAAAGTGCGCTCGAACGCTTACAACAGTGGCTACAATAGGCCGTGAACGGGCGAGGAAGCCGAGTCCTCCTGCGGGGCGGCGAAATACAAAGTGCGCTCGAACGCTTACAACAGTGGCTACAATAGGCCGTGAATGGGCGAGGAAGCCGAGTCCTCCTGCGGGGCGGCGAAATACAAAGTGCGCTCGAACGCTTACAACAGTGGTTACAATAGGACGTGAACGGGCGAGGAAGCCGAGTCCTCCTGCGGGGCGGCGAAATACAAAGTGCGCTCGAACGCTTACAACAGTGGCTACAATAGGACGTGAATGGGCGAGGAAGCCGAGTCCTCCTGCGGGGCGGCGAAATACAAAGTGCGCTCGAACGCTTACAACAGTGGCTACAATAGGCCGTGAACGGGCGAGGAAGCCGAGTCCTCCTGCGGGGCGGCGAAATACAAAGTGCGCTCGAACGCTTACAACAGAGGCTACAATAGGCCGTGAACGGGCGAGGAAGCCGAGCCCTCCCGCGGGGCGGCGAAATACAAAGTGCGCTCGAACGCTTACAACAGTGGCTACAATAGGCCGTGAACGGGCGAGGAAGCCGAGTCCTCCTGCGGGGCGGCGAAATACAAAGTGCGCTCGAACGCTTACAACAGTGGCTACAATAGGCCGTGAACGGGCGAGGAAGCCGAGTCCTCCTGCGGGCCGGCGAAATACAAAGTGCGCTCGAACACTTACAACAGTGGCTACAATAGGCCGTGAACGGGCGAGGAAGCCGAGTCCTCCTGCGGGGCGGCGAGATACAAAGTGCGCTCGAACGCTTACAACAGTGGCTACAATAGGCCATGAACGGGCGAGGAAGGCGAGCCCTCCCGCGGGGCGGCGAAATACAAAGTGCGCTCGAACGCTTACAACAGTGGCTACAATAGGCCGTGAACGGGCGAGGAAGCCGAGTCCTCCCGCGGGGCGGAGAAATACAAAGTGCGCTCGAACGCTTACAACAGTAGCTACAATAGGCCGTGAACGGGCGAGGAAGCCGAGTCCTCCCGCGGGGCGGCGAAATACAAAGTGCGCTCGAACGCTTACAACAGTGGCTACAATAGGCCGTGAACGGGGGAGGAAGCCGAGTCCTCCTGCGGGGCGGCGAAATACAAAGTGCGCTCGAACGCTTACAACAGTGGCTACAATAGGCCGTGAACGGGCGAGGAAGCCGAGTCCTCCCGCGGGGCGGCGAAATACAAAGTGCGCTCGAACGCTTACAACAGTAGCTACAATAGGCCGTGAACGGGCGAGGAAGCCGAGCCCTCGCGCGGGGCGGCGAAACACAAAGTGCGCTCAAACGCTTACAACAGTTGCTACAATAGGCCGTGAACGGGCGAGGAAGCCGAGTCCTCCTGCGGGGCGGCGAAATACAAAGTGCGCTCGAACGCTTACAACAGTGGCTACAATAGGACGTGAACGGGCGAGGAAGCCGAGCCCTCCCGCGGGGCGGCGAAATACAAAGTGCGCTCGAACGCTTACAACAGTGGCTACAATAGGCCGTGAACGGGCCAGGAAGCCGAGTCCTCCTGCGGGGCGGCGAAATACAAAGTGCGCTCGAACGCTTACAACAGTAGCTACAATAGGCCGTGAACGGGCGAGGAAGCCGAGCCCTCCTGCACGGCTGCGAAACACAAAGTGCGCTCGAACGCTTACAACAGTGGCTACAATAGGCCGTGGACGGGCGAGGAAGCCGAGCCCTCCCGCGGGGCGGCGAAATACAAAGTGCGCTCGAACGCTTACAACAGTGGCTACAATAGGCCGTGAACGGGCGAGGAAGCCGAGTCCTCCTGCGGGGCGGCGAAATACAAAGTGCGCTCGAACGCCTACAACAGTGGCTACAATAGGCCGTGAACGGGCGAGGAAGCCGAGCCCTCCCGCGGGGCGGCGAAATACAAAGTGCGCTCGAACGCTTAAAACAGTGGCTACAATAGGCCGTGAACGGGCGAGGAAGCCGAGTCCTCCTGCGGGGCGGCGAAATACAAAGTGCGCTCGAACGCTTACAACAGTGGCTACAATAGGCCGTGAACGGGCGAGGAAGCCGAGTCCTCCTGCGGGCCGGCGAAATACAAAGTGCGCTCGAACGCTTACAACAGTGGCTACAATAGGCCGTGAACGGGCGAGGAAGCCGAGTCCTCCTGCGGGGCGGCGAAATACAAAGTGCGCTCGAACGCCTACAACACTGGCTACAATAGGCCGTGAACGGGCGAGGAAGCCGAGCCCTCCCGCGGGGCGGCGAAATACAAAGTGCGCTCGAACGCTTAAAACAGTGGCTACAATAGGCCGTGAACGGGCGAGGAAGCCGAGTCCTCCTGCGGGGCGGCGAAATACAAAGTGCGCTCGAACGCTTACAACAGTGGCTACAATAGGCCGTGAACGGGCGAGGAAGCCGAGTCCTCCTGCGGGCCGGCGAAATACAAAGTGCGCTCGAACGCTTACAACAGTGGCTACAATAGGACGTGAACGGGCGAGGAAGCCGAGTCCTCCCGCGGGGCGGCGAAATACAAAGTGCGCTCGAACGCTTACAACAGTGGCTACAATAGGCCGTGAACGGGCGAGGAAGCCGAGTCCTCCTGCGGGGCGGCGAAATACAAAGTGCGCTCGAACGCTTACAACAGTGGCTACAATAGGCCATGAACGGGCGAGGAAGCCGAGCCCTCCCGTTGGGCGGCGAAATACAAAGTGCGCTCGCACGCTTACAACAGTGGCTACAATAGGCCGTGAACGGGCGAGGAAGCCGAGTCCTCCCGCGGGGCGGAGAAATACAAAGTGCGCTCGAACGCTTACAACAGTGGCTACAAAAGGCCGTGAACGGGCGAGGAAGCCGAGTCCTCCCGCGGGGCGGCGAAATACAAAGTGCGCTCGAACGCTTACAACAGTGGCTACAATAGGCCGTGAACGGGCGAGGAAGCCGAGTCCTCCTGCGGGGCGGCGAAATACAAAGTGCGCTCGAACGCTTACAACAGTGGCTACAATAGTCCGTGAACGGGCGAGGAAGCCGAGTCCTCCCGCGGGTCGGCGAAATACAAAGTGCGCTCGAACGCTTACAACAGTGGCTACAATAGGCCGTAAACGGGCGAGGAAGCCGAGCCCTCGCGCGGGGCGGCGAAACACAAAGTGCGCTCAAACGCTTACAACAGTTGCTACAATAGGCCGTGAACGGGCGAGGAAGCCGAATCCTCCTGCGGGGCGGCGAAATACAAAGTGCGCTCGAACGCTTACAACAGTGGCTACAATAGGCCGTGAACGGGCGAGGAAGCCGAGTCCTCCTGCGGGGCGGCGAAATACAAAGTGCGCTCGAACGCTTACAACAGTGGCTACAATAGGCCGTAAACGGGCGAGGAAGCCGAGTCCTCCTGCGGGGCGGCGAAATACAAAGTGCGCTCGAACGCTTACAACAGTGGCTACAATAGTCCGTGAACGGGCGAGGAAGCCGAGTCCTCCTGCGGGGCGGCGAAATACAAAGTGCGCTCGAACGCTTACAACAGTGGCTACAATAGGCCGTAAACGGGCGAGGAAGCCGAGTCCTCCTGCGGGGCGGCGAAATACAAAGTGCGCTCGAACGCTTAAAACAGTGGCTACAATAGGCCGTAAACGGGCGAGGAAGCCGAGTCCTCCTGCGGGGCGGCGAAACACAAAGTGCGCTCGAACGCTTACAACAGTGGCTACAATAGTCCGTGAACGGGCGAGGAAGCCGAGTCCTCCTGCGGGGCGGCGAAATACAAAGTGCGCTCGAACGCTTACAACAGTGGCTACAATAGGCCGTGAACGGGCGAGGAAGCCGAGTCCTCCTGCGGGGCGGCGAAATACAAAGTGCGCTCGAACGCTTACAACAGTGGCTACAATAGGCCGTAAACGGGCGAGGAAGCCGAGTCCTCCAGCTGGGCGGCGAAATACAAAGTGCGCTCGAACGCTTACAACAGTGGCTACAATAGGCCGTAAACGGGCGAGGAAGCCGAGTCCTCCTGCGGGGCGGCGAAACACAAAGTGCGCTCGAACGCTTACAACAGTGGCTACAATAGTCCGTGAACGGGCGAGGAAGCCGAGTCCTCCTGCGGGGCGGCGAAATACAAAGTGCGCTCGAACGCTTACAACAGTGGCTACAATAGGCCGTGAACGGGCGAGGAAGCCGAGTCCTCCTGCGGGGCGGCGAAATACAAAGTGCGCTCGAACGCTTACAACAGTGGCTACAATAGGCCGTAAACGGGCGAGGAAGCCGAGTCCTCCTGCGGGGCGGCGAAACACAAAGTGCGCTCGAACGCTTACAACAGTGGCTACAATAGTCCGTGGACGGGCGAGGAAGCCGAGTCCTCCTGCGGGGCGGCGAAATACAAAGTGCGCTCGAACGCTTACAACAGTGGCTACAATAGGCCGTAAACGGGCGAGGAAGCCGAGTCCTCCCGCGGGGCGGCGAAATACAAAGTGCGCTCGAACGCTTACAACAGTTGCTACAATAGGCCGTGAACGGGCGAGGAAGCCGAGTCCTCCTGCGGGGCGGCGAAATACAAAGTGCGCTCGAACGCTTACAACAGTGGCTACAATAGGACGTGAACGGGCGAGGAAGCCGAGCCCTCTCGCGGGGCGGCGAAATACAAAGTGCGCTCGAACGCTTAGAACAGTGGCTACAATAGGACGTGAATGGGCGAGGAAGCCGAGTCCTCCTGCGGGGCGGCGAAATACAAAGTGCGCTCGAACGCTTACAACAGTGGCTACAATAGGACGTGAACGGGTCAGGAAGCCGAGTCCTCCTGCGGGGCGGCGAAATACAAAGTGCGCTCGAACGCTTACAACAGTGGCTACAATAGGCCGTGAACGTGCGAGGAAGCCGAGCCCTTCTGCGGGGCGACGAAATACAAAGTGCGCTCGAACGCTTAAAACAGTGGCTACAATAGGCCGTGAACGGGCGAGGAAGCCGAGTCCTCCTGCGGGGCGGCGAAATACAAAGTGCGCTCGAACGCTTAACACAGTGGCTACAATAGGACGTGAACGGGCGAGGAAGCCGAGTCCTCCTGCGGGGCGGCGAAATACAAAGTGCGCTCGAACGCTTACAACAGTGGCTACAATAGGACGTGAACGGGCGAGGAAGCCGAGTCCTCCTGCGGGGCGGCGAAATACTAGTGCGCTCGAACGCTTACAACAGTGGCTACAATAGGCCGTGAACGGGCGAGGAAGCCGAGTCCTCCTGCGGGGCGGCGAAATACAAAGTGCGCTCGAACGCTTACAACAGTGGCTACAATAGGCCGTGAACGGGCGAGGAAGCCGAGCCCTCCCGCGGGGCGGCGAAATACAAAGTGCGCTCGAACGCTTACAACAGTGGCTACAATAGGCCGTGAACGGGCAAGGAAGCCGAGTCCTCCTGCGGGGCGGCGAAATACAAAGTGCGCTCGAACGCTTACAACAGTGGCTACAATAGGCCGTGAACGGGCGAGGAAGCCGAGTCCTCCTGCGGGGCGGCGAAATACAAAGTGCGCTCGAACGCTTACAACAGTGGCTACAATAGGCCGTGAACGGGCAAGGAAGCCGAGTCCTCCTGCGGGGCGGCGAAATACAAAGTGCGCTCGAACGCTTACAACAGTGGCTACAATAGGCCGTGAACGGGCGAGGAAGCCGAGTCCTCCTGCGGGGCGGCGAAATACAAAGTGCGCTCGAACGCTTACAACAGTGGCTACAATAGGCCGTGAACGGGCGAGGAAGCCGAGTCCTCCTGCGGGGCGGCGAAATACAAAGTGCGCTCGAACGCTTACAACAGTGGCTACAATAGGACGTGAACGGGCGAGGAAGCCGAGTCCTCCCGCGGGGCGGCGAAATACAAAGTGCGCTCGAACGCTTACAACAGTGGCTACAATACGCCGTGAACGGGCGAGGAAGCCGAGTCCTCCTGCGGGGCGGCGAAATACAAAGTGCGCTCGAACGCTTACAACAGTGGCTACAATAGGCCGTGAACGGGCGAGGAAGCCGAGCCCTCCCGCGGGGCGGCGAAATACAAAGTGCGCTCGAACGCTTACAACAGTGGCTACAATAGGCCGTGAAGGGGGGAGGAAGCCGAGTCCTCCTGCGGGGCGGCGAAATACAAAGTGCGCTCGAACGCTTACAACAGTGGCTACAATAGGCCGTGAACGGGCGAGGAAGCCGAGTCCTCCTGCGGGGCGGCGAAATACAAAGTGCGCTCGAACGCTTACAACAGTGGCTACAATAGGCCGTGAAGGGGGGAGGAAGCCGAGTCCTCCTGCGGGGCGGCGAAATACAAAGTGCGCTCGAACGCTTACAACAGTGGCTACAATAGGCCGTGAACGGGCGAGGAAGCCGAGTCCTCCTGCGGGGCGGCGAAATACAAAGTGCGCTCGAACGCTTACAACAGTGGCTACAATAGGCCGTGAACGGGCGAGGAAGCCGAGCCCTCCCGCGGGGCGGCGAAATACAAAGTGCGCTCGAACGCTTACAACAGTGGCTACAAGGGGCCGTGAACGGGCGAGGAAGCCGAGTCCTCCTGCGGGGCGGCGAAATACAAAGTGCGCTCGAACGCTTACAACAGTGGCTACAATAGGCCGTGAACGGGCGAGGAAGCCGAGTCCTCCTGCGGGGCGGCGAAATACAAAGTGCGCTCGAACGCTTACAACAGTGGCTACAATAGGCCGTGAACGGGCGAGGAAGCCGAGCCCTCCCGCGGGGCGGCGAAATACAAAGTGCGCTCGAACGCTTACAACAGTGGCTACAATAGGCCGTGAACGGGCGAGGAAGCCGAGTCCTCCCGCGGGGCGGCGAAATACAAAGTGCGCTCGAACGCTTACAAAAGTGGCTACAATAGGCCGTGAACGGGCGAGGAGGCCGAGTCCTCCTGCGGGGCGGCGAAATACAAAGTGCGCTCGAACGCTTACAACAGTGGCTACAATAGGCCGTGAACGGGCGAGGAAGCCGAGCCCTCCCGCGGGGCGGCGAAATACAAAGTGCGCTCGAACGCTTACAACAGTGGCTACAATAGGCCGTGAACGGGCGAGGAAGCCGAGTCCTCCTGCGGGGCGGCGAAATACAAAGTGCGCTCGAACGCTTACAACAGTGGCTACAATATGCCGTGAACGGGCGAGGAAGCCGAGTCCTCCTGCGGGCCGGCGAAATACAAAGTGCGCTCGAACGCTTACAACAGTGGCTACAATAGGCCGTGAACGGGCGAGGAAGCCGAGTCCTCCTGCGGGGCGGCGAAATACAAAGTGCGCTCGAACGCTTACAACAGTGGCTACAATAGGCCGTGAAGGGGGGAGGAAGCCGAGTCCTCCTGCGGGGCGGCGAAATACAAAGTGCGCTCGAACGCTTACAACAGTGGCTACAATAGGCCGTGAACGGGCGAGGAAGCCGAGTCCTCCTGCGGGGCGGCGAAATACAAAGTGCGCTCGAACGCTTACAACAGTGGCTACAATAGGCCGTGAAGGGGGGAGGAAGCCGAGTCCTCCTGCGGGGCGGCGAAATACAAAGTGCGCTCGAACGCTTACAACAGTGGCTACAATAGGCCGTGAACGGGCGAGGAAGCCGAGTCCTCCTGCGGGGCGGCGAAATACAAAGTGCGCTCGAACGCTTACAACAGTGGCTACAATAGGCCGTGAACGGGCGAGGAAGCCGAGCCCTCCCGCGGGGCGGCGAAATACAAAGTGCGCTCGAACGCTTACAACAGTGGCTACAAGGGGCCGTGAACGGGCGAGGAAGCCGAGTCCTCCTGCGGGGCGGCGAAATACAAAGTGCGCTCGAACGCTTACAACAGTGGCTACAATAGGCCGTGAACGGGCGAGGAAGCCGAGTCCTCCTGCGGGGCGGCGAAATACAAAGTGCGCTCGAACGCTTACAACAGTGGCTACAATAGGCCGTGAACGGGCGAGGAAGCCGAGCCCTCCCGCGGGGCGGCGAAATACAAAGTGCGCTCGAACGCTTACAACAGTGGCTACAATAGGCCGTGAACGGGCGAGGAAGCCGAGTCCTCCTGCGGGGCGGCGAAATACAAAGTGCGCTCGAACGCTTACAAAAGTGGCTACAATAGGCCGTGAACGGGCGAGGAGGCCGAGTCCTCCTGCGGGGCGGCGAAATACAAAGTGCGCTCGAACGCTTACAACAGTGGCTACAATAGGCCGTGAACGGGCGAGGAAGCCGAGCCCTCCCGCGGGGCGGCGAAATACAAAGTGCGCTCGAACGCTTACAACAGTGGCTACAATAGGCCGTGAACGGGCGAGGAAGCCGAGTCCTCCTGCGGGGCGGCGAAATACAAAGTGCGCTCGAACGCTTACAACAGTGGCTACAAGAGGCCGTGAACGGGCGAGGAAGCCGAGTCCTCCTGCGGGCCGGCGAAATACAAAGTGCGCTCCAACGCTTACAACAGTGGCTACAATAGGCCGTGAACGGGCGAGGAAGCCGAGTCCTCCTGCGGGGCGGCGAGATACAAAGTGCGCTCGAACGCTTACAACAGTGGCTACAATAGGCCATGAACGGGCGAGGAAGCCGAGCCCTCCCGCGGGGCGGCGAAATACAAAGTGCGCTCGAACGCTTACAACAGTGGCTACAATAGGCCGTGAACGGGCGAGGAAGCCGAGTCCTCCCGCGGGGCGGAGAAACACAAAGTGCGCTCGAACGCTTACAACAGTGGCTACAATAGGCCGTGAACGGGCGAGGAAGCCGAGTCCTCCCGCGGGGCGGCGAAATACAAAGTGCGCTCGAACGCTTACAACAGTGGCTACAATAGGCCGTGAACGGGCGAGGAAGCCGAGTCCTCCTGCGGGGCGGCGAAATACAAAGTGCGCTCGAACGCTTACAACAGTGGCTACAATAGGCCGTGAACGGGCGAGGAAGCCGAGTCCTCCCGCGGGGCGGCGAAATACAAAGTGCGCTCGAACGCTTACAACAGTGGCTACAATAGGCCGTGAACGGGCGAGGAAGCCGAGCCCTCGCGCGGGGCGGCGAAACACAAAGTGCGCTCAAACGCTTACAACAGTTGCTACAATAGGCCGTGAACGGGCGAGGAAGCCGAGTCCTCCTGCGGGGCGGCGAAATACAAAGTGCGCTCGAACGCTTACAACAGTGGCTACAATAGGACGTGAACGGGCGAGGAAGCCGAGCCCTCCCGCGGGGCGGCGAAATACAAAGTGCGCTCGAACGCTTACAACAGTGGCTACAGTAGGCCGTGAACGGGCGAGGAAGCCGAGTCCTCCTGCGGGGCGGCGAAATACAAAGTGCGCTCGAACGCTTACAACAGTAGCTACAATAGGCCGTGAACGGGCGAGGAAGCCGAGCCCTCCTGCACGGCTGCGAAACACAAAGTGCGCTCGAACGCTTACAACAGTGGCTACAATAGGCCGTGAACGGGCGAGGTAGCCGAGCCCTCCCGCGGGGCGGCGAAATACAAAGTGCGCTCGAACGCTTACAACAGTGGCTACAATAGGCCGTGAACGGGTGAGGAAGCCGAGTCCTCCTGCGGGGCGGCGAAATACAAAGTGCGCTCGAACGCTTACAACAGTGGCTACAATAGGCCGTGAACGGGCGAGGAAGCCGAGTCCTCCTGCGGGGCGGCGAAATACAAAGTGCGCTCGAACGCTTACAACAGTGGCTACAATAGGCCGTGAACGGGCGAGGAAGCCGAGTCCTCCTGCGGGGCGGCGAAATACAAAGTGCGCTCGAACGCTTACAACAGTGGCTACAATAGGACGTGAACGGGCGAGGAAGCCGAGTCCTCCTGCGGGGCGGCGAAATACAAAGTGCGCTCGAACGCTTACAACAGTGGCTACAATAGGCCGTGAACGGGCGAGGAAGCCGAGTCCTCCTGCGGGCCGGCGAAATCCAAAGTGCGCTCGAACGCTTACAACAGTGGCTACAATAGGCCGTGAACGGGCGAGGAAGCCGAGTCCTCCCGCGGGGTGGAGAAATACAAAGTGCGCTCGAACGCTTACAACAGTGGCTACAATAGGCCGTGAACGGGTGAGGAAGCCGAGTCCTCCCGCGGGGCGGCGAAATACAAAGTGCGCTCGAACGCTTACAACAGTGGCTACAATAGGCCGTGAACGGGCGAGGAAGCCGAGTCCTCCTGCGGGGCGGCGAAATACAAAGTGCGCTCGAACGCTAACAACAGTGGCTACAATAGGCCGTGAACGGGCGAGGAAGCCGAGTCCTCCTGCGGGGCGGCGAAATACAAAGTGCGCTCGAACGCTTACAACAGTGGCTACAATAGGACGTGAACGGGCGAGGAAGCCGAGTCCTCCTGCGGGGCGGCGAAACACAAAGTGCGCTCAAACGCTTACAACAGTTGCTACAATAGGCCGTGAACGGGCGAGGAAGCCGAGTCCTCCTGCGGGGCGGCGAAATACAAAGTGCGCTCAAACGCTTACAACAGTTGCTACAATAGGCCGTGAACGGGCGAGGAAGCCGAGTCCTCCCGCGGGGCGGCGAAATACAAAGTGCGCTCGAACGCTTACAACAGTGGCTACAATAGGACGTGAACGGGCGAGGAAGCCGAGCCCTCCCGCGGGGCGGCGAAATACAAAGTGCGCTCGAACGCTTACAACAGTGGCTACAATAGGCCGTGAACGGGCGAGGAAGCCGAGTCCTCCCGCGGGGCGGCGAAATACAAAGTGCGCTGGAACGCTTACAACAGTGGCTACAATAGGCCGTGAACGGGCGAGGAAGCCGAGCCCTCGCGCGGGGCGGCGAAACACAAAGTGCGCTCAAACGCTTACAACAGTGGCTACAATAGGACGTGAACGGGCGAGGAAGCCGAGCCCTCCCGCGGGGCGGCGAAATACAAAGTGCGCTCGAACGCTTAGAACAGTGGCTACAATAGGACGTGAACGGGCGAGGAAGCCGAGTCCTCCTGCGGGGCGGCGAAATACAAAGTGGGCTCGAACGCTTATAACAGTGGCTACAATAGGCCGCGAACGGGCGAGGAAGCCGAGTCCTCCTGCGGGGCGGCGAAATACAAAGTGCGCTCGAACGCTTACAACAGTGGCTACAATAGGCCGTGAACGGGCGAGGAAGCCGAGCCCTCCCGCGGGGCGGCGAAATACAAAGTGCGCTCGAACGCTTACAACAGTTTCTACAATAGGCCGTGAACGGGCGAGGAAGCCGAGTACTCCTGCGGGGCGGCGAAATACAAAGTGCGCTCGAACGCTTACAACAGTGGCTACAATAGGCCGTGAACGGGCGAGGAAGCCGAGTCCTCCTGCGGGCCGGCGAAATACAAAGTGCGCTCGAACGCTTACAACAGTGGCTACAATAGGACGTGAACGGGCGAGGAAGCCGAGTCCTCCGGCGGGGCGGCGAAATACAAAGTGCGCTCGAACGCTTACAACAGTGGCTACAATAGGCCGTGAACGAGCGAGGAAGCCGAGTCCTCCTGCGGGGCGGCGAAATACAAAGTGCGCTCGAACGCTTACAACAGTGGCTACAATAGGCCGTGAACGGGCGAGGAAGCCGAGTCCTCCTGCGGGCCGGCGAAATACAAAGTGCGCTCGAACGCTTACAACAGTGGCTACAATAGGACGTGAACGGGCGAGGAAGCCGAGTCCTCCTGCGGGGCGGCGAAATACAAAGTGCGCTCTAACGCTTACAACAGTGGCTACAATAGGCCGTGAACGAGCGAGGAAGCCGAGTCCTCCTGCGGGGCGACGAAATACAAAGTGCGCTCGAACGCTTACAACAGTGGCTACAATAGGCCGTGAACGGGCGAGGAAGCCGAGTCCTCCTGCGGGCCGGCGAAATACAAAGTGCGCTCGAACGCTTACAACAGTGGCTACACTAGGACGTGAACGGGCGAGGAAGCCGAGTCCTCCGGCGGGGCGGCGAAATACAAAGTGCGCTCGAACGCTTACAACAGTGGCTACAATAGGCCGTGAACGAGCGAGGAAGCCGAGTCCTCCTGCGGGGCGGCGAAATACAAAGTGCGCTCGAACGCTTACAACAGTGGCTACAATAGGCCGTGAACGGGCGAGGAAGCCGAGTCCTCCTGCGGGCCGGCGAAATACAAAGTGCGCTCGAACGCTTACAACAGTGGCTACAATAGGACGTGAACGGGCGAGGAAGCCGAGCCCTCCCGCGGGGCGGCGAAATACAAAGTGCGCTCGAACGCTTAGAACAGTGGCTACAATAGGACGTGAACGGGCGAGGAAGCCGAGTCCTCCTGCGGGGCGGCGAAATACAAAGTGCGCTCGAACGCTTACAACAGTGGCTACAATAGGACGTGAACGGGCGAGGAAGCCGAGTCCTCCTGCGGGGCGGCGAAATACAAAGTGCGCTCGAACGCTTACAACAGTTGCTACAATAGGCCGTGAACGGGCGAGGAAGCCGAGCCCTCCCGCGGGGCGGCGAAATACAAAGTGCGCTCGAACGCTTACAACAGTGGCTACAATAGGCCGTGAACGGGCGAGGAAGCCGAGTCCTCCTGCGGGGCGGCGAAATACAAAGTGCGCTCGAACGCTTACAACAGTGGCTACAATAGGACGTGAACGGGCGAGGAAGCCGAGTCCTCCTGCGGGGCGGCGAAATACAAAGTGCGGTCGAACGCTTACAACAGTGGCTACAATAGGACGTGAACGGGCGAGGAAGCCGAGTCCTCCTGCGGGGCGGCGAAATACAAAGTGGGCTCGAACGCTTACAACAGTGGCTACAATAGGCCGTGAACGGGCGAGGAAGCCGAGTCCTCCTGCGGGGCGGCGAAATACAAAGTGCGCTCGAACGCTTACAACAGTGGCTACAATAGGCCGTGAACGGGCGAGGAAGCCGAGCCCTCCCGCGGGGCGGCGAAATACAAAGTGCGCTCGAACGCTTACAACAGTGGCTGCAATAGGCCGTGAACGGGCGAGGAAGCCGAGTCCTCCTGCGGGGCGGCGAAATACAAAGTGCGCTCGAACGCTTACAACAGTGGCTACAATAGGACGTGAACGGGCGAGGAAGCCGAGTCCTCCCGCGACGCGGCGAAATACAAAGTGCGCTCGAACGCTTACAACAGTGGCTACAATAGGCCGTGAACGGGCGAGGAAGCCGACTCCTCCCGCGGGGCGGCGAAATACAAAGTGCGCTCGAACTCTTACAACAGTGGCTCCAATAGGCCGTGAACGGGTGAGGAAGCCGAGTCCTCCCGCGGGGTGGCGAAATACAAAGTGCGCTCGAACGCTTACAACAGTGGCTACAATAGGGCGTGAACGGGCGAGGAAGCCGAGTCCTCCTGCGGGGCGGCGAAATACAAAGTGCGCTCGAACGCTTACAACAGTGGCTACAATAGGCCGTGAACGGGCGAGGAAGCCGAGTCCTCCCGCGGGGCGGCGAAATACAAAGTGCGCTCGAACGCTTACAACAGTGGCTACAATAGGCCGTGAACGGGCGAGGAAGCCGAGTCCTCCTGCGGGGCGGCGAAATACAAAGTGCGCTCGAACGCTTAAAACAGTGGCTACAATAGGACGTGAACGGGCGAGGAAGCCGAGCCCTCCCGCGGGGCGGCGAAATACAAAGTGCGCTCGAACGCTTACAACAGTGGCTACAATAGGCCGTGAACGGGCGAGGAAGCCGAGTCCTCCTGCGGGGCGGCGAAATACAAAGTGCGCTCGAACGCTTACAACAGTGGCTACAATAGGCCCTGAACGGGCGAGGAAGCCGAGTGCTCCTGCGGGGCGGCAAAATACAAAGTGCGCTCGAACGCTTACAACAGTGGCTACAATAGGCCCTGAACGGGCGAGGAAGCCGAGTCCTCCTGCGGGGCGGCGAAAAACAAAGTGCGCTCAAACGCTTACATCAGTGGCTACAATAGGCCGTGAACGGGCGAGGAAGCCGAGCCCTCCTGCACGGCTGCGAAACACAAAGTGCGCTCGAACGCTTACAACAGTGGCTACAATAGGCCGTGAACGGGCGAGGAAGCCGAGCCCTCCCGCGGGGCGGCGAAATACAAAGTGCGCTCGAACGCTTACAGCAGTGGCTACAATAGGCCGTGAACGGGCGAGGAAGTCGAGTCCTCCTGCGGGGCGGCGAAATACAAAGTGCGCTCGAACGCTTACAACAGTGGCTACAATAGGACGTGAACGGGCGAGGAAGCCGAGTGCTCCTGCGGGGCGGCGAAATAAAAAGTGCGCTCGAACGCTTACAACAGTGGCTACAATAGGCCTTGAACGGGCGAGGAAGCCGAGCCCTCCCGCGGGGCGGCGAAATACAAAGTGCGCTCGAACGCTTACAACAGTGGCTACAATAGGCCGTGAACGGGCGAGGAAGCCGAGCCCTCCCGCGGGGCGGCGAAATACAAAGTGCGCTCGAACGCTTACAACAGTGGCTACAATAGGCCCTGAACGGGCGAGGAAGCCGAGTCCTCCTGCGGGGCGGCGAAATACAAATTGCGCTCGAACGCTTACAATAGTGGCTACAATAGGACGTAAACGGGCGAGGAAGCCGAGTCCTCCTGCGGGGCGGCGAAATACAAAGTGCGCTCGAACGCTTACACCAGTGGCTACAATAGGACGTGAACGGGCGAGGAAGCCGAGTCCTCCTGCGGGGCGGCGAAATACAAAGTGCGCTCAAACGCTTACATCAGTGGCTACAATAGGCCGTGAACGGGCGAGGAAGCCGAGCCCTCCCGCGGGGCGGCGAAACACAAAGTGCGCTCGAACGCTTACAACGGTGGCTACAATAGGCCGTGAACGGGCGAGGAAGCCGAGTCCTCCTGCGGGGCGGCGAAATAAAAAGTGCGCTCGAACGCTTACAACAGTGGCTACAATAGGCCCTGAACGGGCGAGAAAGCCGAGTGCTCCTGCGGGGCGGCAAAATACAAAGTGCGCTCGAACGCTTACAACAGTGGCTACAATAGGCCCTGAACGGGCGAGGAAGCCGAGTGCTCCTGCGGGGCGGCAAAATACAAAGTGCGCTCGAACGCTTACAACAGTGGCTACAATAGGTCCTGAACGGGCGAGGAAGCCGAGCCCTCCTGCGCGGCTGCGAGACACAAAGTGCGCTCGAACGCTTACAACAGTGGCTACAATAGGCCGTGAACGGGCGAGGAAGCCGACCCCTCCGGCGGGGCGGCGAAATACAAAGTGCGCTCGAACGGTTAGAACAGTGGCTACAATAGGACGTGAACGGGCGAGGAAGCCGAGTCCTCCTGCGGGGCGGCGAAATACAAAGTGCGCTCGAACGCTTACAACAGTGGCTACAATAGGCCGTGAACGGGCGAGGAAGCCGAGTCCTCCTGCGGGGCGGCGAAATACAAAGTGCGCTCGAACGCTTACAACAGTGGCTACAATAGGACGTAAACGGGCGAGGAAGCCGAGTCCTCCTGCGGGGCGGCGAAATACAAAGTGCGCTCGAACACTTACAACAGTGGCTACAATAGGCCGTGAACGGGCGAGGAAGCCGAGCCCTCCCGCGGGGCGGCGAAATACAAATTGCGCTCGAACGCTTACAACAGTGGCTACAATAGGCCGTGAACGGGCGAGGAAGCCGAGTCCTCCTGCGGGGCGGCGAAATACAAAGTGCGCTCGAACGCTTACAACAGTGGCTACAATAGGACGTAAACGGGCGAGGAAGCCGAGTCCTCTTGCGGGGCGGCGAAATACAAAGTGCGCTCGAACACTTACAACAGTGGCTACAATAGGCCGTGAACGGGCGAGGAAGCCGAGCCCTCCCGCGGGGCGGCGAAATACAAATTGCGCTCGAACGCTTACAACAGTGGCTACAATAGGCCGTGAACGGGCGAGGAAGCCGAGTCCTCCTGCGGGGCGGCGAAATACAAAGTGCGCTCGAGCGCTTACAACAGTGGCTACAATAGGCCGTGAACGGGCGAGGAAGCCGAGTCCTCCTGCGGGGCGGCGAAATACAAATTGCGCTCGAACGCTTACAACAGTGGCTGCAATAGGCCGTGAACGGGCGAGGAAGCCGAGCCCTCCCGCGGGGCGGCGAAACACAAAGAGCGCTCGAACGCTTACAACAGTGGCTACAATAGGCCGTGAACGGGCGAGGAAGCCGAGTCCTCCTGCGGGGCGGCGAAATACAAAGTGCGCTCGAACGCTTACAACAGTGGCTACAATAGTCCGTGAACGGGCGAGGAAGCCGAGTCCTCCTGCGGGGCGGCGAAATACAAAGTGCGCTCGAACGCTTACAACAGTGGCTACAATAGGCCGTGAACGGGCGAGGAAGCCAAGTCCTCCTGCGGGGCGGCGAAATACAAAGTGCGCTCGAACGCTTACAACAGTGGCTACAATAGGCCCTGAACGGGCGAGGAAGCCGAGTGCTCCTGCGGGGCGGCAAAATACAAAGTGCGCTCGAACGCTTACAACAGTGGCTACAATAGGCCCTGAAGGGGCGAGGAAGCCGAGTGCTCCTGCGGGGCAGCAAAATACAAAGTGCGCTCGAACGCTTACAACAGTGGCTACAATAGGCCCTGAACGGGCGAGGAAGCCGAGCCCTCCTGCGGGGCGGCGAAATACAAATTGCGCTCGAACGCTTACAACAGTGGCTACAATAGGCCGTGAATGGGCGAGGAAGCCGAGCCCTCCCGCGGGGCGGCGAAACACAAAGTGCGCTCGAACGCTTACAACAGTGGCTAGAATAGGCCGTGAACGGGCGAGGAAGCCGAGTCCTCCTGCGGGGCGGCGAAATACAAAGTGCGCTCGAACGCTTACAACAGTGGCTACAATAGGCCGTGAACGGGCGAGGAAGCCGAGTCCTCCTGCGGGGCGGCGAAATACAAAGTGCGCTCGAACGCGTACAACAGTGGCTACAATAGGCCGCGAACGGGCGAGGAAGCCGAGTCCTCCTGCGGGGCGGCGAAATACAAAGTGCGCTCGAACGCTTACAACAGTGGCTACAATAGGCCGTGAACGGGCGAGGAAGCCGAGCCCTCCCGCGGGGCGGCGAAATACAAAGTGCGCTCGAACGCTTACAACAGTGGCTACAATAGGCCGTGAACGGGCGAGGAAGCCGAGTGCTCCTGCGGGGCGGCAAAATACAAAGTGCGCTCGAACGCTTACAACAGTGGCTACAATAGGCCCTGAACGGGCGAGGAAGCCGAGTCCTCCTGCGGGGCGGCGAAAAACAAAGTGCGCTCAAACGCTTACATCAGTGGCTACAATAGGCCGTGAACGGGCGAGGAAGCCGAGCCCTCCTGCACGGCTGCGAAACACAAAGTGCGCTCGAACGCTTACAACAGTGGCTACAATAGGCCGTGAACGGGCGAGGATGCCGAGCCCTCCCGCGGGGCGGCGAAATACAAAGTGCGCTCGAACGCTTACAACAGTGGCTACAATAGGCCGTGAACGGGCGAGGAAGTCGAGTCCTCCTTCGGGGCGGCGAAATACAAAGTGCGCTCGAACGCTTACAACAGTGGCTACAATAGGACGTGAACGGGCGAGGAAGCCGAGTGCTCCTGCGGGGCGGCGAAATAAAAAGTGCGCTCGAACGCTTACAACAGTGGCTACAATAGGCCGTGAACGGGCGAGGAAGCCGAGCCCTCCCGCGGGGCGGCGAAATACAAAGTGCGCTCGAACGCTTACAACAGTGGCTACAATAGGCCGTGAACGGGCGAGGAAGCCGAGCCCTTCCGCGGGGCGGCGAAATACAAAGTGCGCTCGAACGCTTACAACAGTGGCTACAATAGGCCGTGAACGGGCGAGGAAGCCGAGTCCTCCTGCGGGGCGGCAAAATACAAATTGCGCTCGAACGCTTACAATAGTGGCTACAATAGGACGTGAACGGGCGAGGAAGCCGAGTCCTCCTGCGGGGCGGCGAAATACAAAGTGCGCTCGAACGCTTACACCAGTGGCTACAATAGGACGTGAACGGGCGAGGAAGCCGAGTCCTCCTGCGGGGCGGCGAAATAAAAAGTGCGCTCAAACGCTTACATCAGTGGCTACAATAGGCCGTGAACGGGCGAGGAAGCCGAGCCCTCCCGCGGGGCGGCGAAACACAAAGTGCGCTCGAACGCTTACAACAGTGGCTACAATAGGCCGTGAACGGGCGAGGAAGCCGAGTCCTCCTGCGGGGCGGCGAAATAAAAAGTGCGCTCGAACGCTTACAACAGTGGCTACAATAGGCCCTGAACGGGCGAGAAAGCCGAGTGCTCCTGCGGGGCGGCAAAATACAAAGTGCGCTCGAACGCTTACAACAGTGGCTACAATAGGCCCTGAACGGGCGAGGAAGCCGAGTGCTCCTGCGGGGCGGCAAAATACAAAGTGCGCTCGAACGCTTACAACAGTGGCTACAATAGGCCCTGAACGGGCGAGGAAGCCGAGCCCTCCTGCGCGGCTGCGAAACACAAAGTGCGCTCGAACGCTTACAACAGTGGCTACAATAGGCCGTGAACGGGCGAGGAAGCCGACCCCTCCGGCGGGGCGGCGAAATGCAAAGTGCGCTCGAACGCTTAGAACAGTGGCTACAATAGGACGTGAACGGGCGAGGAAGCCGAGTCCTCCTGCGGGGCGGCGAAATACAAAGTGCGCTCGAACGCTTACAACAGTGGCTACAATAGGCCGTGAACGGGCGAGGAAGCCGAGTCCTCCTGCGGGGTGGCGAAATACAAAGTGCGCTCGAACGCTTACAACAGTGGCTACAATAGGACGTGAACGGGCGAGGAAGCCGAGTCCTCCTGCGGGGCGGCGAAATACAAAGTGCGCTCGAACGCTTACAACAGTGGCTACAATAGGCCGTGAACGGGCGAGGAAGCCGAGCCCTCCCGCGGGGCGGCGAAATACAAAGTGCGCTCGAACGCTTACAACAGTGGCTACAATAGGCCGTGAACGGGCGAGGAAGCCGAGTCCTCCTGCGGGGCGGCGAAATACAAAGTGCGCTCGAACGCTTACAACAGTGGCTACAATAGGACGTGAACGGGCGAGGAAGCCGAGTCCTCCAGCTGGGCGGCGAAATACAAAGTGCGCTCGAACACTTACAACAGTGGCTACAATAGGACGTGAACGGGCGAGGAAGCCGAGTCCTCCTTCGGGGCGGCGAAATACAAAGTGCGCTCGAACGCTTACAACAGTGGCTACAATAGGCCGTGAACGGGCGAGGAAGCCGAGTCCTCCTGCGGGGCGGCGAAATACAAAGTGCGCTCGAAGGCTTACAACAGTGGCTACAATAGGCCGTGAACGGGCGAGGAAGCCGAGCCCTCCCGCGGGGCGGCGAAATACAAAGTGCGCTCGAACGCTTACAACAGTGGCTACAATAGGCCGTGAACGGGCGAGGAAGCCGTGTCCTCCCGCGGGGCGGCGAAATACAAAGTGCGCTCGAACGCTTACAACTGTGGCTACAATAGGCCGTGAACGGGCGAGGAAGCCGAGTCCTCCTGCGGGGCGGCGAAATACAAAGTTCGCTCGAACGCTTACAACAGTGGCTACAATAGGCCGTGAACGGGCAGGGAAGCCGAGTCCTCCCGCGGGGGCGGCGAAATACAAAGTGCGCTCGAACGCTTACAACAGTGGCTACAATAGGCCGTGAACGGGCGAGGAAGCCGAGCCCTCCCGCGGGGCGGCGAAACACAAAGTGCGCTCGAACGCTTAAAACAGTGGCTACAATAGGACGTGAACGGGCAGGGAAGCCGAGTCCTCCCGCGGGGCGGCGAAATACAAAGTGCGCTCGAACGCTTACAACAGTGGCTACAATAGGCCGTGAACGGGCGAGGAAGCCGAGTCCTCCTGCGGGGCGGCGAAATGCAAAGTTCGCTCGAACGCTTACAACAGTGGCTACAATAGGCCGTGAACGGGCAGGGAAGCCGAGTCCTCCTGCGGGGCGGCGAAATACAAAGTGCGCTCGAACGCTTACAACAGTGGCTACAATAGGCCGTGAACGGGCGAGGAAGCCGAGTCCTCCTGCGGGGCGGCGAAATACAAAGTGCGCTCGAACGCTTACAACAGTGGCTACAATAGGACGTGAACGGGCGAGGAAGCCGAGTCCTCCTGCGGGGCGGCGAAATACAAAGTGCGCTCGAACGCTTACAACAGTGGCTACAATAGGCCGTGAACGGGCGAGGAAGCCGAGCCCTCCCGCGGGGCGGCGAAATACAAAGTGCGCTCGAACGCTTACAACAGTGGCTACAATAGGCCGTGAACGGGCGAGGAAGCCGAGTCCTCCTGCGGGGCGGCGAAATACAAAGTGCGCTCGAACGCTTACAACAGTGGCTACAATAGGACGTGAACGGGCGAGGAAGCCGAGTCCTCCAGCTGGGCGGCGAAATACAAAGTGCGCTCGAACACTTACAACAGTGGCTACAATAGGACGTGAACGGGCGAGGAAGCCGAGTCCTCCTTCGGGGCGGCGAAATACAAAGTGCGCTCGAACGCTTACAACAGTGGCTACAATAGGCCGTGAACGGGCGAGGAAGCCGAGTCCTCCTGCGGGGCGGCGAAATACAAAGTGCGCTCGAAGGCTTACAACAGTGGCTACAATAGGCCGTGAACGGGCGAGGAAGCCGAGCCCTCCCGCGGGGCGGCGAAATACAAAGTGCGCTCGAACGCTTACAACAGTGGCTACAATAGGCCGTGAACGGGCGAGGAAGCCGTGTCCTCCCGCGGGGCGGCGAAATACAAAGTGCGCTCGAACGCTTACAACTGTGGCTACAATAGGCCGTGAACGGGCGAGGAAGCCGAGTCCTCCTGCGGGGCGGCGAAATACAAAGTTCGCTCGAACGCTTACAACAGTGGCTACAATAGGCCGTGAACGGGCAGGGAAGCCGAGTCCTCCCGCGGGGGCGGCGAAATACAAAGTGCGCTCGAACGCTTACAACAGTGGCTACAATAGGCCGTGAACGGGCGAGGAAGCCGAGCCCTCCCGCGGGGCGGCGAAACACAAAGTGCGCTCGAACGCTTAAAACAGTGGCTACAATAGGACGTGAACGGGCAGGGAAGCCGAGTCCTCCCGCGGGGCGGCGAAATACAAAGTGCGCTCGAACGCTTACAACAGTGGCTACAATAGGCCGTGAACGGGCGAGGAAGCCGAGTCCTCCTGCGGGGCGGCGAAATGCAAAGTTCGCTCGAACGCTTACAACAGTGGCTACAATAGGCCGTGAACGGGCAGGGAAGCCGAGTCCTCCCGCGGGGTGGCGAAATACAAAGTGCGCTCGAACGCTTACAACAGTGGCTACAATAGGCCGTGAACGGGCGAGGAAGCCGAGCCCTCCCGCGGGGCGGCGAAACACAAAGTGCGCTCGAACGCTTACAACAGTTGCTACAATAGGCCGTGAACGGGCGAGGAAGCCGAGTCCTCCTGCGGGGCGGCGAAATACAAAGTGCGCTCGAACGCTTACAACAGTGGCTACAATAGGACGTGAACGGGCGAGGAAGCCGAGCCCTCCCGCGGGGCGGCGAAATACAAAGTGCGCTCAAACGCTTACAACAGTGGCTACAATAGGCCGTGAACGGGCGAGGAAGCCGAGCCCTCCCGCGGGGCGGCGAAATACAAAGTGCGCTCGAACGCTTACAACAGTGGCTACGATAGGCCGTGAACGGGCGAGGAAGCCGAGTCCTCCTGCGGGGCGGCGAAATACAAAGTGCGCTCGAACGCTTACAACAGTGGCTACAATAGGCCCTGAACGGGCGAGGAAGCCGAGCCCTCCTGCGCGGCTGCGAAACACAAAGTGCGCTCGAACGCTTACAACAGTGGCTACAATAGGCCGTGAACGGGCGAGGAAGCCGACCCCTCCGGCGGGGCGGCGAAATACAAAGTGCGCTCGAACGCTTAGAACAGTGGCTACAATAGGACGTGAACGGGCGAGGAAGCCGAGTCCTCCTGCGGGGCGGCGAAATACAAAGTGCGCTCGAACGCTTACAACAGTGGCTACAATAGGACGTAAACGGGCGAGGAAGCCGAGTGCTTCTGCGGGGCGGCGAAATACAAAGTGCGCTCGAACACTTACAACAGTGGCTACAATAGGCCGTGAACGGGCGAGGAAGCCGAGCCCTCCCGCGGGGCGGCGAAATACAAATTGCGCTCGAACGCTTACAACAGTGGCTACAATAGGCCGTGAACGGGCGAGGAAGCCGAGTCCTCCTGCGGGGCGGCGAAATACAAATTGCGCTCGAACGCTTACAACAGTGGCTACAATAGGCCGTGAACGGGTGAGGAAGCCGAGCCCTCCCGCGGGGCGGCGAAACACAAAGAGCGCTCGAACGCTTACAACAGTGGCTACAATAGGCCGTGAACGGGCGAGGAAGCCGAGTCCTCCTGCGGGGCGGCGAAATACAAAGTGCGCTCGAACGCTTACAACAGTGGCTACAATAGTCCGTGAACGGGCGAGGAAGCCGAGTCCTCCTGCGGGGCGGCGAAATACAAAGTGCGCTCGAACGCTTACAACAGTGGCTACAATAGGCCGTGAACGGGCGAGGAAGCCAAGTCCTCCTGCGGGGCGGCGAAATACAAAGTGCGCTCGAACGCTTACAACAGTGGCTACAATAGGCCCTGAACGGGCGAGGAAGCCGAGTGCTCCTGCGGGGCGGCAAAATACAAAGTGCGCTCGAACGCTTACAACAGTGGCTAGAATAGGCCCTGAAGGGGCGAGGAAGCCGAGTGCTCCTGCGGGGCGGCAAAATACAAAGTGCGCTCGAACGCTTACAACAGTGGCTACAATAGGCCCTGAACGGGCGAGGAAGCCGAGCCCTCCTGCGGGGCGGCGAAATACAAATTGCGCTCGAACGCTTACAACAGTGGCTACAATAGGCCGTGAATGCGCGAGGAAGCCGAGCCCTCCCGCGGGGCGGCGAAACACAAAGTGCGCTCGAACGCTTACAACAGTGGCTACAATAGGCCGTGAACGGGCGAGGAAGCCGAGTCCTCCTGCGGGGCGGCGAAATACAAAGTGCGATCGAACGCTTACAACAGTGGCTACAATAGGCCGTGAACGGGCGAGGAAGCCGAGTCCTCCTGCGGGGCGGCGAAATACAAAGTGCGCTCGAACGCGTACAACAGTGGCTACAATAGGCCGTGAACGGGCGAGGAAGCCGAGTCCTCCTGCGGGGCGGCGAAATACAAAGTGCGCTCGAACGCTTACAACAGTGGCTACAATAGGCCGTGAACGGGCGAGGAAGCCGAGCCCTCCCGCGGGGCGGCGAAATACAAAGTGCGCTCGAACGCTTACAACAGTGGCTACAATAGGCCGTGAACGGGCGAGGAAGCCGAGTCCTCCTGCGGGGCGGCGAAATACAAAGTGCGCTCGAACGCTTACAACAGTGGCTACAATAGGCCGTGAACGGGCGAGGAAGCCGAGTCCTCCTGCGGGGCGGCGAAATACAAATTGCGCTCGAACGCTTACAACAGTGGCTACAATAGGCCGTGAACGGGCGAGGAAGCCGAGTCCTCCTGCGGGGCGGCGAAATACAAAGTGCGCTCGAACGCTTACAACAGTGGCTACGATAGGCCGTGAACGGGCGAGGAAGCCGAGTCCTCCTGCGGGGCGGCGAAACACAAAGTGCGCTCGAACGCTTACAACAGTGGCTACAATAGGACGTGAACGGGCGAGGAAGCCGAGTGCTCCTGCGGGGCGGCGAAATACAAAGTGCGCTCGAACGCTTACAACAGTGGCTACAATAGGCCGTGAACGGTCGAGGAAGCCGAGTCCTCCTGCGGGGCGGCGAAATACAAAGTGCGCTCGAACGCTTACAACAGTGGCTACAATAGGCCGTGAACGGGCGAGGAAGCCGAGTCCTCCTGCGGGGCGGCGAAATACAAATTGCGCTCGAACGCTTACAATAGTGGCTACAATAGGACGTGAACGGGCGAGGAAGCCGCGTCCTCCTGCGGGGCGGCGAAATACAAAGTGCGCTCGAACGCTTACAACAGTGGCTACAATAGTCCGTGAACGGGCGAGGAAGCCGAGTCCTCCTGCGGGGCGTCGATATACAAAGTGCGCTCGAACGCTTACAACAGTGGCTACAATAGGCCGTGAACGGGCGAGGAAGCCGAGCCCTCCCGCGGGGCGGCGAAATACAAAGTGCGCTCGAACGCTTACAACAGTGGCTACAATAGGACGTGAACGGGCGAGGAAGCCGAGTCCTCCTGCGGGGCGGCGAAATACAAAGTGCGCTCAAACGCTTACATCAGTGGCTACAATAGGCCGTGAACGGGCGAGGAAGCCGAGCCCTCCCGCGGGGCGGCGAAACACAAAGTGCGCTCGAACGCTTACAACAGTGGCTACAATAGGCCGTGAACGGGCGAGGAAGCCGAGTCCTCCTGCGGGGCGGCGAAATACAAAGTGCGCTCGAACGCTTACAACAGTGGCTACAATAGGCCCTGAACGGGCGAGGAAGCCGAGTGCTCCTGCGGGGCGGCTAAATACAAAGTGCGCTCGAACGCTTACAACAGTGGCTACAATAGGCCCTGAACGGGCGAGGTAGCCGAGCCCTCCTGCGCGGCTGCGAAACACAAAGTGCGCTCGAACGATTACAACAGTGGCTACAATAGGCCGTGAACGGGCGAGGAAGCCGAGCCCTCCCGCGGGGCGGCGAAATACAAAGTGCGCTCGAACGCTTAGAACAGTGGCTACAATAGGACGTGAACGGGCGAGGAAGCCGAGTCCTCCTGCGGGGCGGCGAAATACAAAGTGCGCTCGAACGCTTACAACAGTGGCTACAATAGGACGTGAACGGGCGAGGAAGCCGAGTCCTCCTGCGGGGCGGCGAAATACAAAGTGCGCTCGAACGCTTACAACAGTGGCTACAATAGGCCGTGAACGGGCGAGGAAGCCGAGCCCTCCCGCGGGGCGGCGAAATACAAAGTGCGCTCGAACGCTTACAACAGTGGCTACAATAGGCCGTGAACGGGCGAGGAAGCCGAGTCCTCCTGCGGGGCGGCGAAATACAAAGTGCGCTCGAACACTTACAACAGTGGCTACAATAGGACGTGAACGGGCGAGGAAGCCGAGTCCTCCAGCTGGGCGGCGAAATACAAAGTGCGCTCGAACACTTACAACAGTGGCTACAATAGGACGTGAACGGGCGAGGAAGCCGAGTCCTCCTTCGGGGCGGCGAAATACAAAGTGCGCTCGAACGCTTACAACAGTGGCTACAATAGGCCGTGAACGGGCGAGGAAGCCGAGTCCTCCTGCGGGGCGGCGAAATACAAAGTGCGCTCGAACGCTTACAACAGTGGCTACAATAGGCCGTGAACGGGCGAGGAAGCCGAGCCCTCCCGCGGGGCGGCGAAATACAAAGTGCGCTCGAACGCTTACAACAGTGGCTACAATAGGCCGTGAACGGGCGAGGAAGCCGAGTCCTCCCGCGGGGCGGCGAAATACAAAGTGCGCTCGAACGCTTACAACAGTGGCTACAATAGGCCGTGAACGGGCGAGGAAGCCGAGTCCTCCTGCGGGGCGGCGAAATACAAAGTTCGCTCGAACGCTTACAACAGTGGCTACAATAGGCCGTGAACGGGCAGGGAAGCCGAGTCCTCCCGCGGGGCGGCGAAATACAAAGTGCGCTCGAACGCTTACAACAGTGGCTACAATAGGCCGTGAACGGGCGAGGAACCCGAGCCCTCCCGCGGGGTGGCGAAACACAAAGTGCGCTCGAATGCTTACAACAGTGGCTACAATAGGACGTGAACGGGCAGGGAAGCCGAGTCCTCCCGCGGGGCGGCGAAATACAAAGTGCGCTCGAACGCTTACAACAGTGGCTACAATAGGCCGTGAACGGGCGAGGAAGCCGAGTCCTCCTGCAGGTTGGCAAAATACAAAGTTCGCTCGAACGCTTACAACAGTGGCTACAATAGGCCTTGAACGGGCAGGGAAGCCGTGTCCTCCCGCGGGGCGGCGAAATACGAAGTGCGCTCGAACGCTTACAACAGTGGCTACAATAGGCCGTGAACGGGCGAGGAAGCCGAGTCCTCCTTCGGGGCGGCGAAATACAAAGTGCGCTCGAACGCTTACAACAGTGGCTACAATAGGCCGTGAACGGGCGAGGAAGCCGAGTCCTCCTGCGGGGCGGCGAAATACAAAGTGCGCTCGAACGCTTACAACAGTGGCTACAATAGGCCGTGAACGGGCGAGGAAGCCGAGCCCTCCCGCGGGGCGCCGAAATACAAAGTGCGCTCGAACGCTTACAACAGTGGCTACAATAGGCCGTGAACGGGCGAGGAAGCCGAGTCCTCCCGCGGGGCGGCGAAATACAAAGTGCGCTCGAACGCTTACAACAGTGGCTACAATAGGCCGTGAACGGGCGAGGAAGCCGAGTCCTCCTGCGGGGCGGCGAAATACAAAGTTCGCTCGAACGCTTACAACAGTGGCTACAATAGGCCGTGAACGGGCAGGGAAGCCGAGTCCTCCCGCGGGGGCGGCGAAATACAAAGTGCGCTCGAACGCTTACAACAGTGGCTACAATAGGCCGTGAACGGGCGAGGAAGCCGAGCCCTCCCGCGGGGCGGCGAAACATAAAGTGCGCTCGAACGCTTACAACAGTGGCTACAATAGGACGTGAACGGGCAGGGAAGCCGAGTCCTCCCGCGGGGCGGCGAAATACAAAGTGCGCTCGAACGCTTACAACAGTGGCTACAATAGGCCGTGAACGGGCGAGGAATCCGAGTCCTCCTGCGGGCCGGCGAAATGCAAAGTTCGCTCGAACGCTTACAACAGTGGCTACAATAGGCCGTGAACGGGCAGGGAAGCCGAGTCCTCCCGCGGGGTGGCGAAATACAAAGTGCGCTCGAACGCTTACAACAGTGGCTACAATAGGCCGTGAACGGGCGAGGAAGCCGAGCCCTCCTGCGGGGTGGCGAAATACAAAGTGCGCTCGAACGCTTACAACAGTGGCTACAATAGGCCGTGAACGGGCTAGGAAGCCGAGCCCTCCCGCGGGGCGGCGAAATACAAAGTGCGCTCGAACGCTTACAACAGTGGCTACAATAGGCCGTGAACGGGCGAGGAAGCCGAGTCCTTCTGCGGGGCGGCGAAATACAAAGTGCGCTCGAACGCTTAGAACAGTGGCTACAATAGGCCGTGAACGGGCGAGGAAGCCGAGTCTTCCTGCGGGGCGGCGAAATACAAAGTGCGCTCGAACGCTTAGAACAGTGGCTACAATAGGACGTGAACGGGCGAGGAAGCCGAGTCCTCCTGCGGGGCGGCGAAATACAAATTGCGCTCGAACGCTTACAACAGTGGCTACAATAGGCCGTGAATGGGCGAGGAAGCCGAGTCCTCCCGCGGGGCGGCGAAATACAAAGTGCGCTCGAACGCTTACAACAGTGGCTACAATATGCCGTGAACGGGCGAGAAAGCCGAGCCCTCCCGCGGGGCGGCGAAATACAAAGTGCGCTCGAACGCTTACAACAGTGGCTACAATAGGCCGTGAACCGGCGAGGAAGCCGTGTCCTCCTGCGGGGCGGCGAAATACAAAGTGCACTCGAACGCTTACAACAGTGGCTACAATAGGCCGTGAACGGGTGGGGAAGCCGAGCCCTCCCGCGGGGCGGCGAAACACAAAGTGCGCTCGAACGCTTACAACAGTTGCTACAATAGGCCGTGAACGGGCGAGGAAGCCGAGTCCTCCTGCGGGGTGGCGAAATACAAAGTGCGCTCGAACGCTTTCAACAGTGGCTACAATAGGACGTGAACGGGCGAGGAAGCCGAGTCCTCCTGCGGGGCGTCGAAATACAAAGTGCGCTCGAACGCTTAGAACAGTGGCTACAATAGGCCGTGAATGGGCGAGGAAGCCGAGTTTTCCTGTGGGGTGGCGAAACACAAATGCGCTCGAACGCTTACAACAGTGGCTACAATAGGCCGTGAACGGGCGAGGAAGCCGAGTCCTCCTGCGGGGTGGCGAAATACAAAGTGCGCTCGAACGCTTACAACAGTGGCTACAATAGCCGTGTATGGTTGCCGAAGCCGAATTGCTCGGCGAAACTGTTCATTAAACTTCCGCTGTTTTTTTGTTTCTCACAGTGAGTTTTTCACTTCGTTATATATATGCTTCGGCCTCTTGGCTCCTATGTCACCATGCCCACTATATATATATATATATATATATAAGGTTGAGGCGAAAGAGGCCATTTCTTCCTCCTTTGCCTCGACCTTGGAAGTTGTACTGAGTCGCCGACACCCTGGCTGGTCTCGACCTACACGGCCAGCAGTGTGATGGCGCGTTCACACTGGAAGCAGACCCGCAAATGCGAAGCGGATCCCCGCGTTCCCAAAAGCAAAGCGGCTAGGATCGAGCTGCTGGAGCGCGTTTTTGCCAACCGCTTTGGAACCGATTTCTCCCAACCGCATTCACAGACCGCAATGTGGGAACCAATCACAAGGCGACGCTGACGTGACGTCAGTGACTTTCGAAGCAAGATCGCACCTGTCGTTGGTGAGGCGTCCAAGTGCTGTAGTGCTAGCGCTGTAGCCTTAGCTTTCGACAAATCAACGGAGAAACTTGATTTTCACGTCCGTCACTGAAATTCGCCGCGAAAGGAATTGACTTGTAATTTTAAAGGGCTTCACACTGGTGATTTGATTCGGGTAAGAGTTTTTTTTATTATTCCGGGTGCCACAGCCCAAGCTCGCTGCATTGTTAGTCTCTCCCTGTAGAACGTCAGAACCCGCCCCTGATCGACCAAATTGTCAGCTTTTCTACCCACTAAGATAGTCGCGTGAACTATTGAAAGCTTTCGACACGGTGCATTACCACCATGAAGGCCGGTAGAGACGTCGTGAGCTTGATCGCGTAGCCAACGCACTACCGCGGAGGGGGCGGGGTACCTGTGCTAGCTCGACGTCTAACGTTTATTACTAATAAAATAAATAAAGAGAACCTATTCGAGGAATAAAGTGCACGTGCGAGACAATGCAAAGGTAATCCATACGGCGTTTGGTTAAGCTTAAGGTCAACAAACAGTAGACTCGATCGACGAGCGCGTGACAATAGGAGAGTACGCCACCAACGAAGCCACGACGGGCTAGCACCGAAGGCATTCCCCCGCACCACGGTCCACCACACCGCTCAGTGCTCACAACTTCGAAAATGATTAAAAGTGAACAACAACAAGGGGGGGAAACTGGCCCTCTATCCCAAAACAAGGTCAGCTATTCCTGCGGGAAGGGCCCACTTCGAAGAAAAGGTCAACGGCATCCTGTTCTGAGTCAGCAAGGCGCGCCTAGCTGGGATTTGCTTGCGGGCGTAGTCGAGAGAATCACTGGCGAGTTTGGCAGGTCCATACTTGTTTTTTTCGCTGCCTGAACTCGTGATGCGTGCGAACACCCCGGAGAAAAATATTCCGAGTGCCAAAATAGCAAAAGTTCGGCTTTGGATCGTGGATTGAAGTGGATTTTTTATGGTAAAACAGGGTTGCCAAACACAAGTCTCAAAAGATCACGTGTGATCGCCGAGACACCATCCCCCGCAGGGGGCACCTGTGAAAGCAGGTGTTTGGAGAGTGGCGTCTCCACGGACCCCGAGCCCCGCAGGGGGCGCCTGCACCTTAGGTGCTAGGTGCTTGGTGAGTTGCGTCACCACGGACCCCAGCTACGTGGGCCACCATACCCGCACGCAGGGGGCACCTACTTTGGTAGGTGCTTGGTGAGTGGCGTCACTACGAACCCCGAGCCATGTGGGTTCGCCCACCCACGTCTGGCTGTGCGTGGCGTACCCGTGTCCGGGGAAAAGGGGACCCTGGTGGTTGAGCTGAGCCCGGGGTATGTTTGGACCCTTCGGGGCCCCCCGGGCGAGGCAATACACCGCTTCGACCCCTGCTTCTCGTAGACGGGTGTCCTGGCTTGGCCCGACCAGGATGATTCAGTCAGTCGCCTCTTCTACCCTCTTCTTCCGTCTTTCACTTTTCCTTCCACCTCTTTCTCTTTTCTTCTACACTCTCTTCCTTCCTTTTTCACCTTCTTAGGCGGCAAGGGCTAACCTTGAGTGGAAACAGGTCCTGTCCCTGCATCCACACTCGGTTATAGTGCCCAGGCAGCACTGGTAGAGTAATTGTGTCAGCCAAGCCTTTCTTGCTATGGCACATTACCTACCCCCTTGTTGGGCTCCGTGGTGGGCGGTGCACCCGGGCACTGAATCTCCTCCCATCTCTCATGGGTTCCAAAGCTAAACCTCCCTCTGATCGGGCCCTGAAAAGGGTCCGCACCGAAGTCCCTCTGAAAGAAACGACCTCATCTCCCCCTACATTCCCCAAATTTTTGGTTATTCACTCTGAAGACGATACACCACTCTCCAAGATGTCCCCCTTTCTTGTTGCGAAAGTGCTAGAAAGTGTGGTCGGAAAGAACTTCAAAGCCAAAAAGATGCCCTCAGGTGACCTACTCGTAGAAATTGAATCCAGACAGCAGAGTACAGCACTCCTTGCTTTGGATTCTGTGTCTGATCATAAAGTGACTGTTTCACCCCATCGTACACTTAATACTATTCAGGGCGTTATCTCCGAAGATGACCTGATTGAGGCCTCTGACACTGAGATACTTGAAGGGCTCTCTGAACAAGGAGTTGTAGCTGCGAGGCGCATCTCCATGCGTCGGGACGGTCAAGAGCGAAAAACTAAACACATAGTGTTAACCTTTGAATCTACCACACTTCCCGAGGCTGTTAGGGCTGGCTACCTCCACTGCAGGGTTAGGCCCTATGTGCCTAATCCTCGAAGATGTTTTAAATGCCAGAGGTTTGGCCACGGCTCTCAGAGCTGCCGTGGTAAGGCCACTTGTGCCAAGTGTGGGAAAAATGACCATTCTGCTGACTCCTGCTCCAACGAAGCCCATTGTGTCAACTGTAGTGATCCCCACCCAGCGTATTCTCGCTCATGCAAGACATGGAAAGAAGAGAAAGAAGTGCTTAACTTGAAGGTCAAAGAAAACCTCTCTTACCCGGAAGCGCGCCGTCGCTTTGCGTTCTTGCGCAAAGGTGGCTATGCGCAGGTGGTGCAGCGGGGACCTGCACCACTGAAGGTTGCAGTGGCAACCCAGACGTCCTTTCTGGACTATGGGAAGCCACGGCAGTCCCCCACGCCCCAGCTGAAGATTCAGCTTCCGGGGCATGCAATCTCGGCTGGACGGTCTTCGGACCCTCCCAGCCAGAGTGCGAACCCTCGCACTCCAACAGGGCAACAGCCTGTATCTTCTCGGGCTGTTTCCCAAACCCAGGATGGGTCGGTGGCTGCCGCAACCGTCCCTCCTCTGCGGTCTCCTTCCAGGGAGAAGGGTCGACACTCTCGCCCACACTCCCTGGAGAGAGCATCATCGAGGGAGCGGCATGGCTCTCGTGCCGCACCTACAGCGCCTAAGGGACAGGAACGGGTGGACTTGGGCGACGCTTCGCCCAGCACCTCCTCTGCCCCTTTGGCTGGGTCTGGTCGCGGGCGGCGCATGGCGCCCCGTTCCCCGAACCCGAAGAAACCTGCAGAAAAAGGCTTGCCTCAGGAAACTGAGGCCATGGATGAGTGCGAAGTCTCCACTCCTGCGTCTGACCAAGACGACATGGAGTGGCAGACTACTAAGAGTAAGCACAAGAGCAAAAAACCGGTGATCCCGCCAACGTGATGTTGTACATTCTTTATTTCCCTGCGCGGCAGAGTTGACATTTTTACTTTTACTTGTACCTTACTACTTTTACTGATTTACTAATTTTTAACTTAGTTTTAGAATAATGGCTAAATTTACTTTTATGCAGTGGAATTGCAGCGGCCTTTTAAGGAATATTGACGATGTTAGCTTTTTTATGGACAACCTCCGTCCTATAGCTCTCTCTTTACAAGAGACGCACCTTAATGATCATCATGTGTCTATTTTACGTCGTCACCAAGTTTTTAGAAAAGATCGTTCCACATCAAACTCATCTGGTGGAGTAGCAGTAATCGTCCAAAGTGGAGTTGCTTGTTCTCAGATTCCTCTTTCTACACCTTTAGAGGCTGTAGCTGTGCGTCTCCTCTTGGACCGCTTCATCACCATTGTTTCCATCTATATTCCACCAAATGTTCCACTGCATATTCATGATCTTCATGATTTAATTACTCAGCTCCCTCACCCCTTTTTACTTTTAGGAGATTTTAATGCCCACCATCCCTTGTGGGGTGGCACACGGCAGGACTCGCGTGGTGGGGTCATTGAACGGTTTTTACTGTCATCTAGTCTCTGTCTTTTGAACAGCAAAGAGCCTACCTTTTTTAGCGCAGCTCACAACTCATTTACATCCATTGATCTTTCCATTTCATCTCCATCCTTGGTGTCTTGTTTCACATGGAGCGTTTTAAATAATCCTCTTGGAAGCGACCACTTTCCGGTTGCTCTGGAAAGCGTGAAATCGATTCCCAGTCTTATGAAACGGACTCCACGTTGGAAGCTAGAAAAAGCAGACTGGGCTCTTTTTAGCCAAAAATCCAAGCTTGTTCCCTCAATGTTCTCTTCATTAACTCATGACGATGCCACAGCCTACATCACAGAGCATATAATTGGTGCTGCTCTTTGCTCCATCCCTCAAACTTCTTCGAACATCCCCAAGAAATGTAAGCCATGGTGGAACGAGGAATGTTCCACCACAAAGAATAACCAAGATAAGGCTTGGGGTGTCTTTCGTAGATACCCGACATCTGTGAACTTAATGGAATTCAAGAGACGCAGAGCTTGTGCCCGCTGGACTCGGAAGCAGGCTAAAGGAAAATCTTGGCGAGGTTACTTGTCCTCCATCAGCAGCTATGTTCCAGCAAAGGAAGTGTGGGACCGACTTCACAAGGTCGAGGGGAAATACCGCTGTTTTACAATCCCCCTTTTTCCGTCTTCTGGAGCCTCATTGCTAGACCAGGCTAACGTGTTGGGCACTCACTTCGCTGCTGTTTCAAGCTCCGCACATTACTCTCCAGCATTCCTGAAGCGTAAGGCAAACATGGAAAAGACGAGGCTCTGCTTCACAGGGGGAGCGTCTGCACCTTACAATCAGCCATTTACAATGGTTGAGCTCGAAGTGGCTCTCAACTCCCGCAAGAATTCTGCCCCCGGTCCCGATAGAATTCACTATGACATGATCCGGCACTTATCTAGAGAGTCACTTAGTGCCCTTCTCACATACTTCAATGGCCTGTGGTGTGATGCCTACTTCCCTGTTGAATGGAAGCGGGCTGAAGTTATACCGCTGTTGAAACCTGGCAAGGACCCCTCCCTTCCTGCAAGTTACAGACCAATAGCATTGTCAAGTTGTTTGGGGAAAACCTTTGAAAGATTAATTAACAGACGTCTTATTTATTTTCTTGAGCAACATAAAATCTTGGATATTAATCAGTGCGGCTGTCGTCCTGAGCGCTCTACAACAGACCACTTGGTGCGGCTGGAGACCTTTGTGCGGGAGGCATTTGTCAACAGGCAGCATTGTGTATCTGTTTTCTTTGATTTAGACAAGGCCTATGACACCACTTGGAAGTATGGCATCTTGCACGACCTTTTTATGTACGGAATACGGGGTAGAATGCTTCAGTGTATAAAGAGCTTTTTGTGTAAACGCACTTTTCGAGTTCGGTTGGGAACAACTTTATCAGACTGGTTTGTTCAAGAGAACGGTGTTCCTCAGGGTGGAGTCCTAAGCGTCACACTCTTTGCAATAAAGATTAACTCTCTTAGTAAAGTCATTCCTCCTTCGGTATCTTACTCGCTATATGTCGATGACATTCAGATATCTGTAGCGTCATGTAATATGTCTAGCTGTGAGCGGCAGCTTCAACTGGCCATAAATAAAATGTCTACATGGGCTGATCAGAATGGTTTTAGGTTCTGTCCGGAGAAAACTGTTTGTGTTCCTTTTTCTTTAAGGCGTGGCCTCTGTTTAGATCCGACACTTCTGTTAAATGGAAACAACATTGCTGTCAAAACGGAGCACAAGTTTCTAGGAGTTACTTTCGACCGTAAACTTACCTTTGTTTCGCATCTCAAACAGCTCAAGCAAAAAACTCTGCAGGCATCGAACATACTCAAAGTTCTTTCGCACAAGTCGTGGGGCTCGGATAGAAAATGTCTCCTTCGTCTATATTTTTCTCTTATTCGATCCCGCCTTGATTATGGCTCAATTGTTTACGCCTCTGCGAGACCGTCTGCTTTAAAAATGCTCGATCCGGTACATCACCTTGGGCTGCGTTTGGCATCTGGTGCTTTTCGCACCTCCCCTGTGGTTAGCTTGTATGTTGACTGTCATGAAATGTCGCTTGAAAAAAGGCGACAGCTGCTTAGCCTCACCTACGCTTACAAAATTTTGTCGGACCCCAGCTCTCCCACTTATAGTTGTATTCAAAACTCTAGGTTTTCTCGCCTCTTTAACAATAAGCCAACTGTTGTGCGGCCTTTGAGTCTTCGTGTCGAGAGTCTTCGCTCCTCCCTCAATCTGACTCGTGATTTTAACCTTTTGGATAGTTCACACCATACTGCCCCATGGAATGTCAAACCCATTTTTTGTGAATGGTGCTTCACAAAATTCAGGAAGCAAAGAGTCTCTCCTTTAATTTTACAGCAGGAATTCTTTGCATTGGAGGAAAAATACAAAAATTATAATCATTTTTATACTGATGGTGCAAAGTCGTCAACGTTTGTTGGTGCAGCTGTATACTCTTCTCGTTTTTCCAAAGTCGCTCGTCTGAACACTCTTGCCAGTATTTTTACTGCCGAGCTATACGGGGTCATGATGGCACTTGACTATATTATTCAGAGTAAAACAAAGAAAGCCATCATCTTTGTAGATTCCCAGAGTGTTGTTAGGGCTGTGTGTTCTGTTCTATCAACAAAGAATCGGCTGACCCTAACTGTGCGTGTTAAGGTGCAGCAGGGCCTACAGGATGGGCACGATATTAGGTTTTGCTGGATTCCTAGCCATGTGGGCATTGCTGGCAACGAGGCTGCAGATAAACTGGCCGTCTCTTCGCAAAATCTCCCAGTGTCACATGCACGCATCCCCCACCAAGACTTAAAAATGCCTACAAGACTTGCAGTCTTGCGATCGTGGCAGTCTGAATGGGATTCAGAGGTGAACAATAAGCTTCACACCATCAAGCCAGACCTTGGTATTTGGGAAACATCTTTTGACAAAAATAGATTCCACGAAGTCCTCTTATGCCGCCTGAGAATCGGCCACACCTACCTCACTCATAGCCACCTACTTACTGGTGGAGAACCTCCATCCTGTGAGCGCTGCGGTGAACCTTTGTCCGTTCTTCATATTTTATTTCTTTGTCCTGGTCTTCAGCAGCAGCACAAATTATTTTTTCCTGATCTTTTCAAATATTGCATTCCATTTCACCCTGCCTTGTTACTTGGTAAGCGTCCGCTGATTTCATTCAAATGTCTTTTTAATTTTCTTGAAAATACTGCATTTTTAAACAAATTATAGAAGTATTTCCCCACAGTTTAGTTCAACTGACCCCTTTTTATTGATTCACCTTGTTTGGCGCAGTATGGCCATTGTTGCTCTTGCGCCATTAAAACCGTAAACAACAACAACAACAGCCGAGACACCATCAACCGCCTCTAAAT